>NW_020837973.1:19535123-19650849 GCF_003676395.1 Aethalodelphis obliquidens | reverse complement strand
CTGAGTCCCTGAGATTCCAAAATAGTCTTATCTTGAATCAAGGAATCTGCTTCCCAGTATCATTGGAAATACTGACAAAAGTGTTCCACAGATCATACTGTGGGACTTAGGGAAGGGGTATAATATTTTCCATTTTGCAAGATATTGTAAGAATCAGAGTCAAATTGACTTTTCAATCCAAAAACATTTTAAGCAGCATGTCAGCTAGTATGTCTTAATGTTTTTATATATTTAAAATAAATTTTAAAAATTTATTTATTTTACAAGAACTTCCTTGAGCTATATAGCTATATATTATATAAATATAACCATCAATAATAAGCATAAAGTCAGATATGGATCCCCAACATTTTAAGTCAAATTTATCAGATCAAAGTGAGGGTGTGGGTGCTGAAACTCGGATACTAGCTTCTTTTTGTCCTGTGTGGACTTCGAATTGATTCCATTATACACAGTTTCTAAGAAAATGTTTCTGCCTCATAATCTTCTAATTAGATTACAAAGAAATTTAACTTAGCCCTCAGTAAATAATGCATGTTATTAAGATAAAAAAATTTACCAATCCCAAAGCTAACTAATTATTTAGCAATCTACCAGTATTACAAAGATAAAGAAAAAACCTTCATTGGAACTTCCTTCTCTTCCGGAGGAAGATGTGATTATCACAGGCCTAGAATTACTTTACAAATTTTCATATGAAAATCCAGGGTACAAGCAAACATACCCAGGCACAAGTTCTGAAAATATTTCAAGATTGAAAGTCTTTTCTTTCTTTTTTTTTTTTTTTTTTTGGGGCACGGGCGCCTCTCTCTCGTGGCCTCTCCCTTTTCGGAGCACAGGCTCCGGATGCACAGGCTCAATGGCCATGGCTCACGGGCCCAGCCTCTCCGCGGCATGTGGGATCCTCCCGGACTGGGGCACGAACCCGTGTCCCCTGCATCGGGGACAAATTTTATTTACATAACTTCTCATAATTGGCTTTATTTCATTATTGGAATATATCTATTATGTGATGATGATTTAATAATAATTGATGAATTCATATTACAAGTCATCTCCAATATTTTTTTTTTGCAAATATATTTGTAAGCAGGAATCTTGCACTTCCTCTTAGACATGCTAAGACTCTCTTTTCATACCTTTAAAACTTTATAATAATAAGATCACATGGTTTGAATCTTTATAGAAAGTTCTCTGCCAAGGTGATCTGTGTGTGTGTGTAAATTTCTATATAATAGTTTTAATAATATTGATATTTGTATTAAATCCTAGTTTCCAATTTCTCAAGAATCAAAATAATTAATATTACTTCTATAGCAATTTGCTTTTCATTTATAGACATTAATATTTTAGGGAAGTTCATGCTCTTTCGCTTATTCTCTCATTTATATAGCAACTATGATTCATTCATATCTCCTCTCTCATTACCATGTCATTTCTTTTAGTATGTCTGAATTTCATCTTCTTTTACTTTTACATGTTACATACTTGTTTTCTAATTTCTTATATTACATTTAAGTCTATACACATTTTCCTCAAAGTAGCCCTTATATGTTTTAATTATTATGCTTAGTTATTTTGTATTTATCTTGATTATAAATATAATTGGCAAATCTACTATCTTGTGTGTATTTTCTGTGTTCCAAGCTTTTTATTTGCCCCCATCCTCATTTTTGCTGGATCAATAAAGCTTACAACATCTCTACTCCTTTTATCCAAAATACTTTAAAAGAGACTGTATTTAAGTTTTGGGTGGTTACTCAGAATTTTAATAAGTACCGTCATGTTGTTTAAATGCATTTTACATTTTCTACCTTATCTTGAGCAATGTAAGGATTACAGCATTATTTAAAGTTTCTCCCCAAATGTCACATTTTTATTATTGTTTAGAAAAGGTGTTTCTAATTTATCACAAAAATGATTATTCTTTCATTTCAATATTTAGTTTAAAATATCAATACATATTAAATTAAACTGTGTTCATCTTATGTGTTTTGCTTCTCATTCTTTACTTCTATTGCCTACAACACCTTTTTAAAATGCCAATAAGATCTAGAGTGTGAAAAACTTTACAGCTTGTAAGCCTGAAAATGTTTATATTTGACTCTCTTTCTTGACTGAAAATATAATACAGAAACCTAAGGTTATATCTACCTACTATAAATGTTTTTAGTATACTATTCCAGGTTCTTTGGCCATTATTTTTACTTAAAGAAAGTGTCTTATTCTAATGTTATTTGTGGATAATTTTTTCCCTTCTGTCTGGTAACTTTCAATATTTAAATTTTGTCATATTCAGACTTCCCACATTGTTCTTATTCTGATGACACATCTTTCTTAAATAACTGATTACAGGCTTTGATTTTATATTTCCATCTCTTTAAATGTCTGCAGTTTATTTTAGGAGATTTAATCATATATACTTTTAAAAAAATTTTTTGAAGTAACTTTTTCATAAAATGAATACACCTGAGTAATAAGCACACATACACACACTTATATACACACAGAAAATACCAAATACGTTAAAAAATAAGTTAACACTTGTGTTTGTAGTGAGAGATTTGATAAAGGATGCATGAATGATAGATTATTGATTTTCATCAGTTTTTTTGTTACATATCCCTTAAAAAACCTCATAAATCTTATAAGCATATTTATTGATAAAAATTTTTAAATATTCACATTAGGGAAAATTATTTGGTGTCAAACAAAATTTGACTCCCACGTCAGCATTAATTTAGGTGATCTACTGCTAATTTTTTAAAAATTCTGTGAAGAATTTATAAAATGAGAATAGTAGTGCAATGTTTCTATAATTCTGTTTTCATATAATAATTACTGTGGATTATTTTTGTTATATACTACACTTATGCACATATGTACCTTTGTGTCTGTATGTATGAATATATGTGCATGTGTGTGTATGTATTATTTTTTCCTCCCTTTTATGAATTAAAAGACCACCTTTGTTCAATGTAATTGCATTACAATTCAGAGTATGAGCTTAGAGCGTGAGTTTCCTGTGAATTCAAGTTTCAGAAATATTTCCAAACCTACGTCCCAGGACAGAGATTCAAATCCTAAAGCCAACTATTCAGGACAAAGATAGAGCAGAATAAGGAGAAATTCTTTTCACAGAAAAAATGTGGTAATGCTCTGGGCCATAGAGGTAGCATGTCTTGTAAAGATAAGTCAATTGTAAATGATGAGACCTGATTCAGTTCCTCTCTTTGAAATTAAAAGTCTTATCCATTGGTTAAATGATTTACTCAAACATGAAACCTGGAGATTTCATTTTCACTGCCTACGATGCAGAAAAGAACTAAGTAAATTGCTTTTAAATGTTTAATAAGCATATAAATACATGTGTAAGAAATAAGTCTTCTCATTATTGTTTCCCCTACGAATACTTTCAGTGTGTGTGTGATTTTTCATTTTATATAAAATTACTGGGGCTTCCCTGGTGGCGCAGTGGTTGAGAGTCCGCCTGCCGATGCGGGGGACACGGGTTCGTGCCCCGGTCTGGTAGGATCCCACATGCCGCGGAGCGGCTGGGCCCGTGGGCCGTGGCCGCTGGGCCTGCGCGTCCGGAGCCTGTGCTCCGCAACGGGAGAGGCCACGACAGTGAGAAGGCCCGCATACAAAAAAAAAAAAAAAAAATTTAAAAATTACTTAAATTTTTTATGCATTACATAATACACAGAACAATGTGGGGAGATATTTCTTAATATCGCAATACAACAAATTCTACTGATAATGTGTTTCTTACTTTAGCATAGACAGCATTTGTTTCTTTTTAACTTTTTTTTTTTAACAGAAACAAGTAACTTAATTCCTTACAGATAACTTCAAATTTTGGAAGTCAATGTGAAAGAAACCATGAAAAGTTATTCTATATAATTTATCAGAAATAAAATACCTATATGCTACAGAATTTTTGTAAGAACAAGAAAAAATAATAGAGTTAACTGACAATACTACAGAGCTATGCTGTTCTATAGATACAGTGGTTATAATCCACATGAGCCTATTTAAATTTAATTTACTTAAACTTAAATAAAATTAATAATTCACTTGTCACACTAGCTACATTCCAAATGCCCAACAGCCAGAGACTATGGTATAGGACAGTGGCCAGAAACTATGGTATAGGACAGTGCAGATACAGAGCATTTTCCTCATGGGAGTATTTTCAACTGCTATAGAGAATTAACAGAATTGCAAATCAGTATGAATTTTTTGATATTAAGAGTTCATTATCCTAAAGTTTCTGAAATATAAAAATCTGTAATCTTAATTAAAATGAGGTGAATTAGAAACGGCAAGGACTCAGTGATTAGATGCTGATTGACAAAATTATCTGTACTAATATATATTAGTCAATATTCTCTTTCCATGTGGAGTTTTAATGTAAAAATTTTATATAAAAGATCATTCAGTTAGACTCACCTCACTCTAATCAAACTTCAAGTTAGTTGGCTCTTGCACAGTAGATGGCAGGCCTTATCTGCCAGAGGGTAAAAGAAAGCCCATCTCAGTGTTAGCAGTTACTCTTGAAACCTGATTGGCAACTACAGCTCTAGGTTAGTAACATTAAGTTTGCTTCTAATCAGTCATGATTATCAATAATGAAATTTAATTTGCCAATTAATTATTTAATTTGGTGACATATTTATCCAAAACTTCAGATCTTACACTATTAAACAGAAGAAGTTAAACATAGTGCAATGCATGTTTATTGGTTAGTTTAAATACCTCTTAAGGAAAAAAATGTGAAAAGAGGAGTGCATTTATAGGATTATAAAGGAGAACTTCATAATACAGCTCATAATATGAGACAGCGACCCCTCTCTCAGGCATGTGAGTGCAGTCTTGGAAATGATGAACTGGGGTGGCCTAGAGACTTTCAGTCATTACCTCCTTGAAATAAAACTGCAAATCTGCTGACAAAATTCTATAAGATTAATTAATTCACTGTTAGCCTCCAATCAAGTAAAAGGATAGAGGATTTCAGGAACCCCTGCTTTTTTTACTTATTAGCATAGTGCTCTCTTCATTTTATGATTTCCATTTTTGTTTAAATCATGCTGAAAATCTCACTGTTTCACCAAGAGAGCAAAGTAAATTGCTACAGAATTAAATCTGGGAGTCTGTGAAGCAATTAAACACTACAACAGACAGCAGTAGGGGACTCTCTCTGCTCTGGAGAATAAATTAGGAATGATGTTAACACAGTTAACTTAAAGAGAAATTTTAATAGCTAGGCTCAGATGGAGTGTGTGAAGCCCAACAAGACCTCAGAATGAGTATATTCTAGAATTGTCCTTAAAATGTAATTAGATCTTAAAAAGAATATTATGAAGACATGTGCCCTATTTAAATGGAATGTTGATAATTTTTGATTATATAGTCTCTCTTGTGGTATAATACAATCCAGATTAGATGCATAATAAAGGTTGTATGTGTTTTATACGTAGTTTAAAAGACTCAAATTGTAAATATGAGGCAATGTCTTAAACAAATATTGTGTGTGTGTGAGAAAATGTATGTATGTGTGTGGGTATATGTGTGTGTGTATTTCTTTACAGCTTTATTTTTAATTCAGCAAACATGTATTGAATGTTTACTAAATAGATCTATCTAATCTTTAAAAACAAAAAAGAGAGCCCCTGATGCCTGCCATTGTTGAACACACAGTCCCTTTGGGGAGACGGTTACTTATGGAGAAAGACTGTGGAGCAAATATTATAATCTAGGCATGAAGATAATTTTTCTGAAACACTGATGAAACTATTTAAAATTGGTCTGTAACCAAGTATTATCTTTATCCTTTAGCTTTATATTTGAAAATGTCTCCTCCAACTGACGAGCCCAAATTCCATGACTCAACCTAGATCTTGCACATGAAGTCTTGTAACTGAACACCAATATTCCAGCCTTGCCTCCAACAGTTATTTTAAATAGTCATGGTTTGTAAAAAAGATCTTTCTAAAATGATTAACTTAAAAAAATGCTTAAATAGCTTCCTATACATTTACAAGATCACTTCCAAAACTGGACTAGTCACCAGAGTCATGTGGATTTTTTCTTAAAAATAAATCTTTTCCCAGACCCAGAACAATACAATCCAAATCTCCAAGAAGTAGCCTTGGAATCTTTACATTCAATAAGCGTTCTATTTAAAAAAATATGATTTCCTAGTTTTGAGAAGCTTTGGTTATTCCAGTTGGTGCCCAGTCAGAAACAAAGATGGCAGCAGTTTTTTGGAAAAAAAAAAAAAAAAAAAAAAAGGAAGAAGAAAATTTAAGATAAGGAATTATTAACTAGATATAAGATTTTATCTAGATAACTGAAAGGTAAAAAGAAAATTCTAAAATATCACTAAAGTATCAACTGCAAGAAGCAGCTACTTACTCTAGTGCTGAGGGAACAGAAGTTGCAATAATTCAAGCTTAGAAATTTCTAGAACGGGCCTCTGAAGCTGAAATTCAGATCTCTGAAGCATAGGTGATACCTGGCTGACACCAGTAACTCTGAGCTCAAAGGAAGCCTCTTCCTCCCTTAACCCCTTCACCCCAACACCTCTGAGGAGGTGCACCAGCTGGCTGGTGTATATAACTCTGAGGTTGAGCATAGTGAAGCTGGTTTTGTACACTGGAAACACTGAAAACTTGATTGAGGAAGCCCACAAGGAACCCACAGGAAGTACATAGAAGATGTAATCCTCATCTTTCTTTTCCAACCTTACAGTCTCAGTCTAGTACTCCATGTTGCCACAGCTTTGCATAAATCCAGTAGGAAAAGAAGAAATGTGGTATGCTGAATGCCCAGTATCAGCAAACCAAAGGAGAGTCTAGAAGGGTGAGTTTGGAGCTGAGAATTGCTTAAAAACTGGCCCATCAATCGATCTGATCAACTATTTTTTGGTAGAAAGAAAAGCTGCTTTTAATCAGAATGCCAGCAATCTGGGGAGATGGACCCAGTGTCCCCCAAAAACCACCTCTGAAGATTCTGCTCAGCCATGAAAGGTTTTTTTTTTTAAATTGGTGTATAGTTAATTTACAATGCTGTATTAGTTTCAGGTGCACAGCAAAGTGATTTAGTTACACACATACATATATCTATTCTTTTTCAGTTTCTTTTCCCATATAGGTTATTAGAGAGTATTGAGTAGAGTTCCTTGTACTACACAGTAGGTCTTTGTTGATTATCTATTTTACATATAGCAGGGTGTATATGTTAATCCCAACCTCCTAATTTATCCCTTCCCCCAACCATTCCCCTTTGGTAACCATAAGTTTGTTTTATCAGTCTGTGAGTCTGTTTCTGTTCTGTAAATAAGTTCATTTGTATCCTTTTTTCAGATTCCACATATAAGTAATATCATATGATATTTGTCTTTGTCTTACTTCACTTAATATGATAATCTCTAGGCCATCCATGTTGCTGCAAGTGGCATTTTTGCATTCTTTTTATGGCTGAGTAATATTCCACTGTATATTTGTACCACATCTTCTTTATCTATTCCTCTGTCGATGGACATTTAGTTTGCTTCCATGTGTTGGCTACTGTAAAGAGTGCTGCAATGAACACTGGGATGCATGTATCTTTTCCAATTATGGTTTTATCCAGCTATATGCCCAGCAGTGGGATTGCTGGACCATATGGTAGGTCTATTTTTAGTTTGCTAAGGAACCTTTATACTGTTCTCCATAGTGGCTGTGCCAATTTACATTCCCACCAACAGTGTAGGAGGGTTCCTTTTTCTCCACATCCTCTCAAGCATTTATTGTTCGTAGACGTTTTTGATGATGGCCATTCTGACTGGTAATATCTCGTATTTTTGATTTGCTTTTCTCTAATAATTAGCGATGTTGAACATGTTTTCATGTGCTTTTTGGCCATCTGTATGTCTTCTTTGGTGAAATGTCTATTTAGATCTTCCGTCCATTTTTTGATTGGGTTTTTTTTTATTCTTTGATATTGAGCTTCATAAGCTGTTGGTAGGTTTTAGAGATCAATCCCCTGTCAGTCACATCCTTTGCAAATATCTTCACCCATTCTGCGTGTTGTCTTTTCATTTTGTTTATGGTTTCCTTTGCTGTGCAAAAGCTTTTAAGTTTAATTAGGTCTCATTTGTTTATTTTTGTTTTTACTTTGATCTGATAAAATTAAAAGATGCATTAGAATCACAAGAGCCTACGTGATTTGCACATGATCTGTCAATTGGCAGTCCTTTAAATGCAGATCCTGTCAAGCACTCATCTGTACATCATCTATTTTAACAATTTAACCACTTACGTATTTACATAAGTAATTAAATATGAAAGGCATTTCAAATCATACTATCTTTTTTCTCCTTGCTTTATCTACCTACAAGGAACTTTCTCCTTTTGTCAACCTGAATAATGACTTATCATTTTCTAGGAATCTGTCCAATTTAACTCTCTATGAAGGCTATTTTGACCCACATTTTGCAACCCCATTAAAATAAAAATATAATATAAAGATGTATAAGTATGTACGTATATAAATGCAAATAAAAATTAAATATATATACATGCATATACTTGTATAATATTTTGTAATTTTAATATTTTGTATAGTTTATACTGTTGCAAAATCGCAACCTGTGCCCCACCCCACTGCCATTAAACTACAAAGTTCTTGAGAATGAGTCATGTTGTCTCTTCTATTTCAAGACCTAGCAAAGTGCCTGACATGTGGCAAGTAATGAAGATAAATTTTTCAATGAAAGAATTAATTAAGATATCTAAAAGAAGCCTACATTGAAGAATCTAGACAATTAAATAGGTCTTAGAAAATGATAAATATTTTACTAATAGTATTTCTGTAGGAAGGATGCCAAGAGCAAAGGCTGAGAAATGACTCAATCACTGATAGAGTAGGTGTAAAATATCTCATATAAAATCTATTTTTTAATCATAAACATTAATCTATGTAAAAAGTCAATTAAACTATTAAATAAGCAGGATAAAAATCCACAGTAACGGCTTCCCTGGTAGCGCAGTGGTTGAGAGTCCGCCTGCCGATGCAGGGGACACGGGTTTGTGCCCCAGTCCGGGAGGATCCCACATGCCGCGGAGTGGCTGGGCCCGTGAGCCATGGCCACTGAGCCTGCGCGTCCGGAGCCTGTGCTCCGCAACAGGAGAGGCCACAACAGTGAGAGGCCCGCGTATGGCAAAAAAAAAAAAAAAAAAAAATCCACAGTAACAACAAAAAAGCACTACTTTAATTTGGAAACTAGAATTATAGAAATAAACGTTCATTCATAATGAAATATTTTACATATTTTCCTCATTAAGCTACACTAAACCTTATGGGACATGTTGAGTATACAAAACAGTGTGGACAATGTAAAAATATGGTTAGGGTCAACATGAAAAAGCAAAACAATTTTCGATAAAATGAATCTTTTCGTTTAAACTGAGGTTTGAATAATTACTTTTATGGAGATTGTGGTTAATTTACCTTTATTAATACAATGCCCTAATGTGTAAAAAAACAGGTCAGGAAACTTTTTTCCCATGGAAATATGAAAAAAAGATATAATAGTTATAATACTATAATTTCTCAATGGATGTTTGCATACTGTTTACCTGTAATCTTCACAATAACCTTATGTGGTACTTGTTAGGGATTTTATTTCCAGAATTCTATGGCATAGAGTAGTTAAGAAATGACAAAGCAACAAATTACTTAAAGTGGCACAACACATATTCATTAAGCCACATGCACTCTCTGCTGAACCACATTCTTATTATCAGGAAAGCAACTTGTTTTAAACACAAAGCTACACTCTGCATATTTCTTTAGGACAATGAAAAGGTATGTCAGAACAAATGATGACATAGAGACAAGTCATGGTGAGAAAATATTTTCCTTTTTTTTTCTCTTTCTGTTATCCCCAAAGCCATATATACAATAATATTGAAATGGAACTTGTTCTGAAAATATTGAAAGGGATCCAGAAAATGTTCTCTTAAGAACCCAACTCAAGAAGACTCATATTTACAGATTCTCAGAAATCTTGTCATTCTCTAAAGTAAAAATACCTCATCAGGAATTGTTAAATGTTTTATAACCATTTGAGTTGTTATTCTCATCAAATTATGCTTTACAGTTGAGTGGCATTTATCCAAATGAATCCTAAGCATTCCACAAAGCTAAGTATGATAATTAGGGAGAAAATAATAGCTTATATAGAAAATAACTAGGAGACAAAGTCAGGAATAAATGCATGTGGATGAAATTTGTAAACAATGGGAAGTTACCTAGGTGGACATTGTTTCTGATGGAAGCACAATAGAAAAGATTTTATACCAGAAAAAATGAACTAAATTTAATTAATAGTCAGAAGATGTATTATAATGATGATGATGGTGATTTTGTTAAGGAGATGAAATGACAAAAAGTAAAAAATAGTGTTTAGAGAAGAATTAAGTCTGAAAGAGGTCAAATTTAAAAGTAAAAGGAGGAAATTTACTATCAAATCACTCTTTAAATGACTTTTTTTCAAAAATACGAAAAATAAATAACATTTTGATGTTTAAATGTAATTAATATCAAAAGGTAAAAGCATCCTTTACTTTGATAAGGGGGAGGAAAAAGGATTTGTAAAGAAATATTTCTCTGCATGGTGGTGAAGAATACAAACACAATTAACTTAGGAATATGCAAGAATATAGCTTTTGAAAGATTTAATCCTATATTTCAAAAATATATCAAAGATTTGCAGAAAATTATTTTCACTTATGGACTCTCATTTGAAGAATTAAATGTAGATATCTATTTCCCTTTTCTCTTGAGCTATTCACTCAAATTATAACATATGTACACAATCTATATCCACATTCTCTCTCTCTCTTTCACACACGCGTGCGTGCACACACACACGAATGAGCATCAATGTTTTACTAAAATATTTTTAGAGAAGCAAGAAAGAACAATGTATGAAAACATAATAAACACAATTCAAATAAATATAAACAAACAGAACTTTCCAAATAGAGATCTTTCTGATTCAAAAGCAAAGAAAACCAGACACCATACCACTTAAAAGAACTACACTTAAGATATAATGATGTAAAAATTTTAATAGCAAAGAAAGAGGATTATATTTCTGGCAAAAAGTAACCAAAGAAGCACATCTACTAATATAAATACCTAAAAATATTTAAGATAAGTTTTTAATCAAGAGAGAAATTAGAGAATGATGATAGTAAAAATTATCACAATGATATAGGAATCATAAATTTATAGAAACATAAGGAAAAATTAGGAAAGTTGTAATATCTGGAAGGAACTATGAGCAATAAAGAGAAAACTCAAAATTAGAAGAAAGATAATATTTTAGAGGTGCAATTAATACACCAACAAAGAGGATATACCTATATTCTAATAAACTTCAGAAAAATTATCAAATGAGACATATATTCTGTTGCAAAATAAATCTCGGTGGCTAAAAAGTGATTACGGTGCAGTGAAAAACAAAATGTTCTAAATGAAGTGCAATTAAAAAAAAAAAACTATGAATGAACAAATAGAATGAGAAAAATGCCTTTCATGTGTGGCCTAAAAAAAGAAATATACTCATTAATACAGATATTGAAAAGTACACTATCACTGGATATTAAACACTTAAAACTGAATATCAATAAAAATAGTACATATAATAACAAGTGGCTCATAGTTAAAGAAGTACACAAATAAATCAATTTGTTTAAAAATATGTAGAGAGCATGTTAATTTTGCAATGCAACAAGCCAGAAAAGGAACAAAATTTTTAAAAATGTGAAGTAGGAGTAATAAATATAAAAACTAATAGCAAATCAAGTCTAATCAAGACTTCACAATAAATATCTTACCATATTGTATTTTGCCATAGATAAAATTGATATACAAAAATACAAAAATACTATAAACAAAATTTTGCTGGTTAATATAAAAATTGCAATTTTAGAGATTTTACATGCAAAACCTGTACAGGACTTGTAAAAATCAACAAGTGAAAAAAAAGTGCCTTCTATAGGCAATTAATTCATGAAAGGAGAAACATGACTGCTTTGTTTAGAAAGCCTGATCACAAGATGCATCATATAAATGACAAAAAAGAAAAACAAGGAGTTAGCCTGATACACCAAGTTGCTGAATATTTTGGAAAGTAATCTGCCAATATATACTGAATTTTAGATGAGTGTTAAAGAAGTGCTACATATATATCTACACCATAGATTAAAAAATAAATTCTCCCAAATATGCACAAGGAATATATACAAATAAAGTGACTGCAACATAACTTTCAGACAGAAGACAGGAAACACTGTAGTGTCCAATAAAAGGAGAATATAGAACATGTAAGACATCATAATATCCATAAAATAAAATACCATATCATAACTAAAACAACAAATAGAGTTAACAGGGGTGAATATAGCAAAATCTCTAGAACCTAATGATGTGTGAAGAAAAGCACTTTGCAATATGTGTGTTATGATAAAGTTTTTGTAAAGTGGAGAGATGCGCAAAAAAATATAGATGTTCCTCATGGATTCAATTATATAATTACGCTATAAAAGTCTAGTCAAGAAGGATACAGCACTTGTTTGTTTGCGGTTACCTTGGTTTGAGTTATCAGAAGGAAGAGAAAGATGAGAGTATGGGGTTGGGGAGCTATAAAAATAGAGCTGCAATTCCACTTATAATGCTTATTTCAAAATATGCTGAAGTAACACACATTACTAAGGATTACTAAACCTGGGTGGTTTGTGCATAATTGTTTCTTACGCTATTCTCTGTACTTTTTTGCATTGTTATATTGTATTATATTATATCATATGTAAAAAAATTAAAACTGAATGTCATAGCCCACATAATTTTTGATCGTGCTTTTGGCAAAAAAGGGAGTTACTTCATGTATCAACAAGCTTCTCTTCATTACAGTAGCTTCCAGTGTGCAGTTTAGAACATTTTGCACAATAATTGACCACACATATAAAAAAATACAACTTCAGTCAATATAGTATGTTGAATGCCAATCTGTGCTAGCCATCTTCTGTCTATATAATAATAAGCAAGACACAATTACTGCTCTCAAAGCATTTACATTCTGGTGGATAATACAAATAATGAGGCATATAACCTTATATTGAATGTATATTTTCATGAATAATAAAATTATTATTCTGCTGTGTTGTTGTGACTTTTGTTTAAATTACTCATTTGAATTTAGATATAATCATTCATCAAGTGGTAAATGATGCAAGGTATAAAGAAAACAAAAAAAAGCACTGAGGTGATGCCCCACAGGTGACTGGGAATGGAGACTTTTGTCTCCTTTTAAAAACTAATCTCTATCAAGAGGGGCTGAAATGTGTCTAAGGTTAGTAAAACAGTCATGTGAGGACAGAATGAAAGAATGCCAGGACAGGCAAGAGCTCACTGGGCACCTCTGTGATGTGGCTCAGTCTGTCTGATGATAATATGTTTGAGGAAGAAAGCTTCTATTTCAGTATTGCCTTCCAAGTTTCATGCCCATTTCTCTCTTAGCCAGAAGAGGATTCTGAGAAACGTAGTTCTCATCCTAAAAGCAGCAAGAGCACCAACGTGGCAAAACACAATAGACTAAACATATCACGTACCTGCTTTCCAAAATATATTTACCATTTAAGGAAGCAATCATTTCTGATCCAGAATTTTTGCCCTAGTAGATGCATCTAGGCACAATTAGAGTTTTCGAATAAAGGCAAGAAAAACTTTTGTGGAAAAAGAAAAGTATATCTTCTAGAATCTTGCCAAAAACTACTGTAGACAACAAGGCTATGTTGTTTTTCCATGTAAAATTAATAATTGCTTTCTTCTCAATATTTTTTGAGCATGGAGATATTACACATTTTATTCACTTTAAAGCATGATGGCTTTTCAAAGAGTTGGTTATTATCAACTGTCACAATACTATGGTTGAATATTACTTAACACCTGAAAACAATGCCTATACAAATTTATTGTCTTAGCAGCTTGACTTGATATTTTTAAATATGTACTTAAACTTTTTTTCCAATATCACCCAAGGAAGAAATATGTCAGTAAAGCCACCCATTTTCTCATTCATTTATTCACTCAATATAGTAAATATTTAAAACATATAATATTTCCCACTGAAGTATTAGGGTGAACAGTGCAATAGAAAAATTCTGCGGTGTTCTGAACAAAATTTCAGAGGTTTCTGACACAGTACTTAGAAGTCAGTGATGCACCAGTTGTTTTTAAGCTGAGATTTTAAGAATGAGTAGGAATTAAGCAGGCACTAATATTTACTAAGATAAACATTGCTTATGAAGACCTAGAAGAAAAAGAGCATGGCATAATTATGGAAATGGAAATCTGCTATAGTTTGAGAGATACTTCCATACAGCAGAAGGGTTAGGAAGTGAGGCTTGTTGCTAGTCAGGAGCCAAATGGAGAAAGCTATCCATGTGCCTTGTTAAAAAGTTTCCAATTCATTCTAAGTCAGCTTGAGAGACACTGAAGAGTTGTAAACAGTGGGGAAAAAAATCAAATGGGAAACATATCATTTTAAAAAGCATCTTTGAAATATATTGCTAACATATTTGAAAATATCAAAAATGACATTCAGGGGAATAAACTGAGTGTGGCTTCAATCCGGGAGTTAGACAGTGTCCTGGGATAGAGAAATGGTCACCAGAATAGTGAAAAGTGGATGAATTAGAGAATTTTTATGAAGAAAAAATCAATATGACAAATTATTAAATGTGTTGAATTAGGGTAATACAGTAATTAACTCTGTGACAAATATGCAGAGGTTACAGACATCTTTAGAGATAAAAAAAACTAAGAAGCAGTGAAAGTATGTGGCAAAGCTAGTCAGTTCTGTATATGCTGTGTCTAAGTATCTGTCGCCATCCAGGTAATCTACTGTAGGTCATTAGATATAGTGCTCTAAAATTAAAAAAAAAAATGTCAGGAGTATAGATATAAATTTTCTAGAGCATAGCAATGGATTGGATCACCTAAGGAGCACATATAAAATGAAAAGACACAAAGTCTAAGACAGAACCAGGAGGAACAAAATGTGAATATGTTAACTATTAAAGACCTCTGACTCCAGAGGTTTAAAATATCCTACATTTAATTGATCTCAATACAGAAAATTACCATAGGAATTATAAAATCTATCACCAGTAGTTGATAATACATAAAATAAGGAAAATGTCATCCCAATTAAGATTTCTCAGAATTAAATGTGCTATGTAGATTTCATGTCAAAATTGATGTCATTCTAAGGTACATTACAATTAATATTCAAACCAAACCATGTATTTGTGTTCATGATATCTACTGACTCAACATAACTTGATGGCATTCACAAACATCTTGGGATGATAATTCTTGCTTTAAATATGATATGCCATAATTTATTTTGTTCTGTGTAAATAAAGTGATTTGAAATAAACTATATGGTTATATATTTTAAATAATTATTTACTTTTTGTAACTTAAAAATGATATATACAAAAAAACTATGCCAAACCCACAAAAATATACAGACATGCTACAGGGCATATAGCAATTCTACCATAATAAACCCAAAACTCTGTGTTAAAATGAAAGTGACAGCACAAAAAGCCTCAGGGCAGAACTACCTCTTCTACCAGATCTGTGGGAAATAAAAGGGACAAACTTATCTCAGAAAATGTGCTTATGTTCCAATATGTAGGAGTTGATGAGTAATTCTAAATTCTCTGTAATCTGATTTCATTTCTTAAAGTACATACAGAGAACAAGTCATCACAAACATATTCTTCACACGAATGATATTATTTATTTTTTTCATATAATTGAAGATGTTTAACCTCCACATATTTCATTGTGGTTATTATTTATCTCATATATCCTTGAACATTTTATTGAGGTATAAATTACATATAGCAGGAAATAATACAATTCAAAAGTATAGAGTCTAATCAATTTTTACTACCTGAGATAACTCATATTGAAAATACACATATCAAAAAATAGAACATTAACCACACCACAGAATTTCCCTTCCAATCATTATTACTCTTCCCTTAAGGGTTACACTGATTTTTAACATTGTAAATTAGCTTTGCTTGCTTTTTGAACTTTATACAAATGTAATACTACTGTTTCTACATATTTATGCTTGGTTTTTCCCTAAATATAGTATGCAAGAAATCATTCTATATTTTTCAGTTTAGATGTAGTTTATTTATTCTCATTCCATCACACTGTGACATTGTATAAATATACCACATTGTATTCATCTATTCTTCTATTGATAGACATTTGCCTCATTTCCGTTTGGGGTCTATTATGGACAGTGATGTTATCAACCTTTTTTTAGTGAAGATATGAGAGCATTTTTATTGAAGCCATAACTGTGAGTTTTAAAACATCCTGTAATTACAAAGAAGTTACAGTATTTCTTCCTCTCCAGAGATGAGGGCTTGCATTATCTTCAACTGATAGATTAAGAACCTGAGAATCAAGAGTATTAACTAACTTGCAAGGACATATGGAAAGTATCACACAAAAGAGCAGAGTCATTATATATCCAAACAGTCCCCATGGATCACAGATATTAAGGGTTCTGGGTACTTTGAGAGGACATATAATGATCAAAATGGGAAGTGATAGTTTAGTTGATGTGGTGGGCAGAATTCTAAAGTGGTCCCCAAGATTTTCACCCTCTGTATAATCTGCCCTTGAGTGGGATGGGACCTGTGATTGTGGCTCCTGTGAATATGATTAATAAGATTCCCACGATTATTCTATTTTATGTGGCAAAGTAGGAGGGATATTTTAAAGATGTTAGTAAGGTCCCTGATAACTTGATGCTGAATTAGTCAAAAGGAAGAGTCTCCTAAACAGGTCTAATCTAGTTAGCTGAGCCCTGTCAAAAGGGGCCTAGAAGTCAGAGAGACAATTCTGCTGTTGGAAACTTCTTATGGAAAAAGGCAGCCTCTAGTTGAGACTAGCCAAGAAACATATGACAAGAAACTAAATCTGGCCAACAATCTGAATAAACTTGAAAAAGGACCCTTAGATGCAAATGATAATATAACCTGGTCAACTTTGATTGCTGCCCTGTGAGAACCTGAAGAGACGGTTTCCCTAAATGTGGCTTGACTCCTAACACGTAAAACTGTGAGATAAAAAATTAGGTGTTTTTAGGAAGATATTTGTTATAATTTGTTACACAGAAATAGAAAACTATTATTAATTCTGGTATAAGAAGTGGTGTAGTGCTGTAACAAATACCTTAAATGTGGGAGAAGCTTTGGAACTGGGCAATGGGCTCTGACAGAATTTGAGAGAGCATGATGAAGAAAGCGGAAGTCAGTCTGGCATACAGTTAGTAGAAATCTGAATACTGAGGATGCTAAAGACTGCGAGGAATCTGGGAACATGTTATTGAGGAATTAGAGGACGTGGGATAGTTGTTACCTAGTGACAGAAAACTTAGTAAAATTCCAGCCTGCAGCTATATGGAAAGAGAAACATGTAAGGCATTAACTTGGAGACCAAAGGAGATTGCCAAGTAAAGTGGTGAAGGCGCTGCCTGGTTTCTCCTTGCTGCTTACAGAAAAATGTGAGGAAAGAGCAATAATGGAGGAAAGAATAGTTAAACATAAGGAATTGGGAGGGGATGATTTTGAAAATTTCACAAAGGCAAAAGATGCTAAAATCTGGAAATGGCTAAGGAAAGCAGGGCAAACAGAATAGGCTAAGTGTGTGACTGTACAACCTTTTGCTAAAACTTCACAAAGATCAAAAGGTCAGAATACAAAGCAACTCAAAGCGTCTTCTGAAGGGATTAAGAGTGTGCCTCACAGAACCTCTCAAATAAACCAGAAGGCCCCTAGGAAGGACACTATCTCTCAGCCATCTCAGCAGGAGCCAAATATGGAGAGAAAGATTATCTCAAAAAGATTTGTAGCTGTGGCTTTTGTCTAATGAATTTTAACCCCTTGAAATCCATGAAGGCTCACAGGGTTCTTGAGAAAATTGTTTCAACAGAACTGCTGTTAGCTTGGACTGAAAGGGATAGACTATGTAATGAAATCAGGCTGTCAGTCTCACAAAAGTTTTTGGGCAGGAAGGAGCATGAGAAAACTACTCAGTTGCAAACACATAATACCTTTCATGAAAAAGGAACAATGACTCAGAGAGTGGAACCAAGATTCCAGAGATGGAGCCAAGTGTCATGGAGGATTATTTTCAGAACTTGAAATCTAATCAAGGAAAATCAAATGTCTGCCCTGCTGGACTTAAGGACTCTTAGGGTCCCATGACTCATTTTTACCTTCCATTCTTTTTCTTTTTGAACCAAATATCTGTAACAGTTATAGTCCCACCTGACCCACCATTTATATTGGGAGTGTTATGGGTTCTTCAAAATGGAGACAATGTGCCCCAGGACCTATACTTAGATGACTTAGATGATGAGATTTTTAGACTTTGAGATGATGCTCTAACAGGATGAGAGTCTTGGGGACTTTTTTATGAGGATAATATATTCTGAAAGTGGAAGGGAAGTAAAACATTAAGTCCAGAAGATGGACTGTGGTAGTCAGAATGGTAAGATGGCCCCCAAGATTAGACTCCTGTTCCCTGGAACACACTCTGCTATATAAACTGAATGTTTGTGTCTCCATAAATTCTTATGTTAAAATCCTAACCCCTAATGTGATGGTATAAGACGTGGTAACTTTGGGAGATGATCAGCATTAGATGAGGTCATGGGGGTGAAGCCCTCATGAATGGGATTAGTGCCTTCAAAAGAGTCAGGAGAGGGCTTGCCTCCTCTCTCTGCTCTCTGCCATGTGAGGATACAACCAGTTGGCAGTCTGCAACCCAAAACAGACTTCTCACCAGAACTGACCATGCTGGCACAATGATATTGAACTTGCAATCTCCAGAACTGTGAGAAATTTATTTACAAGTCACCAAGTCTATAGTACTTTGTTACAGCACCTGTACTGAATAAGATATACTCCTTATATAATACATACTTTTGATTGTGGGCAGGGCTTGTTATATGGAGAAGGGACTTTTTAAGGCCTCTAATAACTTGCATTTAGTTAATCAGAAGGAAAATTCATCTGGGTTGCCTCACCTAACTAGGTAAGCCCTTAAATGATGGCTTAGAAGTTAGAGAGCCTCTGGGGCTTCCCTGGTGGCGCAGTGGTTGAGAGTCCGCCTGCCGATGCAGGGGACGCGGGTTCGTGCCCTGGTCCGGGAGGATCCCACATGCCGCGGAGCGGCTGGGCCCGTGAGCTATGGCCGCTGGGCCTGTGCGTCTGGAGCCTGTGCTCTGCAACGGGAGAGGTCACAACAGTGAGAGGCCCGCGTACCGCAAAATAAATAAATAAATAAATAAATCTATAAAAAAAAAAGAAGTTAGAGCGCCTCTACTGATGGCTTCAAAGAAGCAAATAGCCAAGTTGTGAACTTCCTATGGACAGGGCTAGCCATTAAAAGCTGAGGGCCTCAGTACTGCAACCTTAAGGAATGAATTTTAGCCACAACTTGAATAAGCTTGGAAGAGGTACCAAGGCTCCAGGTAAAAAGTAGTTCGGTTTTCATCTTGATTGCAGCCCTCTGAGCTCCTATGCAGAGGACCCCACCTAAGGTATGCCTGGATTCTGACTCACAGAAACTATAATATATCTATTTTCTTAAGACACAGAGTTTGTGGTGATTTGCTACACTGCAACAGAAAACCCTTAGAGATGAAAGCTGAATAAAAAAGTGTAGAATTTAAAGTATTTCTTCAGGGGAAGACAGGGAAAGGATACTGTAGTCAAGGGACATAACATCCATTTAAGAGGTAGGAAACTTCAGGGCATTATATAAACTGAAATTATTTCAATATGAGTGGAACTAAAATTAAAAGGGAGTAGCAGCAAAAATATTGCCAATGTTTCAGACATTGTGCCAAATGTTTTGTATATGTTAACTCATTTAATTCTCACAATAACATTATCAAGTAGGTTTTAATCTTGCTGACATTTTGCAGATGAAGAAATTGAGGTGGAGAAAGGTTTTATGTAACTTGCCCAAAATCACAGTTAATAACTGGTATAAGCAGGATTAAAGCGCAGATAGTCTACCTACAGAGAGCTATGAAGCTCTTATTACAGGTAAAGATTTAAGATCTAGACAAGGGCCAGAGAGTGTCAGAGGGTTATTCATTAACAAAAATGATTTATCTAATTTACTCCTTACACCAGAATCTTACATAGATCCCAAGATTTAAAAAAAAAAGAACAGAGTAAAAAATTAGAGTTAGATATATAATTTAAACACTAAAACTCTGCCAGGTTCTAGTAAAACATGGCAGTGAAGGCTTCTGAGCAAAGTCAAAGCTTTACGAAGATAATGCATGCTTTGGAAAAGTGTTAAAGAATTAGAAGATGGTGAAAGGCAAAACACAGAGGAAAAAGTACACTTTCACAATTTACTTAGGAGTCTTATGTTATTTTACACTATTAAAACATTTTGAAACTAAAATTGACATGAGACTACATACTATTATTATTTTTGATTAAAATATAGTTTTAATCATGCAAATTTGGAGTATATAGGGTAAACTCAAAAGCATTTCCAAGAAGTTATGATATCATTTCTATGCATTATAAGATGAATAAAAATAAAGAAATGGAAGACTGCTGAAGTGTTCTAAATGTTGACCAACTAGAATGTGTTTATTAGTAAAGGTACAAAGATGAATGTTTTAAAAGTATGTTAACAATATTTTATAAATAATATATTCCTAAGTGTATAAAGTCAACAAATCATATCATTTTATATATTATAGCACCTTTACCCTCCATAACAATTTTGAATTATCAGGTACAAAATTTATTTCAAGGAACAGGATGAACTGGTAAAGGAAATGTGACATATACATATTATTCAGCCATTAAAAAGAAGGAAATCCTGCTATTGGAGACAACATGTATAAAACTTGAGGGCATTATGCTAAGTGAAATGTCAGACAGAGAACGACAAATACTGTGTGATCTCACTTATATATGAAATCTAAAACAAACAAAAAAAATTTAACTCATAGATACAGAGAACAGATTTTTGGTTGCCAGAGCTGGAGGGAGGGTGAAAGAGTAAAGGTGGTCAAATGTACAAACTTCTATTTATAAAATAAGTAAGTCCTGGGGATGTAATTTACAGCATGGTGACTATAGTTAATACCACTGTATTGTTAAAAAAATTATGCCAGGACAGCTAGTATAAACTAGACTACCCCAGACAACACAAACTAGTCTGTGTGGTCACCCTAACCACAGAAGACCTTGAATGCAGGATATGGAATTGAACTTGACCTCATCATGAGTAGGAGGTATTGAAAGTTCCAGAGCAGAACACTAACACCTAATAAAACTGGTGCTTTAAGAAAGTTAAGGAAGCAGGAAGCTTGATAAATTGTAAGGGAGAGGCTGCAGGCAGGAAAGCAGAGGAATCTGGGGAGGATTAAACTGGCAAAATGAGAAGGTAGATAAAGTGTGAAAATGAGAAGCACTTTCCCAAGACTACTCCAGACACACTTTCCATGGAAATGAAAAAGGCGGGGGCGGGGGGAGGGGAGAAAGAAAGAGAGAGAGAGAAAGAAGAAAGGAAAGGGAAGGGAAGGGAAGAAAAAGAAAAGAAATCCAGTCATAGTTCACTTTAGGACACACAAACCTGAATTTCTCTCCCTCTTGGTTAAAAACCCTGAGTAGAAAAGGAATTCAAAACAGTCTAGAAAAGTTGGACTGATTGTCTATATTTGTCTTCTTTCCCAAGTATTCTCAGTATGTACTAGCTGAGTTTTAGATATGAGATGTATCTGCACAAATATGTTAGGACACACAGACTTCTAAGAGCAGTTAGCAAACAATAATGACCATTAATTGATCTCGGGACTTTTGTAGTTGGTTCAAGAATGTTCAGTATTTAATGACACCTATATATTCTTTCTTTCTCTCTCTCTGTCTTGTGCTTCACATACATTTCTCAATAATTAATCTTCTTATAGAAATACTTTTTCGTAAATCACATAGCTTTGTCTTTTCTACACCAACCATCTGTTGGCTATCTTCTTTAATTCACATAGCTAATATATGCAATGACTTTTGAGTATTACCATGCAGC
The DNA here is from genome assembly GCF_003676395.1 of Aethalodelphis obliquidens. Classification (NCBI taxonomy): domain Eukaryota; kingdom Metazoa; phylum Chordata; class Mammalia; order Artiodactyla; family Delphinidae; genus Aethalodelphis; species Aethalodelphis obliquidens. Next base: position 19,628,631 of record NW_020837973.1, on the reverse strand, counting down.
TTCTCAGAATCATCATCCTCTCCCAAGCTTCCAGAGTTTACTTACGTTTGTTTTATGTATAATGTCCACTGTTTTTAGCTCTACTCTTCAAGAGAAAATGGAAAATTTTAGCTTTTTTCCCCCTGCCCTGGAACTGGATACTCCTTCACTCTTTTATCTCTTTTAATTATGATTTTTTTGCCAAGAATGTCCTAGCCTCCTGGGCATATATCCAGAGAAAACCATGATTTGAAAAGATACATGCACCCTAATGTTCATTGCAGCACTATTTACAAGAGCCAGGAAATGGAAGCAACCTAATGTCCATTGACAGAGGAATGGATAAAGATGTCGTACATATATACAGTGGAGTATTACTCAGCCATGAAAAAGGACAAAATAATGCCATTTGCAGTAATATGGATGGACCTAGAGATTATCATACTAAGTAAAATAAGACAAAAACAAAAATTTATATGTGGGATCTTAAAAAATGGTACAAATGAACTTATTTACAAAACAGAAATAGAGTCACAGATGTAGAAAACAAACTTACCAGGGGGAGGGGGGAGAGGGATAAATTGGGAGACTGGGATTGACATATACACACTATTATATATAAAATAGAAACTAATAAGGATCTACTGTATAGCACAGGGAACTCTTCTCAATACTCTGGAATGACCTATATGGGAAAAGAATATAAATAAGAGTGGATATATGTATATGATTAACTAAATCACTTTGCTGTACAGCAGAAACTAACACAACATTGTAAATCAACTATACTCTAATAAAAATTTTAAAATAAAAAAATACAATAGAAAATAAAATAAATTGGTTAAAAAAAAAGAATGTCCTAGCCAATTTGAGGCACATACATTTTTATTTAATATTCCTGGCTGTGTAATTTTGCTATTTGACAAATATTATTGATTATGAAGTTTGAAATGTAAGTATTCCATAACTCTTGCTCCTTATCAAAGAGGAGCCACTCCAACATTATTTTTAATTCTTCTACTACTTATGCCCACAGATATTACCTCTCCTTTTATTATAAGGATTCCTATCAAATAGAAAGTTGTTACATCTAATTCTATAATAACATTGTAAAGCTAATCATTACTGATGTACAACTGTGACCATCACATAGAACCATCTAAAGCCACCACATTAGAATACAGTCCTTTCATCATGATCTCTGTAGTGAGGTAGAAAGATACTTCCACACATGAGAAGTTAGGCTAGGGGTACCTGAATCCTTGGTAATCTACTACTCTTTGCAGTTCCATAGGTACATTATTTCTTTAAAAGTCACTAGCAATCAAGTATAAGACAGGATTCAAGTGTAATCTAAAAGTAATAGCTGTGACGTGAAAATAATTAATATTTTTGTATGTGGATTTAGAGCTTTATGATGTTATCTCTATGGAATGTCAAACCATCTATGGCTTTTATTAGTGAAACAACATTTGATGTGTATCACCTCATGTCTTTGGCTTAAATGTGTATTCAGAATCAGCTAAGGTGATTCAAATAAATAAAAACTCTATGCATCATTACAATATTTTTATAACCCTAAAATCTTCATCAGGGTCACCATCATTATTTAGTAATAGCTCATTTTGTTTTGTTTTAATTTTGTGAGGAACTATGGCAAAATAAATTAGTAGTGTAAAACTGATAAGAGAACATAATTATTTAAAATGACACAGACTCTCGGTGTGGGATTCCAGGACTTCTGTGAAGTGTAGTATTACCTCTGCACATTTGTTTCCTCATGTGGAAATGGAATTTATAATAGTGACTACCTCTATGAGTTCTTGTGAGTGTTAAATAAGTTAATAATGTGTCATTTCATAGATCAATGCCTGACAAATGGTAGAGTCTCATGAAGAGGTAGAATAGATTGGTTTAGACTTGAAGGATTCATATTTGATCCCTGTCTTTTATATTACATTGAGGGTTATCATGACTGCAGTGTAGCTATTTGCTGCTCAGAATGTGGTCCATGAACATGAGGATCATCCAGAAGGTCGTTAGAAATTCAGAACTTGGGGTACAATCCCAAGCCCCCTGATTTAAATTTTAATAATGTTATGTGATTCCCATGCACATTAAAATTTATGAATTACTGTGGGTCTATTTCTGTTTTGTATATAAGTTCATTTGTATCACTTATTTTTTAGATTCTACATATAAGCAATATCATATAATATTTATCTTTCTCTGTCTGGCTTACTTCACTTAGTATGATAATCTCTAGGTCCATCCATGTTGCTGCAAATGGCATTGTTTCATTTGTTTATGCCTGAGTAATATTCTATTGTATACATATACATATACCACATCTTCTTTATCCATTCATCTGTTGATGGACATTTAGGTTGCTTCCATGTCTTGGCTATTGTAAATAGTGCTGCAATGAACATTAGAATGCATGTATCTTTTCGAATTATGGTTTTCTCCAGGTAGATGCCCAGGGGTGGGACTGCAGGATCAATAGAGATTGGTAGCTCTATTTTTAGTTTTTTAAGGAACCTCCATATTGTTTTCCATAGTGGCTACACCAATTTACATTGTCATCAATAGTGTAGGAGGGTTCCTTTTTCTCCACACTCTCTCCAGCAGTTATTATTTATAGACTTTTTGATGATGGCCAGTTGACTGGTGTGAAGTGATACCTCATTGTAGTTTAGACATAGAAAACAAACTTATAGTTAACAAAGGGGAAAGGGAAGAGGAGTGATAAATAAGGAGTTTGGGATTAACATACACACACTACTATATGTAAAACAGATAACCAACAAGGACCTACTGTATAGCACAGGGAACTATACTCAATATTTTGTAATAACCTATAAGGGAAATGAATCTGAAAAAGAATAGATATATAACTATATCACTTTACTGTACACCTGAAACTAACAGAACATTATAAATCAACTATACTTAACTATAAAAAAATTTAAAATATATATAAAAAATAAAATAAAATTTATGAATTACTGATACAGGTGATTCTTTTAATTATTCTTTACACCACCTTATCATAACATCTCTGTATCCCTAAGTCATTCCACTATTACCTTATATTAGTTGACTTACTACATGAAGAATCTTTTTTTTTTGATTTGGCTCAATTAATTTCAAACTAAAATCCAATTCAAAATGAAATGAATGACCATATGAGAATGTAAAACATAAAACATAATAGTGAAGAAGCAGGAGGAGAAGGAGAAATAAACAAATTACATTTAAACGTTCATCAATTTCTTGAAAATTTATTAACCAAAAAAGCGTATTTTTCCACTGCCATTTGATGTGTATTTACAGCCTGCAGTTTGATCAGATGTGAAGGGAAAAGTGCAGTGAATGCATATAATCTTTGATTGATTTTCTGTGTAACAGTCGAGTTATGGAGGTTATTGCAAAGCACTATCCAGCACTTTGAAGCTTTAAGAAAGCAAAACAAGAAAATATGAATTATTTCAGAGTTTCCTAGAGCAAAATGCACCAGAGTACAACATAAGTAAACCATGGCTCAAAGACTTCCACTCTACAGAAAGAGATTTAGATTGTGATGTATATGAAACAAAATGCCTTAGATATATTCACCTATAATGTCACACCCATAGGGTACCATGATAGGGAGTCAAGTGGGGGATCAATGATGACAGGCTATTCAGAGCCTGTTTGATAGATTCCTAGGTATTGCAGTACAGCCAGACTACAAAAACCATCTGTGGTTTTGCTGGGGAAGAATTTGAACACCAATGTCAGTATAATCTTCCATGTGTTTCTTAAGTTACTTTTTTTTTTTTTTTTTTTTAGGAAGGATCCTGGATTAGATTGACATTTCTCCTTCCAACATTCTTTGACTATCTGCTGCACGGAAGGATTGATATGTCATGCACTATTTTCCCTCTTATCTTTAGTAATATACATATACACAAATGTGACCTCATTTTAAAGTGATAGGGGCTTCTGGAATCTGAGGTTATACTGGTGTTTAGTCAGCATTCTACAGAGAAACAGAGCCAAGAGAATGTGTATACAGATATTCCATGACTTATGATGGGGTTACACCCCGATAAACCCACTGCAAGTTGAAAATATCCTGAGTCAAAAAATGCACTTAATATACCTAATCTTCTGAACATCATAGCTTAGCCTAGCTTAACTTAAACGTACTCAGAACACTTACATTAGCTTACAGTTAGGCAAAATTCTCTAACACAAAGCCTGTTTAAAATAGACTGTTGAATATCTCATGTAATGTATTGAATACTGTACTGAAACTGAAAAACAGTATCACTGTATGGGTACAAAATGGTTGTTAAGTGTATCGGTCATTTACCCTAGTGATCACACAGTTAACTGGGAACTGTGCCTTGCTGCCACAGCCCAGCATCACAAGAGAGTGTCCTCCTGCATATCACTAGCCTGGTAAAGATCAAAATTCAAATTCTCAAGTACAGTCTCTACTGAACGCATATTGCTTTTGTACCATGATAAAGTTGAAAAATTCTAAGTTGAACCATCATAAATAAGTCAGGGGCCATCTATATACATATATAGAAAAATATTTACTTTAAAAAATTAGCTCATTCAATTGTGGAGTCTTAGTTGAGTGCAGAATCTGATGGGGGAGGCCAGCAAGCTAGAGACTCAGGAAAGAGTTTCAGTTTAAGTTCAAGGCTAATCTACTAGAGAATTCCCTCTTGTTAGGAGGAATGTCAGCTCTTTGTGCTATTCAGGCCTTCAACTGATTGGATGAGGCCCACCCACATTATGGAAGGTAATTTGCTTTACTTAAAATTCATAGATTTCAATGTATATCTCATCAAAAACACTCTCACAGAAATATCCAAAATAATGTCTGGCCAAGTATCTGGGTACCATGGCCCAGACATGTTGACAAATAGAATTAATTGTAACAATTAATTAAAGCAGTTGTAAAATATCAAGCAAAAATTGAAAAAAAAAATAGCTTCAACTCTTCCTGGAGACATCAGGTAAACACTGAAAGGATTCCTCAGAAAAATAGAAACCTAAAGGAAAACTAATCACCTCCATTATATCAGTTATTATTTTATACTAAATTTGTTAGCATGTCATCTCTTCATCACACTAGATCTATAATTAAACTTCATATCATCTTTATATCCATAATATTTAACAATGTCAATATAAATTGAATATATATGTGTGTATTTATATTCCCTGTTCACAATCTCAATAAACTATACCACTCTTTCATTTGTTAGCTCACTTTATTATTCATTCAACAAATATTTATTGAGTACTATGTGCCAAACACTCTCCCAAATTCTTGGGATACACATTATTTACACAATGGACAAAATTAAATTTCTTCACCCACTGTGCCTATTTGGCAGCATGACTCAATACAGTGGGGTGAAATACTCTGCTAAGTGGTGTTCCTGCTATCAATTTTGCACAATATAATCCAATGTCCACAGAACAGAAAAGTGAGTTTAAAAGTCAAATTTAAAAATCAGTCCTTTGCTACCTTCAACTATAACTTAGCCACCTACATAGCTCTCAATAATTTGGCCCTTCTTAGCTCTTAGCCTTACTCTTATCTCACTTTTTGACACTCTTTTCTCCAGCCATATGGACATCTTCTCTCCTGACACCCTGGATCTTGAACATGCACTTTCAACTACCAGAGATACATTTTCTTTGACTGACAATTCATATACATATTTCAGATTTCTGCTCATCGATTTCTTAAGGATGCTTCCTTAACTCCTAAATTAATATAGATCTGATTATATAATCCCTTAGCTTTCTACTCCATTTCGTTGCACTAGTAGGTTCACAAGCACACGTCATTATTTGTTTCTTGGCTATATTCCTAGTCAGACAATGAGCTTCATAAAGTATGTAATCAGGTCTGTCTTACTTATTCCAGTGCTTAGCAACAAGACTTGAGTACAGTATGTGTTTAATTAATAATTGTTGAATTAATAAAGGAATAAAACGATTATTCAGACACAGAAACAGGTGCTTAAAAGAGAGTGGTTTTTAATGACCCACAGAGTCCCATTTATTCCCTACCAGTTTCTCTCTAATGTAAATCTACCAGCAGTTCTTTCTCAAATAATGGCTGACTTATGCTTTAAATAGTATGGATCAAATTTCAACTTCTCCATTTACATTTTCTCAACTTCTTCTGTGTATTCTTATTGAGAATCACCCTAGCAACAATCCTTTGCTTGAAGCTGTCATAAAGCCTAGTCAACTCATGTTTGCAAATGATTCTACGGTTAAAGCATCTAGTCTTATATTACAACCATTTCATCTTCCTTTTGATTGTCCACCTCTCAAATCTTCTCTTATAATTATTTTTTCACCATGATATTATGATTTTGGATAGACTGCTGAAAATCTAATTCCTAAACTTCAAAAGTATAAATGCCTTTTTTAACAATGTTAATTTATAAATCTCTACATTTCAATAAAACTTGTCACCATTATTTCAAAGGTTTTAGAAATTTATTTATTAAGGTTGTATAGATGTAATATTATCCGAATTATGGGCTAAAGCTAATTGATTCTATGTGATTACAATAAAAATGTATTCAAAATGAAAATTATTTAGCTAAAAAAGTGAAAGCCAAATAGGCATATTACATGAATTTTTTAGAGAAATTATTTTATTTGGGCTTCTGAGTGATTTAGACTCTTAATTGCCCTTGGCCAACTTTAAGTACTTTACAAAGATAAAGTAAACAAGGGCTATATATTTTCTTTTAAATGTTGTCTTATTTAAAAGACAACTTATTGTTCACTTGAGCTAAGGTACATTAATAGCATACAGAATCACCTCATTAAGTAAACATGCTTTGTCACTACATTAGTTACTTCAATTCCAACTTAGAGCTAAAAAATAAACTATTTAAAAATATAAATTAATTAGGTTAGTGGCATGGCATATCATTTGTATGGAGAGAGAACTGAAACAGGCAGTGAAATGGGGGGTTCAAGTGTCCACTCTTTTCCGTTATTTGATAATACTTGTTTTCACATATCATACATAATAAAGACTTGGATATGTTTTTCTACAATTTATCCTAATAATTATTACAGTTTATAGCATAATTTTAACATTGAGCATTTCCAGTGAAAAATAAATTATAACTGGTAAGATATTAAGAGATTAAAAATAACATTTACAAAAACATTAACATCTGCTCCAGGAATCTTTACCTGCTGAATGATATGCAATATTCAGTCATATGTAATATTACACAGCCCTGAAGAATACGTATGTATAGAACGTAGACTCTGCTGTTTTGAAACAGACTTGAACTTCCTGCAACTAATTTACTAAGTGTTTGACCTTGGACAAATTACTTTGCTTTGACAAGCTCTGATTTCTTCCTTTTTAAGATGTAAAAATAATTATAGCAGCTTATATAACTGATATAAGGATTACGTGATATTAATGGTAGTGAACACCTGATAGATCAATGACTACTGTCATTCAAATCAATAATAAAAAATTCCTGAATCCAATTAATAAGGGCACAAAATCTCTCTCAATTTACCTGTTTGGTTAGGTAGACATCCTATTTTTTAAAGTAAGCAAATTCAATTAATTATGCAGAATATATAAATATATTTAAGTAAACAGTGAAGTTACATCATTTCTTTTAAAATGTATTTTACTTGAAAAAGTAAAAATGTAGAGCAGGAATAAATTCTAGATAATCAATGGTTTTATTCTAAAAATTCTCAAATATCTACAAATATTACTGTTCACTGATTCAACTAAAAGATGCTGTTGGAAATCATCATTTACAATTTTCCTGCTCCCTTTTTATTCCCTGATTGGCCTATAATTACATTAAAGGTTCTATCAGTAGACTATTTCCCACTGTGTACCCCTATGAAATAACTGCACCACATGGCATATAAAAGGTTTATATTCCAACTGTTATTTTGGTTTCTTTAGCAACACAAATGCACCTGTTCTCAACATAATTAGGATGGGCCATATTGAAGATAATCAAAACAAATAATGAAAAATGGTTTGCTTGATTTAGAAAATAAGGCATACTGCCTACTCAGGCATTGACAAAGCTTTGATAGTGATGCTGTTTGGAATTAACATATTTAATGAGAATTGATTTTGTTTATGTACAGAGGTAATGGATATGCATGCATAATTTCTGGGCACTGGCTCTTGGTTATTAATTATTATTTTATAACTTACACCAGACAATTCAAGCCAAGGTAGCATCTGTTTGGCACTGAGATTCTACTTAGATTTAATTTTCCAGTTCAAGAGAAATAGCTACAGAGAGTCAAATAAACTATTCAAGGTCACAAAAACAGTAATCTGCCTTGATTAGAGAGATCTGTAGTCTACTGCAGCCCAGATAGTCAATTACAAGAGATGACCAACAAAATTAAATTCTTGTCCACATATTATAAGGAGACAAAAACTAGACAGTAGATAAAGAATCAGAATGGATCTCTTTCTTTAATAGAAATCCTCTATTTAAAATTTCAAAAAACATATTTATAATTTCTATGTTAATGCTTCCTTACAATGTAATATTCTCTCATTATCTTTCTCACTTTACTCAGAAAATTTAAAAAGTACTTCACAATGCCTGTGCTGTCAAATTGTAAATAATCCTTTGAATTAATATTCAAATATCTGATAACTTTATACATGTGACTAAAATTGAACTTGACTTTTTAAAATTTGGTTTAAAAAAGTCAGTCTGGGGCTTCCCTGGTAGCGCAGTGGCTGAGAGTCCGCCTGCCGATGCAGGGGACACGGGTTCGTGCCCCGGTTCGGGAAGATCCCACATGCCGCGGAGGGGCTGGGCCCGTGAGTCATGGCCTCTGAGCCTGCGCGTCCAGAGCCTGTGCTCTGCAACGGGAGAGGCCACAACAGTGAGAGGCCCGCGTGCCGCAAAAAAAAAAAGAGTCAGTCTGTAAACTACTCTTCAGATTAGTATGCCTTCTAAAAATTAGTTAAGGTATGTATCCTTGGCACTTGCATAGTGTTTTATGGTTTAAAATTCACAATAATATTTAATTTCAATCCAAACAATAATCACAATACAAATTTTGTTAAAATTATTAATTCACAGATCAGGAAATTGAGACAAAGAGAAAATTATAAAACTCACATTTAATAAGTGACATGGAAGGAGTCAAGTCATTTGACCATAATCCAGGAGGGTATGGTTACCTTGTTCTTTGCTAACTTTATTATTAAGCCCACTGTGAAACTCAGAGTTGGGTTCAATCAGTATTTTGTGAAATGAATCATATTGAATTCTATCATTAAATGGCTCTGGAAATATAAAATTCTGTTGGTAAGCGGTGTTTGTCTTCCTTTAGAAAATAAATTATAGGATTAGTTAAAAAGAAAACATAAAAGCATATCACATTGCCAGAGAATCCATCTAATCATAGCTTTACTTATACCTTGTAGTACACAACATACATACTAAATATTCTGTCTATGAAATCTATGAAGAATTTTAAAAGAATGATCTTTAATATTAATAACAATTACATATTTTATCTCAGTGCTTTTAAGCAGTATCTCTTCCCTGTATAGCATACATTTTGATCTTTTTTAAGAATAAGATTTCAGATAAATTTCTCTAAAGACTAATATATGACATACTAAATGACATTAAGTTGAATATGTATCAACTGAAGAAGGGAAGAGAATGTACTGCCTTATTGTTGCTGTAGAATGAAGCAGTGTGCTACATGGCTTTCCATGTCCACAGTATAGGTTCATATCGCGGGTACCATCATTGAACATCTAAGCTTGTGCTTTCTAGCTTTGTCTTTTACACACACACACACCCCTCCACACTTTTTTTTAAGACAGTTAATATAATACTGGACTCAATGGCTGTACATACACTTCAAACAGGTAGAATTTATACGGGTCCCATTTGAATGCAGTATTCCCAATATTTCTTGGTGTTCTCATACTTTTTTTTTTAATATTTCTTGCCACTTAACAAATGAGTTCCAGGATGAAAAACAACCTGATAAAATCATTCTTCCCAATGAATGAATAAAAATCACAGCAGGTACCAAACTCACAAAACCTTCAGCAATTTATGTAGTTATTCAACAAATATTCTTTGGCCATCAATTTTTGCCAGATATTGCCTAATTGCTGAGTATACAGGGATGGACTAAAATGCTGTTTTCAGGAAGCTTTTGCACTAGTGGAGGGAAATATGAAAACCAAATAACTATATACCAAAACTATCACATAATGATTAAGTGCTATATTAGTTTGCAAGGGCTTCCATAACAATGTACCAGAGACTTGGTGGCTTAACCAACAGAAATTTATTTGCTCATAGTCCTAGAGGCTAGAGGTCTGAGATCAAAGTGTGGGCAGTGTTGGTTTCTCCTGGGGCCTCTCTCCTTGGCATGTATATGCCTGTCTTTTCTCCACGTCTTCACATGGTCATTCCTCTGTTTGGATTTATGTCCTAAACTCTACTTACTATAAGGACACCAGTCATAATGGATTAGGTCCACCCTAATGGCCTCATTTTACCTCTTTAAAGACCGTCCAAAGACAGTCATATGCTGAGGTATTGGGGGTTAGGCTTTCAACATATGAATTTTGGGGGGAGACAATTCAGTCCATAACGAGTACTTCAAAATAAAGCAAACTAGAGGATAAGTATAATAAACACCTTTGCAGAGAGCAGGAAGATGGACATCTTCCCTAGGGTGATGGTCTTTCAGTTTAAACCTAAATGAAGTAAGGAAGCAAGACGTGTTTCAGAGATGAAGGTATTTCAGGCAGAATAAAAAGCACCTGCAAAGACTTGTGTGACAAAAGCCTAGGGGTCAAAGGTGAAAACAACAGGATGAGGCTGGAGAGAGGGTGACAGATTAAATTATGTAGGACAGTGTAGGTCACAATAAGATATAGTTTCTACTATATTTCTTATGAGAAAGTGATCAAGAGTATATAAGACAGAACTTAACACAACATGACAAATTCTGAAAATAGTGATATGAAGAAATATTTAATTTATATGTATGAACAGCATCCATACAGTAACACTTAAAGAAACCCATAACTTTTGTAGGTAAGGTGGAAAAGGTGTTTTTTACAGAGTGAAATACCTCTTAGTGAAAATAAGAAAGATAAGAAAAATAAGAGATAAGAAGAGATAAGAGATAAGAAAGAGAGATAGAAGAAAGAAGAGATAAGAAAATATGTCAGAAAGATTAACAAATACTTTACAATACGTAACTGTTAAACTTCATTTTTTTCCATTAAATATCTAATTGGAAACACACTGTGAAGTTACAAAACTCATCAGAATTTCATGTTCTATGAAAAAAGTCAGATATCCAAAGATAGAGAAATTACTGAAAAGCATGTTTACACCCTGCTCCCTTATTATAGGAAATGATTATTTGACAAACAACGAACTGTGGCTCCGAAAAATGCCAAATATATTCACAGATGCAAAACCGCCTGATTACACTCTACTTCAATTGGGAGTCCAAAAACAGCTGATTCAGTGGGCCCTCATTAAAGCTAGCTTCTGAAAGAGAGCTGTCAGGAGTCAATTTGCTAAGGAAAGAAACTGTTGAAAGGAGACTGAAATGGGTTTAAAATTGTTACCTTTAGGAACCCATATATCCTGCCTACTAAACACTTACCCTGGACAACATTTAAGCAAATATTTTCTGTTCCAATTTTAACACGTTCTGAATTTTATAAGTTTTAGGGGAAAGTATGACCTGTTTTTCTTGAGCATTAAGTTTTCCATGTAATTTTATCAGGATTAAAGCATAAAGAAGCATCGTGTCTGTCGAATTCTCCTTTGATAGAAAAAAATTTAAAGTTTCTTGCAGAAGAAAATGACAATCATTCCATTTGCTCTTTGTGAAGACTTTAAATTTTACGCATTTATTGCATGGGTCTTGAGATACATAGACTCAAAAATATAATTGCTATTCTTTAAAATAAAGAACTTTCTCTCAGAAAATGTTTCTCAGTCACTTTCATTATAGGTCTAGAATAAAACTAATAGTTTTCAAGAACCCTGTACAGAAGCATGGAGCTGTGGGGAAATTGAGCAGTAGGACACAAGGTCTCCCTATGTAAGAATGAAAGGTTGACTAGAGAACAGTAAAAGTTCCAAAATTGGTACACTGCTCTTTCTTTATTATGTTCCCAGTAAGATAAAACTATTTAAAACTACCACTACAAGTTGGAAGACCTTTACTTAAACCTGCTTCTTAGCTTCCTCACCATATGATATCATATATATATATACACATGTACACACATATATAGTGTTAAATCAAGAACAAAGACCAGCTTTCAAAATATCCTGAGCAGACAAAACCAGTTTAGTCATACCAAAAAAAAAAGCTTAATTTATCATATTTTGCAAGACTATCTTGACCTGGATCATTTCTTGTTTATGCCTCTGGAAATCATAAGCAAAACAGTTTCCCACAGTTGATATGAGGTAACCATTGACCAATTCCCTGTCATTTAAGAAAATTCTAATATTATAACCAATCACTGTAAAGAGTAAATAGTCACTGTCTTCTTACTATATAAACTGCTTTATAATAATATACCCCAGAGCCTCATTCCATGCTCTGGTTTGAGTGTTCCCAGGTGATTTTTTGGTGTGTGCACAATAAACTTTTACTACTAATTATACTTCAGTGATTCCTTGATTTTACTTCTGTTATTTCTGAATTTTTGACAATATAAAAATTAGTATATATAACTTGTAATATTATATATACATATGTATAATACATGTATATAATATATGCATATGTATTTTAAGATTAATTCTGAAAACTATTGATCACTTGAGAGCTATACATTAGAATTGCAGGTCTAGAATTCAGAGGACAAAAAAATGAAGACGCTTTTTTGTTGGTTGTTTTCAACATGGCACAAAGAATGCCTAAAGAATATATCTGAGTAAATAATAAATCAAGCTAGGAAAATATCTCTCTGCACAGAATCAAAATAATTTCTCCTGGGTGGGGAATAGTGTCAGATGTACAGAGAATAATATTACAACACGATAGCCAGTATTATGGTATTAGTACTGGGAACAACTCTGAATATCATAATATGCACATAAATATTCCTTGCACAGTAAATCTGGTTAAAAAAACTACACTGTGATCATTAGAAGATTTCTATACGATACCCCAAATTTATGTACTCATATTTAAATATGTTTTTTATACCTGGAAATAAAGATTTAAATTCTATCTTTTATTTAAAAGTATGTGAATATTTGTATATATAATTATTTTGCAACACTGCCTTTTTCTCTCCTTTTTAGAAGTCTGTCAAATTAAAAGATGAAGTGACTGGTTTTCAAATTGCCCAGATTTAGAGAATTATGACAGAAATGTTATAAACTCAGATTACGAAGTTTAGGAAAATGTTCCTGCAAAAATATGGCTGCAATTTGGAATTCCTTAAACTGTAAGTGATCATTTGCAAAACTTCACTTTTTGCACATTCTTACTCTTCTCAATATATTATTCTATAACAAATATTACTTTAATAGCATTAAAAATAAAAGGAAAAATTCATATGCATCATCGCATACAGACAGGAAGGACAAGAATTATTTTTTTCAATTTTAGAACAGGCACAAGGAGGCTTAGAGAATTTGAGATTTGCTTAAAGTTACTCTGATGCATAGAGTCAAATAATAAATAATATATTATCAATTAATAAATTTTGAGTTAGCTTATCCTGTAGTAACAATGGACCCCAAATCCCATGGTATAGTACAGAGTAAGTTTCTACCTGGCTCAAGGAAGAAGTCAGTGTCCTGGGTTGTACATAATTACATACATATGCATAACACATATAAACACAAAATTGTATCTAAATTATGTATTATGTTATCATATGCACATTACTATGTATAATACATCTGCCTGTCCTATATACATACAATATGCATATAATATGAACGTTTTATATGAATATAAACATATATATATATAGTAATATATATGTATACATTGCATTAGTATAAATGCAACTGGTACTACACCCTACAGCAGTAACTATATCTGTAATACACGTATGCGGATGCATATGAAAATACATAACGAAAGCCCCCAGGCTGACACCAGGGTCACAGGCCTACCTGATCCAGCGAACTTCCGGGAGAGGAACGTGCAGCTCCTTCGGTCCACCGAAGACTTCCTGCCAATCAACAAGGCCCGCTTCGGAAAGTTCAAGTTCAAGAGCCACTCAGGGTAGTTCACACAGGATGCGACCTCCTCACCCCAGTGTTCCAAGAGCTGTCGGTACCTGCCTGCTGGGGAGAATTTCCAGAACATCTTCGACGAGCTGCTGGAGCTCGCGCACCTGGACTTTGTGGCTTCGAGCTGCCTCCCCGCACCACCACCAGGAAGAACAAGAAGAGCGCGTGGCAGTCCCGCAGCAGGAAGGTGGCCTGGATTTCAGGGCCCACCGGCAGGTGCACTCTAGCAGCGAAGTCGGCAGCCACCAGGTGCTGCACGCGGCCACCACCAAGAGTCTCAAGTAGCTCTCCCCACCGTGGGCAGGGGCTGCCACACCCGTGAGCCTCCTTTCTCCTTCCTCCTTCTCCTGGGCTGCCAGGCAGCCGGATGCGGCCCTAGTGAAGCCTCCCGCTCAGGCTCCTCGCCGCCGGCCGCCCGGGCGCCACCCGGAAGGCCCACACCCGCACGCAAGACTCCTTCCGGTTTCCTGCTCGCCGCTGGGGAGGGGCTGCTACCTCAGGCGGCGGCCGGGTTGGGGTAGTGTTGTGCTTTCGGAAGGTGCCTGGAGCGAAAAGGACCGGGATGCCGGGACCTGGCCAGCGTTGTCAGCAGCCGGGCCCTCCTGAGCCTGCAGCATGGTGGTCTCTGAGCCGGAGGCTGTGGGTCCACGGGCGCTGGAGTCAGGGTGAGTGTGTTGTTTAAATAGTCGGCTGTTTCTGGTTTCAAGAATGTTCAGGATTAAAAACAGACATGAAATTGCGCTACCTGAAGTTGAATCTTTTTACAATAGAAGCTGAATCTGGGATCTCAAATTGCCCCTAGCCTTTTATAAGACAGTTTATCTTCCTATAAATTTATTTTGCAATAATGCAAAATAAACAAGAAAATATTAGAAAGTCCATCCTCAACAAGCGCATCCTTGATCCCTTCCGTGATCACAAATGGAGAAGAACCAGGAGCTGGCAAGTCAGACAGTGGCCCTAGGGCTCAGGGTAGAAGTAATACATATAATTTACACTCAAAATTCATTTTCCAAATCAAGCTACATGGTTCTTAAATTCATTCTGCAAAAATAGTATACTTAGCCTCCCCGCAAAAGTGCCCTTACCGTCCACTCAGACCGTCAAACTCAGATGGTGCACATAGTTTTTATATCGGAAAATAATCCGTTTTGTTTTGATGTAGCTCTTCTTTCTTGTGAGATTTGCATTTTTTCTCTCAGTTTTATTGAGATATGATTGACATACAGCACCATATAAGTTTAAGGAGTACAGCGTAATGATTTGACTTACATACGTCATGAAATTATCACAGTAGGTTTAGTGAACATCCATCATCTCATGTAGATACACAATTTAAAAAATAAAATTTTTCCTTGTGATGAGAACTCTTAGGATTTACTCTCTTAACAACTTTCATATATAACATATGGCAGTGTCAATTATTTCTGTCATGCTGAAAATTGTATCGCTAGTACTTATTTATCTTATAACTGAAAGTTTGTACCTTTTGACTGCCTTCATCTAATTCCCCCTGCCACACCCCTGCCTCTGGTAACCACAAATCTGATCTTTTTTTTTCCCCTCTGAGTTTGCTTGTTTGTTTTTGAAATATAGTTGATCAACAGCACTGCACTAGTTCCTGTTACACAACATAGTGATTCCATATTTCTGTACCTTCCAAAACGATCATCACAATGTCTACTGTCACCATATAAAGATATTACATAATTATTGATTATATTCTCCACACTGTACATTTCATATATGTGACTCTCTTATTTTGCAACTGAAAGTTTGTACCTCCTAATCTCCCTTACCTATTTCTTTCCTCCCCCATCCCTCTCCCTTCTGGCAACACCTGTTTGTCCTCTGTATCTATAACTCTGTTTTGTTGTTTGTTCTACTTACAAATGACCCAATTGTTTCGAGCACGAATCACCTTCTTGTAATACCTTGCCAAGCACAGAAACACACACTAATAATTTCCTACTTTCCATTCTCATTCTGTAGGTCTATCAAGTTTATTAAGTATATTACTTGCTTCCTAGTTATCACTAGTGACAATTGTAACAATATAAAACTACTGCATTATATTGGTCACCATTCTTCAAGACTTCAAGAGTTTCTTAGCCAACTATTGTTATGGGAACACCTGATTTCTAGGTGCAAATGTCTGTTTTAGTCAAGATGAGCTATGATACACTATGCTAACACACCACTCCGAAATCCCAGGGAGTTAACCGAGAAAATTTAGTTCTCTAGCATACTAAAATATCTACTTAAGGTGGATGCAGGAGGAATGAGGGGAGCAAGTGTCTTTGAGCACCGTAGTCACTCAGGTAACCAGAATAAAAGATACTTTATCTCTGCAATGCTTCCATGAGATGGGAAGACAATGTGGCAGCCCAGGCACTGCCTGTTACACTTTCAACCAGGAGGGGACACATATCAATTCTGCTCATATTTCGCCTGATAGAATAAGTCAGATGGCAATTATGAAGTGTGAAATGGTGGAGAAATACCCTCTTATCATATGGGAGAAAGCAGAAGCACAGAACATACTTAATGTACAGTTTTAATGCCTTCCACTTCTAGTCTTTTCTGTCATTTAATTTAAATCTGTTAATTTTATGACTAGAATATACAGACTTTATGAATGTAAATGGCCATATAGATGTAAGAAAATGCTGAACCAATTTTTTACAATAAAGAGAAATTCAGTTATATGTGCTGCAATGTAGTGGTAGTTGATGGTTATTAAAGGCAGAGTTAAAAGGCAAGATGCTATGCCTAAAACAGTAGTTCTCAACATGCTCAGTTTTTCCTATCAGATTTTCAAAGGATGAGAAATCAGAACTATTTTTCTTCATATTAGGTAATTCTACTAAATTTTTAGTTTATCTAATGATTCTATAAAGAAAATGTAAAAGTATATTTTTCTCAACATTCAACTAAACCCAAGAACTGGCATTATAACTTTCACTTTTATACCTCCGCTGACTCTGGGGATCAAATATAAATACTTAAGCTTCCAATGGTTTATATATGCTCTGAGTTTTTAAAGAAAGGTAGAGTCCTGTTAGGTTCTTGAACTTTAAGATCAGGATACTTAACAAAGTCTCAGGACTTAATCTATTTCCTTTTGATTCATGAATTCAAGGTGTACATAGGTGATTATTAAGGGAAAGCTCTTACCTGATAGTGAAGAGAATTGTTGATTTTCTCCTTCTGTGTAAACAAAATTATGTTCACTTGGAGTGATGAAGTACTGTCTTTAGGTATTGGTTCTGTGTATAATCTCACTTCCCTCCTGGTGACAGTCAAGGGTGCTTTTTAACTTCCTTTCTGTTATTCTCTGTCTTATCCTGGTCAAATAATTTTGTATTTGCCTTTCACTTCCTTGTAAGAGTTGCTCTGTTGCCATCTTGGTAGATTAAAAAAAATTGCCACAGATTTTCCTCTCCCATCAAAAGATATGATTTTTTCCTCCCTCTTAAGTTTGGATTGACACAAAGAGTTTTATTCAGTGACCAAACATGACCCAAGCAGAATTTTGAAAGACACTTACTTCCTCCTTGGGACATCATCTCCTGCTGCACTTAGGAAGCCCTGCCACGACCACCCTGTGAAGAGCCATGATATAGGCTGCAAAATAACGAGACGTGTGACAAGTCACCCCTGTCATCTCAGATAAGACTCAGACAGTGAAGGACTCAGTCCTCTGCCCCCATATGTACCGATACATCAAACTCTCTGATCTTTGGGGGGAAAACAATGGAACATTGAAGGAACTGGTGCCTTCTCTTTTGGCCTCTTGCTTGCGTTATTTCAGTGAGTGAATAAAGGCTTAGTTGTTACTTTTAGTTTGGTTCATTGTCCTAATGACCACCTCAAAACTTGGCGGCTCAGTGCTCCCTCTAACACTTTCAAATTGATACAGCCCAGGTGACATATGATGGCAGCTTTAATCTGTATTCCTACCAGTCATATAAATTTGATAATCACACTCAAATCCAATAATGAAAACCAGCGTCATCCTAGAAAATAACCCATTTTTAGAACCCTGGCATAGCATTATTGAAATTTTGGTGTTATTAAGAGTATAGTAGGCATTACACATGTGTATTTTGACAGTGTCTTTTGTACCACCACAATCTGGAATAATTAATATTTTGGGAATTTAAATATGATGGCAAAATACAATTCTTCAGTGTACTATGGATTATTTATGTTTTGTTCAATATTCTCTTTATAGATCTTTTTATAGATTTAAGGTAGACTATCACCTAAAACCTACCTTAAATTTTTCTTCCAGGTTCATAATTCATAATATGACAAATAGCTTGGAAAGTTCTCTATAATTTCCTATTTTGCTTTATGGTTATCGTAAACTTTCCAAAAGATTCTTCCATGTGTGCAACTTCAGTCAGGAAAATGAAAGCTGAAGGCTTGTACCTCTACTCTGAAGTTATCTTTTGACAGGCACCAGCATATAGAATGTAAAGGAGGTTATCTAGGTATCCAGTACTTACCAGAAGCAAACAGTAAAAGGCTAGCCTATTGGAATTTGTTCTAACCACCATCTCTGAGTAATAAGAAAGTAGTACAATCAACCCCACTTCAATCTCTATTACCAGACCAGGCATATAATTACATTGGAAAGATAAAGATACGTTCCCAGACCTAAAGACCGAACACTGTTTCAGCATAGCAAATCTTCGCAGTGGGAGGTGACACAGATATTTGGCATAAAACAATTTAAATACTGTGGTCACTTGTATCTGCTCTGTAGGATTTACTTTAAATACCCATCCACTTGATTTCCCACCTGTCTTGTGTGAGAGGGTACAG
Organism: Aethalodelphis obliquidens; assembly: GCF_003676395.1. NCBI lineage: Eukaryota > Metazoa > Chordata > Mammalia > Artiodactyla > Delphinidae > Aethalodelphis > Aethalodelphis obliquidens. The sequence continues at coordinate 19,609,495 of NW_020837973.1, read as the reverse complement.
ATTCCAGAATCTGATGTAAAATTCCCTGGGTGGGGTCAGGAAAGGCTTGTATCCCAGAGCCCTTCATTTTTAGTTGATTTAATTACTGATTCCCCGAACCATCCTCTCCAAGTGAGTTGGAGCTTGAGAAAGTATAGTAGATCCAACTGCAGCTTGTTTGGTGAAGCAGTGTCTCAACTATGCAGTTAGTTTTTGAGGGTAGGCATGGCATGCAGATTACCCTACTCAGCCTCCTTATGACCTGTACACATATAATTGCAATTTCTGTTACCTGCTGCCCTGTAATTTGTCAGGTCCCCCACTTTGTCCATTTCCTAGATGTGCTCTCCTTGCTCCCTGTTAGAGGAAGTGGTTGAAGGTGTTCCAGTTATTCCTGGTTTACTTTGGAGAGCATTTTTACCCTGTTGACACGTGTTTTATATAAGAAGCATAGAAGTACATTCCTGGAATCTAAAGCTAATCTAGCTGGTGGTTTTTGCATCAGTCTCTCCAACATCCATACTTACGTAGACATTTACTCTTCAGTCTTTGGGTAAGTGCCCCACACAGTAAGCATGTTATCTTTAAAATCACTGTCCCCGCTTTTACTTCACTGGACATTTGGCTATTCTATCACCGTCACCAAGAAAGTATTTGATTCCAGATTACCAGCGCAACTGTATCACATGTACTAGATTTATAAGTGCTTAAGTCAAATATATCTTAAGATATATCTGAGATTCTTAAATGATATCATTTTACACAGATTCATCCATTTCTTCATTTAATGCACACATAATTCACTAGATATTTATCAAGCTCCTATTCTACTGAATTAACTGTACTAGGTCCTGATAATTCAAACATTAAAATAAGTTTTTTCAATTTTTTTAAAAACATTTTTTGGAGTATAATTGCTTTACAATAGTGTGTTAGTTTCTGCTTTATAACAAAGTGAATCAGCTATACATATATCCCCATATCTCCCCTCTTGTGTCTCCCTCCCTTCCTCTCTATCCCACCCCTCTAGGTGGTCACAAAGCAGGGAGCTAATCTCCCTGTGCTATGCGGCTGCTTCCCACCACCTATCTATTTTACATTTGGTAGTGTATATATGTCCATACCACTCTCTCACTTCCTCACAGCTTACCGTTCCCACTCCCTGTATCATCAAGTCCATTCTCTACGTCAGTGTCTTTATTCCTGTCCTGCCTCTAGGTTCTTCAGAACCACTTTTTTTTTAATACCATATATATATATGTTAGCATACGATATTTGTTTTACTCTTTCTGACTTACTTCACTCTGTATGACAGACTCTAGGTCCATCCATCTCACTACAAATAACTCAAGTTCGTTTCTTTTTATGGATGAGTAATATTCCATTGTATATATGTGCCACATCTTCTTTATTCATCTGTCGATGGACACTTAGGTTGCTTCCATATCCTGGCTATTGTAAATAGAGCTGCAGTGAACATTGTGGTACATGTCTCTTATTGAATTATGGCTTTCTCAGGGTATATGCCCAGTAATGGGATTGCTGGGTCATATGGTAGTTCTATTTTTAGTTTTTTCAGGAACCTCCATACTGTTTTCCATAGTGGCTGCACCAATTTACATTCCCACCAACAGTGCAAGAGGGTTCCCTGTTTTCCACACCCTCTCCATCATTTATCCTCTGTAGATTTTTTGATGATGGCCATTCTGACTGGTGTGAAGTGATACCTCATTGCAGTTTTGATTTGCATTTCTCTAATGATTAGTAATGTTGAGCATGCTTTCATGTGTTTCTTGGCAATATGTATATCATCTTTGGAGAAATGTGTATTTAGATCTTCTGCCTGTTTTTGGATTGGGTTGTTTGTTTTTTTGATATTGAGCTGCATGAGCTGCTTGTAAATTTCAAGTTTTGGATGCTAAATATTTTTGTGTTCCTATAAATCCTAGTTTTGTTTTGCGATGCAGTTAATCACATGGAAATACTTTGATCCTTTCAAGACTTGCTTTGCAGAGTCTAATTTTACTTCACCTCCATAGTAAGATACCATCCCTCCCCATCCCCCACCCTGATTTCCATCCCCATCTTCTTAACCAAGAGAGACCATTAAGGTTAGTTTTAGTAAATCTTTTGACTTAGCCTGGAAACTCTTTCTGAGAAGGAGTCTTGAACAATCATAGACCTCACCTAGTTTGTTTCCACTGTCTCAGAGACTATTGTTCTGCATTACCTGATGTGCAATGTCTAATGACGGTTATTTCATGTTTAGTCCACATGTTTTGGTTATTTAATCGAGAGTAAATCTACTCTATCTTGGATGGAATTGGAAGAGTTGGAGAAGAAGAACATTAGAATTGCACAGAAGAAAATGAAACTGTACAAGAACCTCTGTCTCCCTGTCTTGTGAAGCAAGACTTTTGCTTCAGTTTTCTAGGCTTCTTCAGAGTCTCAGAAAGCTAGCTCAAGAATTAATGATTAAGAAAATATGAATGTTTAAAAACAAAACATAGCTATTGATCAGAGGAATTGCTAACAATTTAGAATTATAAATCAGCCACATAGCAGAGTCACGAAGACTCCCAGTTCCTTTTGAAAGACATAGATAAAGGCCTGACACACAGCACAACAACTTCCGTAAGTTGTTATAGAAACCAGACCTGCACCAGATGTAAACTGCTGACCTCAAGCATGTAGACCCCAGATGGTTGGAGCCAGAAGATTGATGATACTGACCCTTGAAACCTCATTTTGTTGCTTCATTGCTAACCAAGCAGAAGACCATGCTCGAGCTGATCTGCAGCCTTCACCCCTACTGTTGCCTTTAAAAACTCTACTCTGAAAACCATGGAGGGGTTTGGGTCTTTTGATCACCAACCTTAACACTGAACATTATAATTGTGTACTATTAAAATTATGAAATTCACACATGAACACACACACAGACGAGAGAGAGAGAAATTATAAAACCTCAGAACTGAATAGATTTAGTTCATAAAATTTAATAGTGGTTTATGAAAGTGTTGCGCAAATATAAATATGTATGATTTATTGGATATCATATACCTTGGCAGTCAGCAATTTGGGATTAGACATTTTCTAGCTCTCAAAATATATTTACTAATAAAATCCTGTTATTAAGCCACAAAGGAAACCTCAAAAAAATTTTAAGATTTTTTCTGTACACTATATATACAGCTACAAAACTATAATAAAAATAGTGAACAATGCGTGTAGCTTTGGAAAAACTATACTGTATTACATTATCAATCATAAATTGAAGGAAAAGTCAGGAAAAAGGGGTTTTTTCTTGGGGGGGAATGGTTTATTGGAACAGAAAAAGATAAAAAATTCTAAAAATCAAAGCATGTACTATTTGTCTTGTATTTTAGATTTCAAGTTTTCATTTGACATTTTATTTTTATTAAGGTTAATTTTTTATATTGTATTTACTGTAAAGATCTACATTTCTTTACTTTGGTTATTTTTTAGATATAATTATCTGTCACAGAACAGTTAGGTAATTTTATTAATACTTATGACATATAATTGTGTGATTTTTTAAAAGAAAGGCCAAAATAAGTAAACGATTAACCAGATACATGAGGAAATGGTTAAAAATGGCCTGTGCAAAATTTGAAATTTATTTAAATTTGTGGATTGTATTTAATGAGCCTATTCATACCAATTGCTGCTCTCCAATGTACTTTCATTTGAAAAAATAATTGAGACATGAGATTAAAGTTTTTCATGCATATTTGAAATGTGAAAAGATAGAGTCCCTGGAAGTAGATTCTTCATAAAGGAAGTATAATTTTCTAGGCTGTTTAGATCATTTCAATTCATTTGTTTGGACTTGATTTCCTGAAAGTATATTAGCAATAGAATGATTTTCCACTTGGACAAGAATATAAGTAGAAGGTGAGCATTTCCTTAAAAACATTGAATAATAATTAACGCTGTAAGCTTTACAAACTTCTTTGCTTAATTGTACTGTCTTTTCTATAATAGGATGATAGTACTAACCAACCATCAGTAGGGAATGTGCTTTTGAGCTGTTTTCTTCCAGTAATTAGCAAGGTGATTGAATATCCACTAAATAAAGTTGGGGAATTTGCAAAGACCACTTGGGAAAATGTGTGCAATAAACAGCATAGTTTTTCTATAATCACTGTGCTTTAAACCTAATTAAACTCAAGAGAATCTAATTAAATGAAGGGGAACAAACAAAGCAATAAAATGATTTGCAGATGAGTTTGATACTTGTAATCCAAACTTCTTTAAGAGTTAAACCCTCTGATTAAAGTTTTAGGAAGGGGTAAATGGACTGCTTGCAAAATAGCAAACTCTGAATTTCAAATTGAATTGCAGATTCTACTATTAGATGAAATCATTAAAGACAACTTGGGGAAAGAATACTGATTTAAACACTGTTAGTGGTTTCATTGGTTCAAGGATATTTATATTATTTGCCTCCTTTCTATATTAGTGTATATAATATATATTGTTTGAAAATTTTTGAACTCTACTATAGCACCTCAATAATTTAAAAAAGGCAATAATTCTTAATGAGATAATTGTAGCATATATAATAAAATTTAAAATTATTTAAATTAACTAAATAAGACCATTAAAATTAATGAATCAAATATTTCAAAAATCTTGAGAAAAAACTAATACATACTTCTTTCTTCTGAGATTTTCATTTGGAAATTAAATATTTATAATGTGTGTTTTTACATAATGACCACTTATCTCTAAATAATTCCAAGAGCCTAGTCATCTTAAAAGAAGTAGTCTTTGCCACAAAAGGGGTATATAATCCAAAAAAAAAAAAAAGTATTATAACTTCATCAATTAACTCAAATGCCATTTAACTCTTCAGTTTGATATTTTTAAAAATCAATGTAAAGGGTAGTTAGCAAATGGTGAGAGAAATTGTTGAAAAAAAGGTCATTATTAGTTTATGAACCATGGAAATCAGATATTCTATATCAATTATGAAGAGATTTAATGGAAGTTGTTCCCAATATTATCCCATAGTAACCTATAAATAAATAAAAACCATCACACATTTATTTAATAGATATTAATATCTCTTGTGAGGACAACTCAAAATGAAATTTTAAATATTATGCTGCTGATGATAATATTCACATATAGTATAATGGTATTAACAAATCTTAAATGCCTATTGTACCTGTTTTGCTCAGTTGGTTATGGAATTCCTATTTCGTTATAAAGTAATATTATTTTTTGTAAATTCCCATTAGGTGCATCATAAAATATAAAAATTTAAAGCTTATGGTAAATATATGTCTATTAATCATATATTATGTGTATCTGTATATTTTAAAAAGTAACAAATCTCAGTTCTAAAAATTAAGCAGATTTAAATGTGCATGTTAAAAATTAAATCACAGATTGACATTTTAGGCATATATCAAAATATAGTTAAATGATATCTTATTAAAAATTCTACTGTTAAGTTGTTCAAAATAATGTACCCTTCTTTTGTTAGAGCTATGACTAGCACTGAGTGAGACAACCCAACTGATTTTGCAAGTGTATGTGGATTACTTCTAATTTATATTCCACATCTGTATTACTGATTCACTCACCAGTTTTATAGAATGACAGTTTCATCAAGAAAAAAATTTGAAGATACCTGAATTCAGTATGGCAAAGCAGAAATTTTATACAGCTTTTTCCTCATTCATATGATCCTAAAACAAATGAAGCATAAAGGAAAATGAAGCATTTGTTCTATATTTGATGAAGATTAGAGGTGTCTCTATCTCCACATGATGCTAGATGACCATGAAAAATAGGGAGAAAGAGGAAATAACAATGAGATGATGATTCTAAACCTGGTGTGTGTGTGTAAACTGGTTTACATGGAATTAAGTCATGTTTCAGGAATTGGAGGCATGGTGCTACACGGAAAATGCAGAAAATGAGAGTGTGGCAGTGGAAAAGGAGAATTTGAAAGAGCATCAAAGTTGACCTTTATATCTTCTCAATTAAATCTCGCACAGTTGAGTGAGGAAAAGCTCCTCTACTAAGCCAGACAGAATTCTGTTCTCGAATATCTGAAGGCTCTGAGAATGACAGTGGTAATGTACCATGATGAAAACAGGAACGATATACCTTTGAAAGGTAAGGAAACAAGTTCTCTTATCCACACAAGACCCAAATCTCATAGGCAGGAGATTGGAGGATATTTCTATGGATGATCTAAATTGCTCAAGAGAAGAGACCAGTAAGTAATGACAACTCGAGTTTTCCAATAGCAGAAAATTACCTGTATAATTTGATCCATGTAAAATATGGTATACTGGCTGTCTTCTCTTAGAATTGTAATATATATTCCTCAGAGTCCCTTGTATATAAGGTTCTGGATTAAAATTTAACTTCACAATGTACTAAATTTTGAAACACAGAAACGGGTGGAAATTATCTGTCTGGTACTGATGCTAGACAGACAGTATTGTAAAATGTAGTTGTTGAGAAAGTTTTTGGCATCCTGATCCAGGAGCAAAGTGTCTAATCACTATCATCATAGATGTTCAAATTAGTTGTAACAGCAGCAGTGACTTACTCATCTCTACTTCAGGTATCATCATGTGCCCTTGAACTAAACAGTGCAAAATATCAAGCTGCCTTGTCTTCCTCTAGACCTTCAAACAAAGCTTTAACTACCTAATCCCTTCTGTAAATCCCTTCTTCACCTGACCCGAACTGATAGAATAATTAAATGCCTTACATTGAAGACCAGCAGTGTACTCTCAGCACTTCCAGTACACACAAACACACACACACACACACTCAAACATATGGGCAGAGATTCTAGTCTGTTCTTTTCTGCTTCACAATTTAGTATGAATGAAAAAGCAGTGGACTCATACCATTTGATCTAAAATTTTAACTGTCATAATAGTAAGAAAAATGTTATATATAAAATTGAGTCAAGAACAAAAATATTTAGAAATATGGAGGTATATACCAGTTAAAATACCTTTGTGGTTTGAAAGTGTTTGATTGTGGAAGCAGAAGAACTAAGAGGGACACTGGGAGGTTTATGTGAAATTTCAACAATATTAGAATTTTCAGATTATTTACCTGATGAAAAATTAAAAGAAAATACCAGAGCATTGTTGCAATTACAATTAGTGGAGTTGATTGCATATGTAGCTACATTAATTGGAGTAAACACTAGAAGTTCATGAAATACAGCTTTAGGACTATTAACATCTCTCCATTCTCCAAAGCATTTAGTATGCCACAGCTTGAAAATTTTTGAATTAACAGTAAGAAAGAAAAAAAAAGTATTCTGAGTGGTTAGATGTGAAGAAGATAAAAATAATATGGGATCTGGATGCTAGTGAGAAGTCTTCCCACTGTGACTCTTGACAGAGAGTAATTGACTGAATGAGTGCAATCTGGGGACACTCAGCAGATTAAGCTCCTGGGGATGGGTGAACTCTGTAACCTTCTTCTTGGTGACTGCCTTTTGTAAAGAAAGTCTAAATATCTGAAAAATTAGTTGCAAAAGCTGCCTGGCAATGGTGTAAAAATAATAGGATTTTATGTATTGTTCTATGTTGATCAAACTCAACTCAGTTCCATTCTGTCTCTCCCATAAATACAGTACTCTTCCAAAAAATAGATTAAATAAAACATTTAAAAGTTATGTCCCTGAATTTTATACTGGTAAATAGTTTACACTAATTATTAAATATATTCATACCTTTATGTGCTTAAAGTGAATAACTTCTTATTTGTAACATTGTGGTAGCAAGGTAATGATAATCTTATTAGTCTGAAAAGACTTCATCTCATTTTAAAATTATGTTATCAACCCCATCAAACATATTTTTAAATGTTGGTAGAGATTATCTGGTTATAGGGCATGAAGAGGCTGAGTGATTATTCCCACAGAAGACACTTGAAGTTTACAAAACAAAAAAATCTTGAAAACATATTTGAAGGACTTGGAAAATGAGCAAATAGAGGGTAAAACTTTAAAAGAATTTACTATGGAAAGATTGCTAGTGTATCAGGTAAGAACTGTGAGTTTATGTTTGGAGTCCTCCCAAGACTCCCCTCAGATGGAAAAACATAGTTTTGTAAGCTCAAGGGACAGATAATAGAGTTTAGAGCAGCTGGGCCACTGGAAATTTAAAGGGAACGTTTTGGAACTGAGAAAGCCACAGTTTGAAATCCAAAATCTGAGTATAAACTCTATTCTTATCCCTGGCTAATTGTTAGATTTTGCATGCTGTGGAAGTCCCCAGAGAGCCTGGTGAAAAAGTAGACAGAAACCGATACACACCTCAGCAAGTGGAAGCCTTCCTGGATTATGTCATATAGCTATTCTTGGTTCTTGATATATATAGGGAAGAAATATAGGCAGGACCCAGCAACAAAAGAACTGCAGAGACCCTGAGTCCAGCTGTCTTGAAGTCTGTCCAAATTGTTAATTTACTGGCAGTCTGTGAAGTTGCAGGAGAAATCCCCACAAAGAGAAGCCTAAAAAAGAGGTCAGATTACCTAAGGGAGACATCCATAGGAAAAAAATCACATTGTCATTGACATGTTACATATTTACAATGTCCAGTTTTCAACCAAAAAATACTAGACGTGAAAAGACACAGAAAATTATCACTTATCATCAGGGGAAAAAGTAGTCAATAGACAGTGACTCCATGTGCCCCTAGTTATTGAATTTCACAGATAAATATTTATGAAATGTTCAAAGAATTTCAGAGAAAGATAATATAATGAGAGAAGAGTCAAGCACATTTGTATTAGTTTCCTATTACTGCTGTAACAAATTATTCCAAATTCAGTGACTTAAAACAATACAAATTTATTATTTTTTAGTTTGGGGATTAGAAGTCCGAAATCAGTTTACTGGGATAAATCAAATTGCCAGGAGAGCTGGTTCCTCTGCATGCAACAGAGAAAATCCTTGTTTTGCTGCTTTCACTTCTAGAGGCTGTCAGGATCCCTTGGCTCTTGGCCACATCACTCAGATCTCTGCTTCTGAGGCCACATCACCTCCTCCACTATGTCAAATCTCCATTTACCTTCCTCCTGTGGGGACACTGGTGGTTATATTTAGGGCCTATACAGATAATCCAGGAAACTCTCCATCTCAACTGAATCACATATGCAAATTACCTTTAGCCACGAAATACAGTGTTCTCAGATTTGGCAGATTAGGACATAGATATCTTGGAGGGACAATTGTTGAGCTTATCACAAAGCTGAAAAGAAAATATAAATAGTTACCAAGTGAAAATTCTAGAGCTGAAAATTAGGTGTGCTTTTATAATGGTGTTATACCAACTTCCATCATCATTCTTTGTGACACAGAGATCTATATGAGTAATAAGGTGCATATTCTTCCATTGAATTTCTCTTAGTAGACTTTATTCTTTAGAGCAGTTTTAAGGTCACAGCAAAATTGAGCAGGAAGTACAGAGATTTCCCATATGAACTGTGCCCTCATAAAAGCACAGCCTCCCCCATTATTAACATCCCACACCAGAGTGGTACAGTTGTTACAGTTGATGAAACTATTTTGATGAATCATTATCACCTAAAGCCCATAGTTTACATTATGGTTAACTCCTGTAAATTTTACAGATTTTGACAAATGTGTAATAATATATATCCACCATTATAATGTAATGCTGAATAGTTTTCCTGCCCTAAATATTCTCTGTGCTCTGCCAATTCATCCCTTCCTTCCCCTTCTGCTTCCCCCTCTATATTCTATATTATTGGACTTCATATCTTTGTTGTCTCAACTCAAGTAGCATGAAAATATTATACAATGATCTCCTTTAAAATAACAAGTAAATAAAGAAATGTACAAGATAAATACCAAAAAAGGAAGGAAAACAACCCCTAACTCTCCAGCTACCACCCTATTTCTTTGGTTTTCAAATGCAAATCATTACCTTGTATCACTTAACAGTTTTCTCAACTCTCAGGAGTATTCAACATTACTGTCCACCTCATTCCACATGAACTATGCTGCTCACTGGGCTCCTCTGGGCTCCTCCTCTGTTCTCCTGTCTCTAATTATGTATTTCTCGATGTTTCTTCTCAGTCACTTTTTCCTGTTCCTTTATCACTTGACTGCTAATTACTGTTTTCCTGGGCCTCAAACATGGGCCACAACTTTTATCTCGCTCTACTTTTTTTTAGTTGATATTATCATTTCCGTGTTTTCCATATTATCTACATGTTGATGGCTTCCAATTAATAGATATTTCCAAGCCCAACCTTTTGGCCCTTTTTACACCAAATCACTTACTTCTTATCTTGATCGGTTGTTACATGAGAACAGTAAATTTAACATCCAGAATTGGGCCTTTTGTTTTTAATAACTAATTCTGTCCCGTATCCCATTTTCCCCATTTCAACAAATGCCACTACCATTCACACAGTTGTTCAAGTAGAAATATTTTGCTTACTAGCCATGTGCCAGGTATTTTGTATGTCTCATTATTCTTTACAACATGCACCTTTTCAAGTTAAATATCATCATTCTCATTTTAAAAACTAGGAGCTTATTGCTCAAAAGGCTTTAGAAAACTTTCCAAAGGTCACATAGCTTTTACCCCAAAACACTTAGCTCCTCCAATTCTATTTTCCACTAATAATTATATAAAAATTCAATGTAACTGATTTTAAAAGAAACATAGTATGACATGATTTCAAATTCATTTTTCCCTTCAAGCGAGGCATCTGGATTTCTGGTCATTCATTCTAGTAATTATTCCATTGCTCAAAATATTTTAAGCTCCTTATTGCATATGACTGTACTTAGCATTGTTTTTTAAAGGATCAAAATGCTAGAAAATATATGTTTTTAAGAATCATTCTGCTGTGGAAAAGATCTAGAAACATTCAGATACTAATACAGAGTTTTAATTAAAAATAATGCAAAAATAAAAATTAAAGATGCAGTTTAAAGCATTGAAATATTTGGGTATGTTCATGTATGTTTGTATTCAAATATGTGTTTTTTTTCCCCAATATAATCATTGTAAGAGGTATGTGTGTATTCCAGTGATGATCCTTTGCTTAAGTGTTTTTGCTAATTGTCTTTTGGAATTGTCTAATCTGATAGTTTATTAGCTATAAAAATTATTGATATATTTGTATTCACATCTCATACTGGATTATAAAGTCATCTATCCTAAATTACAAAAAAAAGGACTTCTCTAATTAGTCAGGCATTTTTATCTACCTATTTATGTCCTAAATTGTACAGAGCAAAATGCAATACAGTTGGGTATGAGAAACTAATTGGTTTTAATTACTAATTTAGAGCCAGTAAGGTACTAGTTATGTTTTCTCCTGTGTACTATTAAGAAAATGAGTTCCTACTTGGCTGATTTTTTTTTTTTTTTTTTTTTTAAGGACGAATGGTTGCTTACAGGCATCATATAGTGCTTGTGCAACTTTTCCTGCTGAGATGCTATCAATAGACTTAGAGCTTGAAGGAGAGGAAACCTCACATGTTCTCAGGAACCTCTTCTTCCTGCTTTTTAAAAAGCTGCCTGATCTATTCCAGAAAGGAAGAAGGAAAATAAATCTTTGTCTTAATATTCTATACCTTTGAAGAGGTGAGTGCTAATTAAGATAATATTAATAACAATTTTACCTTTTTTCAAGGGTTTGTTGTGTTCTAGCCATTCTGTGCATTTTAGAAATTTTCCCTAATGCTTTCCTTTCTGTACAACATTCTTCTGTGATTCCTTTTCTCCTATTTTAATGATATTCAAAGTGAGGCTTAGGTTAAGCAAATTGCCGGAGTTTAATTAACTAATAAGTGCGTAGCCAATAATCAGACCTAGGTCTATTTCCAAATCCAAGGAAAAAGGCTTAATTTGGTTTAATCTATCATTTCCCAAATTACTTAACTAAAGAAAACTTTGTTTTTCTCCATCCTAATAATCAATCAATACCTGTAGAGGTAGTGTTTATGACATGTCCTTGGGAAAATGAAAATTGCTTTTAACTTATTCATTTTGAAGTTAAACTTAAACAAGGCTATGTTAGGTTGTTCGTCCAAGGACATAAAGTTAGAACCAGAAAAGCATAGCACCATGCCTAGAACATAGTAGGCATTCAGAATATTTGTTTTTATCTCTCTTTTTGAAAAATTTTTGTGATTCTCGATGTAATACCCTTCCACTATAACACAACTTTCTTAAATGAAGTACTAGTAATAAAGGCCTAGAAATGAGTTATCTCCATAAAAAGGAAAAAGGGAACCTAACTATCATTTGGGATCCTCTTATTTCCTGGATTGCTTGTCTACATCCCTTTATAGGTATTGATTCATTTAGTTTTTTTAAAAGATTCTGTGGAATAGATATTTTATCTCCTCTTTTCACAGATAAAAAGACTGAATGGTGTTATTTTTCAAAAGAAATAATTTATAAATGAAATGTTTCCTCACTTGAACCCAGATTTGACTGGGTTCATACTCAGTAATCAAAGAAAGAGAGAAGAAGCCAGTGAGTTTGAGAGCAAGAACAAAAGTGAGAGGAGAGAGGAACAGTAGGGTTTTCTCTTTAAGTAGGTAATTTCCTATCTTTTAAATAAAGCACCAGAGTAAATTAAGAGCAATTAACCTCTCAGACCAATCTCTGTCTCTCAAATTGCTGTAGTCTCAACACCTATTGCAATAGTTATGAATAAAGTCTCCCTTACAAGCTTTCACAATTGTCAAAATATTTTTTCATAGGTATTAGGGTTATTTGGCAACTACAAACATGGAGGCTGACTGTTTATGAAAAAGTACTAGGCAAATTTTTATAATGATAATACAGATCATATGGTAGTAAAAATATTAAAATGACAATTAAATTTGGCAAGGATTCAAAATTAATAAAACTGATCTGTGTGAACCAGGGCAAATGTGACCAGAGCTCATTTGCAGAGGAGGGCAGTAAATGATAGGAAATATGTGACTGTACATGATATTCAGTAAATACATGATTAAAGGAAGAGGAGCATGGAGAATTACCTAGGTGGTTTGGTTGACTTAGAGTAATCAAATTTTAAAAGGAACAGAGCCTTTTGTTCTTTTTGTTCTAAGAAGAAAATTAGGAAGACAATTGTTTTATGCTACTAATTTTTTTGCTTCTCCAATTCATTTATTTTTGAAAGATCACATACTTATTTTAGAAGACTTATTTCAGTCCTAGATAAATGGAGTGTCTGGCCACCCATGACAGTCCCCATCTTTCTCAACTTACATGCATAATTGGAAAGCAGCTGTACTCTTTAGATCTTAAAATGATTAATAATTTGCATGGATATTTAGAATTTGATGGGTAGAACCATTTAAAATTTTTTAGCACTTTCTGTTGGTTCATATTTCAAAATTTTCACTTTCCATACTTTTATAGCTAGTTTTCTGGCACCTACAATTATGCTCTTTTGTCCCCACAGAATTAAAAGATATAATACAACAACTTGAAATTATGAACACACTCATTAATACATTTCTTTGTATCAAAAAATATAATGTAATCCATAATAATCAGATCAGTTTGGAAAATTCTTAAGGGTATGCCTAGATATACGTTACCTGAAAAAAAGTGCTTTTCACATATTCTAAAGGGTATGGATTTTGTAAAATCAGGCAATATATTTCATATTCAAAAAGTTCTATTCCCCAAATCAGTGGATTTTAAATATTTCCTTTCAGTTTTAAATGATTGAACAAGGTGAAAATAGTGTTTCGTGCTCCGTTTTGGGGTCTTAACTGGAATTTTTAATTACAATTTGGGAGACTGCACCACTTCTACAAAAGAAGAATGGGTAAGTCATGCAAATGTTTATCAACAAAAAGAACATGATTCCTATACATGTTTTATTTCCAATGATAAAGTGTCAGGTTTCTAAAATTAAATTGTATGTATATACTAAAAGATACATGGGATGAATGATATCTTTCCTGAGATTTGCTTCACATTTTTCCCTTTGTGGGATCGGTGGTGTCAGAGTAGGTATAAATGAAACAAGATTAACCATGAGCTAATAATTGTTGAAAGTAAGTGATGGAGTACATGATGTTTTTAAAATATATTATTCCCTTCATTTTTGCATTTTTTGAAAAAGTTAAGAAACATCTAAGTGGCATTTGATATTTTCATGTAATGGTTTCTTCCTGTTTGATAAATCAGATTTTTAAATTGTTCTTACAAAATTAGATTTTTTTCTATAAACTATGTTTCTAATATTATCACTTACATCAAACTCCACCAACCCCAGCATAATATAACATTCAACAGTCCCTGCTTTTCTATCCTGAGTACAGCTTCCACAGCTGCACACAGACATCCTGTGTTCAAATCAAATTTGGTCAATTCAGTGGCACTTGGGAAAAGAGACTGTTTCTGTTTTGGTACACAAGGCTTTGTACTTCCTATCTCCTCTTGATGCTGCACATTCCCTCACTCAACAGACCCCAGCCCACCAGCCTTGATTAATTCCCCACCCCCTGAATGACACTCACTGCAATGCTTTTAGTCTACCCTCTTCCTGACTTACTCTATTATTTTTTCCTAATACAACATAAAATTGTTATTCTGTTTCTCCTTAGGGTAATAAGTAAAGTCACATCTTCATCTCTCCTTCATAACAATTTAAACATCTCCTTTCTTAGCAATTTTCAAAATTTATTATAATTTTCTGTGTAATTGTTTGTCTGGCTAAACTGTGGTTATATCATTCAAAACTGTGTTTTGTTGGAACTACCAGTACCCTGCAGATGGTATGGACACATATCTTTAATTAAAACATTAATGAAAGTCCTTCATTCAGTAGCTGCCTTGGGCAAAGAGGATGTTATATCAGAAAATGCAATTACATTTTAACTATAGAGTAGCCTTAATTTTTTGTGTAAATTTATTTTGTATGTGGCTAGGAATTATGTATATCAAATTACATTTTTATTTATTTATTTATCTTTTAATTCAAAAAATGGTCTTCTGGAGAATAAATGACAAGGCAGGGTTTAACTCATGACCTTGCATTGTAGTTCATTGCATTGCAAGTTCATGAACTTGCAAACTCATAAATTTTTAAGGATATGTGAAAGCAAGCTATATAAGACAGTTATAAACTAAACTCATGGGGTCACACTTGCTGGGGCATGAGAAGTGCTAAGAAGTAAAATATGGTGTAAACAGATGGCTGAATTTTTTAAGGAAGTTCTGCTATATCTATTGGCATAAATGGGAGACCTGTTTTCACAAGATAGCATTTGAGCAGAGCTGTGGCATTAAGTGAGAATGCAGGTCAAGTTGCTATCTGGGCAAGAAACTAGACTAAAGGGATTTCCATTACAAAGGCCCTGAGGCAGGGTTATGATTGGGAGCTGTAAGGAAAAGCCAAAGGGACAAGGTGGCTAAAGCAGTGACAGGTATTTCTCTATGAAATTTTGCCAGTTTTTATAACTTTAGCTGAAAGGAAAAAAAGAAAGAAAGAAGAAAGAAAGAAAGAGTCCTAAAACTATGTAATAGAACGTTATCTCCACTCTACATCATTTCCACACACACGTTTGATTTTTTTTCTTATTATTGTAACTCATAAGAATAAGCTATAAATGTGACAGAAGCTCTTTATTCCTCAATTAGTGAGACACCATTAAAAACCCTAGTGAATTTGCCTGCTGGGATAATGTGCTACTGTGAATGCCGTTTTAGTTTCTAAAATGTTTGGTAACTGTCTATGTTGACATGGTAACATTTGTCCTATGACTAATTTTTTAATGAGTGTTGGTTTACTTTTGTGACCCTCACTTTATATGCACTTAATTGGAATTGATCTGTCAAAAATGTTTCAAGAAACCTGGAAAATACATTTTCTTTCTTATATGGGTATTGCATACATTTGAAATCAAAGACAAATGAACCCACATGTTTTAAAATAAAGTTAAATCGCAAGATCAGACAACAGAATGAAAACTAAATGATGATTTGGGGGAAAATTGTATGATTTGTATATTTAACAAAGTTGGTTTAAGAATAGCATACTTTAAATAGAAATAATATATCATAAGATATTTTACTTATTTTTTCATTAAAATAATTATCTGTAAAGACTATGAATGGTGTTGGAAAACCTTTTGGCATTTTCTTATGGAGTTAAACATGTACTTACCATATTAACCAGCAATCTTACTGGTTACCCAAGTTCACACAAAAACTATGTGTGGATGTTTAAAATACCTTGATTCATGATTGCCAGTCCCTTCAACTGGTATATGGGAAACCAGACTGTGATTCATGCAATTGAATACTACTCAGTCATACAAAAGAATGAGCTATTGAGACACACAATACAAGGATGACTCTCAGATGCCTTATACTAAGTAAAAGGAGACAAAGACAAAATACAATATATCACATGATTCTATTTCTATGAATTTCTTGCAAAAGCAAAACTGTAGGGACAAAAAAATTGATCAGTTATTGATAGGAGTCAGGGATAGAAGAAAGGATTCCCTGCAGAGGATCACAAGGAAGTTTTTTGAGGTGATTCACATTATATATTGTGATTGTTTTGGTAGATATATGAATGCATATGTTTGTCAAAACTCATTGAAATACACAATAAAAGTGGTGAATTTTACTGTATGTAAATTATTTTTAAATGCCCCCCCCCACCAAAAAAAAAAAAAAGAGGCACAAAGAAAAGCACAACAGTCTGTTAAGGGGTAAAGTCCTCACAATAGACAGCTGAGAATCTAGTGCACATTGTGTATGCTTATTACTAACTATAATCTAGCAGGAGATAAGGTATTACGGTAAAGATTACTATTTACGTAGGTTCCCTCAAAATTCTATCTAGTCACGTGTTGTTGTACCCAATGGAGTGAGAGTTGGAGAAATGTGTGGGACTGCCTGGTTTAGCATACTTTCACGTTCATTCTCATTCTGATAGCACAGGACGACTTTGGAAATTGTGTGTTGAAGATATCGGAGCCAAAGATGGAAGTTGTTTTGTATTTATGGAAATGAGAAAAGAAAATCCTCTGTCGTAATAAGCCTTTGAAATGTTTTTGGTTTCTCATTAATGCTGCTATTATTGTCATAACTTATACATAAACTTTGTTAAAAACTCCATTCTGACTGAATCCATTGGAAATTTTCATTCATTGATTTACAAAAGCAAATGATCAATTAATTCAGGTTCTGTAATTTAGAAGTGTGTCTCCCCTAATGTTTGGCTATTAATTCTTTATATCACTTGAAACAATGTATTGCTCCACAATCCCTTAAAAAAACATCCTGCTGTACCTGGTGGATTTTTTAACCTGGATATTCTTGTATACCTCCTATTATTCACTCATTCATCAATTTACCATTCACCAAACATTTACTGTTGCTTAATCCAAAGCATATGAATTTGTCAGTATTTACTTCTGTTGACCTATAAGCATGATAATTTCACATAATCCAATCATAGTTACTTTCTGTAGGTATAATTATGTAATTCATATCTTTTCAATTGTTTAGCTTTTCTATTTCAGGAACGATGAGTTAGTTACACTTTTCAGGCTAAATATCTTGCAGTGTTTTCTTTTTAATAGAGAATCTTTGTTATGTAGATCCAGTCCATTTAATTCCAGTTCTGGTTTACATGAAGCCCAAATTTTTTCTGTATTTTGAAAAGACTTCTGATAATTCCAGGTAAATGATAAAGAGCTAAATCATTTTCTACGAACACAGTCAGACCTAGTTCTTGTATTCTTATCTTTACATATTGCATTTCACTGCCTAATCCCCAGCATTCTTGTCATTTAATTATGTTACTTGCAATTTCCAAAAAAAGAAATTTGCAAGGATATGTAAAGGCAAACTATACAAATAGTGTCATTTCCAGTGAAACTTTTGTCCAACTAAATGTTTTATATTCTGGAATTGTGAATGATGAGCATTCATTTTTGAGAGGGAGAAAAAAAATTAAGAAATTTTCAAGTTGATTGTTTTTACATTGCTGTTATTATGAGATCATTTTAGATATTTGTGATCTTTTATCTTTATTCGATAAAAGTCAGCAACTCTTCATACATATTAAATTTGTGAATAAATTGGCAGACAGAAACAAAAGAAATTCTAGTGATTATATTATTTTTAGCCTATTAATCAGTCATAAAGAAAAGATCAGATAGTTCAAGTCATATTCAAAATGTTTAATTTTTGCTTTTTATTACTTATAATATCTCTCGGTCTCTCTCTATATATGGCACCATAGACAACTTATAGAAAATATAAGACTATGTTTTGAATCCCAGAGTTTATTTATAGCAAGATTCAAGCTCAAAATAATGTGACATCAACAAAGAAGCCATGAAAAATGGAATTAGTTATAATTTAAGTTGCAAATAATATAGAGAAGCAACCATTAGATTATCCAGAAGTTGTCTCCTTGTATTGATTATTTTTTCCCATCAAGACTTAGCATACTCTTTCAGGTGTTGTAGAAGCTTAATAAGCATTTGCTAAATGAGGTGATTTTCTAAAGGTCAAGGTAAAAATAGACAGGACACTGACAATGAAATTAGAAAGGGTAAGCCATAAGTGATAATTCCAGAAACAGAGAGAAGCCACATCTAGACATATGCATGGAGAGATCTTCCTGTTCTGGTTTCCAGACTTTTCTTGGACTCTTCTGAATGTGGTGCTTTCCTTGATGCACCTGGTATCCTGTAGATGTTATTCAGCATTTGGTAACATATGACTAAAATGAGTAAGGCAAAGAGAGAGAAGCATCAACAGGTGCTGGAAAGAAAATGCAGTTTTAATGTACAAATATGAAAGATATTCTCATCTTTCTATTTATCATACTGTCACTTGTTTTTGAACTTAGATTTCTTCCCATTTTGTAATAATTTTATGAAATATCCAATAGAGATTTATATGACTTTTCTTAGTTTTTATTCAGTTATTTTTCTTCTAAAGATTTAAACCACTGAAGTTTTAAACATTAGTAAGCTTTGATTTACAGATTAGGTAACAACTCAGTGAAATTAGATGATTTGCCTAAAGTCATAGAATTAATAATAGTAAAGTCTGTATTTAAACAGGATGTCTGTGTTGGGTAGAAGGGAGATGGTGAATTGTTGCAAGAGCCTTTTGTGCTGAGTTATTTCTGTAGCTTTATCTGGGATCTTCTGCATATAAGCAAAGGAGAAGCTAAGACATAGTTTATTTGGAAGGGTCAATATACAATGGCAGGTGAGAGGGAAGATGGTACAGGGAAGGGAATGCAGCCAAGAGAAATACATTAAGTAGCCAGTTACATGGAGTAATCCTGCAGGACCATTCTGCGTAATGATGCAGAATACACACCTTAGATGTATTGTGGCCAAGAAAAAAATGGGAATAGGAATATTAGTATCTACCCATCTATCAGACATTGCTAAAGGTCTGTCCTCTTCAGGGACATTGTTTCCCAGTCACTTCTGTCCCATCTGTAGATTCACAGTGTGGATTTTAACAAGCCAGGATATCCTTCATACAGTGATGTTGTACTGACTACTAGATGTGTGATCAGAAATTCTAAGGGGATCCAAGCAGTAATTCTGACAGGTCTGGCCCCCCAAATGTATGACTTGTATAATGCTCATAGATACTTTATGGCATTGGTACTATTATTATTCACACTACACATGTGAAAATCAAAAGATCTGGAAACATTTCATAATTTTGTCAAGGTCACACAGTCTGGAAGTGGAATAGACCCAGGACTTCTGCTTAAGTCTCTGAGTCTCAAGTCTATGGTCTTAATCACTTTTTTAACAAGTCTTCAAAGATGTTAATTCATTATTCAGACAGCCTCAGAATACTCCATGGAAAATCATTACACCCATACAATATGCTTGGATGTTATATTAGCTCATATACAATGAATACAGAAGATAGGAGTAGAGTTGGATTGTAAATAGAAGAATATATTAGCCTTAGGAACAATTCTAGAGAGGTTGGCCAATGTAGAGGAATCATGGCTATACAGAAAACATTTTTTTGAAAATTAAAAAATGTATTGCAGTTTCGACAGGCAATACATTTTCGAAAAAATGTGTTGCAATTACAAGGTGTATATTCTTGTACAAATATTACTGTTTGGCCTTGTTTTTATCCCACTTTGAAAACCCCATTATTATGCTCTGCCTTACAGTTACAGAGATGACAAGTTTTCTGCCCCATGAAGTATAAAGGAGACAGGCAATGAACAAATAAATAAACAAATACAGGTGAAAATAAAAACATGTTATGCTATAGGGAAGGATGAAAAAAAAATCCTTTATGTTGGGAGTTCAAGGAAGGAATCTCCAAGAAAGATTTAAGATAAATGAGAGAATAAGCCAGCCACGAGAGCACATCAAACAGCAAAAGTAGTTAGTGCCAAGATCCATGGCAGAGGTGAGTTCCCTGTGCTTAAGGAACAAGGAAAGACAGGTACCTCCCCTACCCTTTGAATCACTTTAAACAGAGGGTAGGGGAAGTAGATGAGGTGTAAAGTTAAGCAGGATTCTCATCTTGTATTGTGTAGAGCTAGATAATTCACAATAAAAGGTTTGATTTCATTCTGAACAAAATAAAAAGCTAATAAAGATTTTGAAAAAGGGTAATAAACAATATAGTATCTATTTCTCTATCTATATAATTCAGGATTTAATTTTGTCTAGAAGGGGAACAGTGGACATGAATATATGTAGGTAAATTTGGGAAATGATTTTGAGATAGAATAAATAGGAATTAATTGTATTTTGTTAACATTTTTAAGAAAGATGAAACACACTAGGTAGGAAGAGGAAGAAAGAATGAAAGAGGAAGGAAAGAAAGAAAAGAAAGAGAAAGACAACACTGTTATCAGTGAGGCAAGGTGTATTGGTCTATACTTTGTTTTGTACAAGTTACAAAAGCTTGATTTGACTAAATTTAATTTTTTCTGGACAGTGTACAGAATCAAAGACATAATGACAAGAAATAGAAGAATTAGGGAAGTGAAGACTGTTTTCCTCTCTATCTTTCAATTTCTTGACTGATTTTTTTTTTTTTTCTGTCTTCCTGTGAAGGTCTTCAAGAGGCCTGACTTGGGTCAGATACCTGTTCTGGATTAATCAATGAATCAGTGTGTTCAGGGAAAGGAAACTATAGTTTGATCAGTGTAGTCATATGTTCATTTCTGTGTGTAGGTAGAAACTTTCCATATTCAAAAGACCGCTTCACTGTCACTGTCACTTCACTTCACACACACTTACTATAGCATAGGGAATAATCAGTTCTGCATGGAAAACTCAGGGAAGTCTTGTCTAAGAAGTGACATCTGAGCTGGATTTTGAAGGAGCAAATAACTCAGTTCAACTCAATATGTACTGAAGGCTTATTAAATTCAGGGTATTCTGCTAAGGTGCGGTGAAGCATACAGAAGTGAATAAAGTACAGTTTCTTCAATACAGGGACTTAACAGTCTAATGAAGGAAACTGACATATACACATAAGCTGCTGTGGAAGTTCTCTTGACATCATTAATTTTAATCCTGAAACATGCTGGGATGTCAGGCATTCTTAAAAGGCTTAGCTATTATAACATATGCAGCAATGACTTGGGACAAGTCCCCTGGATAAAAATCAGCCCATGGAGGATGGGCTTAGCTATAAATTGGCAATATATCCATTCAATAAACAGTTACTGACTACCTTTGTGCCCAGAAAAAGACAAGGACCAGTGAATATGGATATAAACATTTAGTATGACTTCATCAAAGAACTTGTAATTTACTGAAGGATATGGACTAATTATAATTCAGTTAAATTCATACTTTGAAAGTGTTATAAATCACAGATGGTTTATAAAAAGGGCTTTCAGTTGCATAGTAGTCATGTGCTCAGCTTATTTTTTCCTTACAATGACCCTCATAAGAAGGTGCTATTTTGATCACCATTTGCAAGTGTGAAAATCAGTGTGTGGAGAAGTTAATGAATTGCTCCACAGAGTAAGTGGGAGATTAGTATTTAAAATGAGGTGGTGTGGCTCCGGAGTCCGTGCTATGAAGATAAGAAAGGAAGGTATCAATAAACATGGAAAATGTAGAAGGTTCCAGGTCTTGAATTTTCAGTAAAGTTTAGGAACAGAGGTGGTGGAAATAACTGAGTGGGGAAGTTGGCAAAAGAGGAAGATGAGAACAGAGTGGGGTGTTTCATGTGCAGATTTCTAAATTGGAATATTTTTCAGTGATCAAGTCGTCCAATATTTGGCTCTGAAAGTTGGTTTTTGGAAAGGTAACATTAAAATGAGAATTTGTGTCATTTCCTAGATTTTTTCGTTTTTAGATAGAGTTATCCAGAATGATGTCTGGGTGCTTGGAGTAGAAAAATGTGTGTGCTACCATCCAAAAATCACCCTTAATGTGGGCCTTTGTTTCTCACCCATTGCAGCTAACAGAGTGTATGGAATGCTAACACAATTGCCATATCTTTGATTCATCCTTCTTCTTGTGAATTCCATGCTGAATGTCAACTGGCTCAACTTCTATTTTTTAGTCCATCCTCTTATCTGCATTCCAGATGTCAGTGTAATAGTATACTAGTCAAACTGGTGATATATTCCTATCTTAAATTACAGCAGCAATCTCTTAAGTAGTCTTGTTGATCCAGACATGTCCATTTTTAATTATTTCAAAATATTGAACTAATATAGTTTCCAAGTAAGTTCTATGTTAAAAATCCTTTGTTAACCCCAGCAAATAAAGTCTGAATCCTCAAAGTGGATTAAATGGACCTACATGACCCAACTGCTGACCATTTTTCCCTCCTGGTCAGCCACCACTCTCAACTCCAACTCTTCTAACCACTTTGGTCTCCAAAAATTACCTTTCTCTTTCACCTTCAGGATTTTCTATATGTTTGTCTACTTTTTTCTTTCCTGTTGGCCATCCTATAATTCAGGTCTGAGCTTACATATCAATTCCTTATGTAAGCCTTTCCTTCCTCCTCTGAGACTGATCTCCAATTGTTTCTATGATTATTCCTACTTTAGCCCTTTTTATTATTATTATTGTTACTTTTGTCATCCTTATTATCACTTATTTTCTATACCTATAAGCAAGTTGCATACATACTATATTCTTAGCCAGGTTTGTTTATTGTTGACATTTTGCCCAATTTGTTTTATCATTTATTCTCTCTCTCCCAATCTGTATATACACAGTGAGTATATACACACATCATATATATATATATACACACACACACACACACACACACACTTTATGTAATAGTATATGTAATATCTAAATATATATATACATGAACATGTATATATACAAGCATACGCTATTTAAGAGTATATACAGAGGCTTCCCTGGTGGCGCAGTGGTTGAGAGTCCGCCTGCCGATGCAGGGGACACGGGTTCGTGCCCTGGTCCGGGAGGATCCCACATGCCGCGGAATGGCTGGGCCCGTGAGCCATGGCCGCTGAGCCTGTGCGTCCGGAGCCTGTGCTCCGCAATGGGAGAGGCCACAACAGTGAGAGGCCAGCGTACTGCAAAAAAAAAAAAAGAAAAGAAAAGAGTATATACATATATATGGCAGATAACATAAAATATATAGAAAATACACGCACACATATGGAGCATCACTATGCTTTCTAAGGGTACTTTCATACAAAACTTGCATTATACATCTTTCTTTTTATTCTTTTTGTAAAATCCTTTCTGAATTGTATCCATATATCCTAAAATCTGTGATTTGAAACTGTCATTTTTCTGCGAAAATATATTTACTTTCACCAGCTAGAATTCACACATATTCTCTTAATCTGAAATTGCAAAATCGTACTTCCTGAAGACTTTTAAACATATATGTACCTAGAAACATTCCTCCTTGGTGTTGAACTCCCATTAGAAATTTTTACTTTAAGGATCACTTATGCACATCATATGTCAGCTTCTTTAAGTTTATGTAAGTGCATGCTCTGTTCCTCTCCCGTAATGTTCAATGGCATAATATGCATAGAATTTCTTATATTTTTTAAAGCTTGCTATAATACAATTAAATGAGAAAATTTTATTCTCTTCAAGTAATATTTTTCAGTTAAAACTTCTCTTTGAAGGTGAAGGTAAATAATCATCTTTGGTGGTTGTTTTCTGCCATCATATTAGGCTTACTCTTTTCCCCTAAACGTAAATAACTTAGGTTAGCATAGGTAGCTCACTTTCATGCAAACACAGACACACTTGTCATCTGGGAAGCCTGGAGAATACTAAATTAATTTAGTTATGTCAACCTTCTTGAGAATAGGAAATGTACACTAGTGGTATGTGAAATTACTAATAGCCATGAAAGGTTATATTCAGGACTGCTGGCTTTATCCTTCATTTAATGAAAAAAATTAATGTATACTTTAGGCTGATTTCTACTGCACTAACAGACATACAGTGTGTTATTGAGCATCCTAAAGTTCACATGAACAATAAATGTACAATAATTTCTAAGAAAATTGTTATAAGTAGAATAGTGAGCTTTAGGCCAAGTTGTGAGGGATGAGTAAAAATTTGTTTCACAGAACATGGGTCAGAGGATGTCACTAAAGGCAGAAGGAAAAGGTTGTTTTCATTCAAATGCATCAAAGCAATAGAGCACAGTACACATGGAGGTGTACATCGAGCCTTATTAACACCTGTAAAGTTGACCTTGTACTTTTTAAGTCATGTTAAGTCTAGCGTTCAAATAAGTGTTGATTTTTGTTTTTCTGCGGAGCTTATTTCTTATGCCTGACTGTAGGCAATTTTATCCTTGTTCCTTGCATGATTATGATCTTTGCCTTTGTAGACAGATCTTCCCACAACATCTGTGAAAAAGAAAAGAAAGTACAGTTTTAAAACAAAATAAAGATGCTCTTTTCACTATGTACTTATGTACTACATGATTATTACAGAGATAAAAAGATACAAGATTCCTAGTATTCTTTAATAATCACTTTCTTTATGCTCAGTCCAGCACAAGGTTCTTCTTATATTCTTCTATGGTGATTTTTCACATTATTTTATGAAATAATACACCTCAGAAGAACCCAGCTACTACTTTTTTCACACAAACTTTGGCAACCATTGCTCCATATTTCCTAATTTTAACTTTTTTTTTTTTTTTTAAACTTTGTCTCCACTAGCCGTGATTTATATTGATGAAAAAGCAACATTTGGAAGTTCTAATCAATGGAGCAAATGGTCTCCAATAGTTTTCACCATTCCTGAAAATAATTTATTTCACGGGTAATGCTTTATTGGTATAAATAATGGTCCAAATATAACTCAGATATATTCCCTAAAATTCCATAGTATATTTTTATCTTGGGGGAAGAACTATCATATATACTAGGCATGAACTGATTTTTTAAAAACTTATCCTTATATTCACTTGAGAAAAGTATGTGAAAGGACACGGAGCTATTATATTGAGCTTATAATTATTTTCAGTTCCCACTGAGCTTAATTATTTCCAGTTCCCACTGTGGTTTCCTGCATTCCCCCTTGCAAGTTGATAAAATTTTAGATTATATTTTTCACTTGTGTAAAGTAGTTTTATAAGGATGGTACCAGTTTCCTGATCTCCATCTCTATAGAGGGAATTAGAGTTAACAGATTAAATCATAGAAGGGCTGTGTTGGATTGAAGTAAGAATAGATTTTATAATTGAAAATCTGATTAACTATTGTAACAGGTTATTGAACAAACATAAATGGTTTTTGCCCCTAGACAGAGAGGCAATTGATTTTTTTTTAACATAGTTGTTTTTGAAAAGAAAATGAAATAGATAATCTATTGCTTTCTCTTAAGAGTTAAAATCTTACAACTATGTAAACCTATTTATCTTAATCCGTGAGAGAAACAGAGTATGGTAATAGAGAACATAGCATTTAAAACCAGAATTCCTAAGTTCAAGTCTTGGTTCCACAACTTATAAGCTTTGTGATCCTGATAGCTTCCCTACTATAGCCTCCAAATAAGATTCTGACATAAGATGTGGACAGTTTTGGTACCTGCTACATGTTTGTTTGTTTTAATTTTTTAAAATTTATTTATTATTATTTTTTTATTTTTGGCTGTGTTGGGTCTTTGTTGCTGTGTGGGGGCTCTTCTCTAGTTGTGGCGAGGAGAGCTACTCTTTGTTGCAGTGTGCGGGCTTCTCATTGCAGTGGCTTCTCTTGTTGCAGAGCACGGGCTCTAGGTGCACAGGCTTCAGTAGTTGTGGCGCACAGGCTCAGTAGTTGTGGCTCTCAGGCTCTAGAGCGCAGGCTCAGTAGTTGTGGTGAACAGGCTTACGTGCTCCGTGGCATGTGAGATCTTCCTGGACCAGGGCTCGAACCCATATCCCTTTCTTGACAGGTGGATTCTTAACTACTGTGCACCAAGGAAGCCCCCCTGCTACATGTTTTAAGATAATTCAGTAAAATGTGTAAAGAATGCTTAATAGTACCTTCACATAGTAAGCATTTCGTGAGCTATTAAAAGTTTTAAATCTGGCATATTCTTCAAATAGAAACCTCAGAAACAATGAACAGGATCATGGTTCTAGTGTGAAAAACTTTAAAATGCCTTAAGTGTAAAGGATTCATAGGTGTTTTATTTTTAAAATCTTTCATGTTTAAAAATGCTCTCTTAACATGTAACCCTCTTACACTGTTGGTTGGAATGTAAACTGGTGCAGCCATTATGGAAAACAATGTGGAGGTCCCTCAAAAAACTATAAATAGAGTTGCCATATGATCCAGCAATCCCAGTCCTGGGCATACACCCAGACAAAACTATAATTTGGAAAGTACACACACCCCTATGTTCATAGCAGCACTATTTACGATAGCCAAGACATGGAAACAACCTAAATGTCCATGAACAGATGAATGACAAAAAAGATGTGGTGTATACATATACAATGGAATATTACTCAGCCATAAAAATAATGAAATAATGCCATTTGTAACAACATGGATGGATCTAGAGATTATCATACTAAAGTCAGAAAGAGAAAGACAAGTGCAATATATCACTTATATGTGGAATTTAAAATACAACGTAAATGAACATATCTATGAAACAGAAATAGACTCACAGACATAGAGAACAGACTTATGGTTGCCAAGGGGAAGAGGGGTGGGGGAGGGAAGGATTGGGAGTTTGGGATAGGCAGATGCAAACTAGTACACACAGGATGGATAAACAACATTGTCTTACTGTATAGCACAGGGAACTATATTGACTATCCTGTGATAAACCAGAATGGGAAAGAATATATATATATATGTTTGTCATTTTGCTGTACAGTAGATACTAACACAACATTGTAAATCAACTATACTGCAATAAAAATTTTTTTTGCTTCTCCCAATCTACTTTATTCTTTTTTTTTTTTTTTAACATCTTTATTGGGGTATAATTGCTTTACAATGGTGTGTTAGTTTCTGCTTTATAACAAAGTGAATCAGTCATACATAAACATATGTTCCCATATGTCTTCCCTGTTGCGTCTCCCTCCCTCCAACCCTCCCCATCCCACCCCTCCAGGCTGTCACAAAGCACCGAGCGAATATCCCTGTGCCATGCGGCTGCTTCCCACTAGCTATCTACCTTACTGCGTTTGTTAGTGTGTATATGCCCATGACTCTCTCTCGCCCTGTCACAGCACCCTTCCCCCTCCCCATAACCTCAAGTCCGTTCTCTAAGAGGTCTGCGTCTTTATTCCTGCTTTACCCCTAGGTTCTTCATGACATTTTTTTCTTAAATTCCATATATATGTGTTAGCATACGGTATTTGTCTTTTTCTTTCTGACTTACTTCACTCTGTATGACAGACTCTAGGTCTATCCACCTCATTACAAATAGCTCAATTTCGTTTCATTTTATGGCTGAGTAATATTCCATTGTATATATGTGCCACATCTTCTTTATCCATTCATCCGATGATGGGCACTTAGGTTGTTTCCAACTCCGGGCTATTGTAAATAGAGCTGCAATGAACATTTTGGTACATTACTCTTTTTGAATTTTGGTTTTCTCAGGGTATATGCCCAGTAGTGGGATTGCTGGGTCATATGGTAGTTCTATTTGTAGTTTTTTAAGGAACCTCCATACTGTTCTCCATAGTGGCTGAACCAATTCACATTCCCACCAGCAGTGCAAGAGGGTTCCCTTTTCTCCACACCCTCTCCAGCATTTATTGTTTCTAGATTTTTTGATGATGGCCATTCTGACTGGTGTGAGATGATATCTCATTGTAGTTTTGATTTGCATTTCTCTAATGATTAATGATGTTGAGCATTCTTTCATGTGTTTGTTGGCAGTCTGTATATCTTCTTTGGAGAAATGTCTATTTAGGTCTTCTGCCCATTTTTGGATTGGGTTGTTTGTTTTCTTGTTATTGAGCTGCATGAGCTGCTTGTAAATTTTGGAGATTAATCCTTTGTCGGTTGCTTCATTTGCAAATATTTTCTCCCATTCTGAGGGTTGTCTTTTGGTCTTGTTTATGGTTTCCTTTGCTGTGCAAAAGCTTTGAACTCTCTGTTTTTCATGTTAAGAAAATGTGCTATGGTTGCATATATTTAAGCTGTAATTCTTTTCTAAGAAAAGTTTAGATGCTGCTCCATTGTTACTTGGTCTTGGGTGTTGCTGGGGGAAAGCCTACAGATAAATAGCCTGTTGTTTTCTGCTGTTACAACAGGATTTTACTGACTTCATTGAGATACCCTAAATGTAAAGATGTCCAATCAAAATTCAATGGCATGGGATAAAAAATTCTGCTCTTCTTTTTAATAGTAAGTCTTTCAAAACTAGAGAAAAATATAGAGTAATAGAGTAAACACCAATACACACAGGACTGATATTTTACTTTGCAAATAAGTTTCCATATTTACTAGTAGAAAATGTTAAAAATCAATTAACATTATTTGTTTGATGATAACCATTTGATGATAGCCATTCTGACAGGTGTGAAGTGATATCTCATTGTGGTTTTGATTTGCATTTCCCTGATGATTAGTGATGTTGAGCATCTTTTCATGTGCCTGTTGGTCATCTGCACTTCTTGTTTGGAAGAATGTCTATTCAGGTCTTCTTTCTATTTTTTTAATTGTGTTCGTTTTTCTTTTTGTTGAGCTGTATGAGCTGTTTATATATTTTAGATATTAACCCCTTATCAACCATGTCATTTGAAAATATCCTTTCCCATTCAGTAGGTTGTGTTTTTACTTTGTTGATGTTTCCTTTGGTGTGCAAAAACTTTTAAGTTTAATTAGGTCCCATTTGTTTATTTTTTCTTTTGTTAGGACATGAATGCAAAAACAATATTGCTGCAATTTATGTCAAAAAAGGTTCTACCTATGTTTTCCTCTAGGAGTTTTGTAGTATCAGGTCTTACATTTAGATCTTTAACCCATTTTTAGTTTATTTCTGTATATGATGATAGAGAATGTTCTAATTTCATTCTTTTACATGTAGCTGTCCAGTTTTCCCAGCACCACTTACTAAAGAGACTATATTTTCTCCATTGTATATTCTTGCCTCCTTTGTCATAGATTATTGACCATAAATGTGCAGGTTTATTTCTGGTCTCTCTATTATGTTCCACTGATCTCTGTATCTTTTTTTGCACCACTATCATACTGTTTTAATTACCATAGCTTTGTGGTATAAAAATAAATCAACTAATATTAGAAGTCTGGTTGATGGGCAGACCTTCAAATAGTGGAGGAGTAAGATGTGGAGATCACCTTCCTCCCCACAAATACATCAAAAATATATCTCGGGCTTCCCTGGTGGTGCAGTGGTTGAGAGTCTGCCTGCCGATGCAGGGGACATGCGTTCGTGCCCCGGTCCAGGAAGATCCCACATGCCGCGGAGCGGCTGGGCCCGTGAGCCATGGCCGCTGAGCCTGTGCATCCAGAGCCTGTGCTCTGCAATGGGAGAGGCCACAACAGTGAGAGGCCCACGTACTGCAAAAAAAAAAAAAATATATATATATATATATATATATATATATATATAATCTCCATGTGGAACAGCACCTACAGAACGCCTACTGAACGCTGGCAGAAGGCCTCAGACTTCCCCAAAGGCAAGAAAATCCCCATGTACCTGGGTAGAGCAAAAGAAAAATCAGTGACAAAAGAATAGGGGCAGGACCTGCACCTCTGGGAGGGAGCTATAAAGGAGGGAAAGTTTCCCCACACTAGGAAGCCCCTTCACTGGTGGGGATGGGGGATGGGCGAGGGGCAAGATTCGGAGCCACGGAGTGCAGCAACAGGGGTGCAGAAGGCAAAGCAGAGATTTTCCCACACAGAGGATTGGTGCCGACCTGCACTCACCAACCTGAGAGGCTTGTCTGCTCACCCACCGGGACAGGTGGAGGCTGGGAGCTGAGGCTTGGGCTTCAGAGGTTAGATCCCAGGGAGAGGACTGGGGTTGGCTGCCTGAAGAGCACCTGAAGGGGGCTAGTGCGCCACCACTAGCCGGGAAGGAGTTAGGGAAAAAGTCTGGACCTGACAAACAGGCAAGAGACCATTGTTTTGGGGTGCAGGAGAAGAAGGGGGATTCCTTCCCCGTGTGCCCGCACAAGGCAGAGCACCACCTAAGCGAGCTGTAGGCATGGGCGTGAGCCCTGGCTATCAGCTCACACCCCAGAGATGGGCATGAAATGCTAATGCTGCTGCCACTACCACCAAGAATCCAGTGAGCAAGCACAGGTCACTACCCACACCCGCCCTGCCCCAGGAGCCTATGCAGCACACCCCTGCCAGGGTCCTGAGATCAAGGAACAACTTCCCCTGGAGAACACATGGCATGCCTCAGGCTGTTGCAATGTCATGCTGGCCTCTGCGCTGCAGGCTTTCCCTGAATTTCAATTATAACTCTCATACCCCTCCCTCTCCCCAGGCTGAGCGAGCAACAGACACCTAATCAGGCGCTCCTTTAACGCCCTCCTGTCTGGGTGGGGAACAGACGCCTTAGGGCAGCCTACATGCAGAGGCAGGGCCAAAACCAAAGCTGAACCCCAGGAGCTGTGCAAACAAATAAGAGAAAGGGAAATTTCTCTGTGCAGCCGCAGGAGCAGAGGATTAAATCCCCACAATCAATTTGACGAACCCAGAATAAGTGGAATGCCTGAATAGACAATGAATGTTCCCAAAATTGAGATGGTAGCCTCTGGGAGCAACTGTAGAATTGGGGTCTGCTGTCTGCGACTGATTTGTTTCTAATTTTTATGTTTATCTTAGTTTTTAGTGCTTGTTATCATTTGTGGATTTGTTTATTTGTTTGGTTGCCCTCTTCTGTTTTTTTTATTTTTTTTTTCCTTTTTTTTTGCTTCCTTTTCTTCTGAGCTGTGTGGCTGACAGGGTCTTGGTATTCCAGCCAGGTGTCAGGCCTGACGCTCCAAGGTAGGAGAGCCAAGTCCAGGACACCGGACCACCAGAGACCTCCCGGCCCCATGTAATATCAATCAGCAAGAGCTCTCCCAGAGATCTCCGTCTCAACACTAAGACTCAGCTCCACCCAATGGCCAGCAATCTCCACAGCTGGATGCCCCATGCCAAACAACAAGCAAGAAAGGAACACAACCTCACCCATTATCAGAGAGGCTGCCTAAAATCATAGGCAGACAGATGAAGGAGCAAGGTAAAACACCACGAGACCAAACAAATGAAGATGAAATAGACAGTCAACCTGAAAAAGAATTCGGAGTAATGATAGTAAATATGATCCAAAATCTTGGAAATAGAATGGAGAAAATACAAGAAATGTTTAACAGTGATGTAGAAGAACTAAACAGCAAACAAACTGATAAACAACACAATAAAAGAAATTAAATTTCTCTAGAAGGAATCAATAGCAGAATAACTGAGGCAAAAGAATGGATAAGTGACCTGGAAGATAAAATAGTGGATATAACTACTGCAGTGCAGAATAAAGAAAAAAGAATGAAAAGAATTGAGGACAGTCCCAGAGACCTCTGGGACAACATTAAACACATCAACATTCAAATTATAGGGGTCTCAGAAGAAGAAGAGAAAAAGAAAAGGTCTGAGAAAATATTTGAAGAGATTATAGTTGAAAACTTCCCTACCATACGAAATCAAATAATCAAGTACAGGAAGCGCAGAGTCCCATACAGGATAAATCCAAGGAGAAACACGCCAAAACACATATTAATCAAACTATCAAAAATTAAATTCAATGAAAAAATATTAAAAACAACAAGGGAAAAGCAACAAATAATATACAAGGGAATCCCCATAAGGTTAACAGCTGATCTTTTAGCCGAAACTCTGCAAGCCAGAACACATTTAAAGTGATGAAAGGGAAAAACCTACAACCAAGATTACTCTACCCAGCAAGGCTCTCATTCAGATTTGACGGAGAAATTAAAACCTTTACAGACAAGCAAAAGTTAAGAGAATTCAGCACCACCAAACCAGCTTTACAACAAATGCTAAAGGAACTACTCTAGGTAGGAAAAACAAGAGAAGGAAGAGATCTACAGTAACTAACACAAATCAATTGAGAAAATGGTAATAGGAACATACGTATCGATAATTACCTTAAATGTAATTACCTTAACTATAAATAGATTAAATGCTCAAACCAAAAGACATAGACTGGCTGAATGGATACAACAACAAGACGCGTATATATGCTGTCTACAAGAGACCCACCCACTTCAGACCTAGGGACACATACAGACTTAAAGTGAGGGAATGGAAAAAGATATTCCATGTAAATGGAAATCAAAAGAAAGCTGGAGTAGCAATTCTCATATCAGACAAAATAGACTTTAAAATAAAGACTATTACAGGAGACAAGGACACTACATAATGATCAACAGATCAACCCAAGAAGAAGGTATAACAATTCTAAATATATATGCACCCAACATAGGAGCACTCCTATACATAAGGCAAATGCTAACAGCCATATAAGGAGAGATCGACAGTAACACAATAATACTAGGGGACTTTAACATGCCACTTTCACCAATGGATAGATCGTCCAAATGAAAATACATAAGGAAACACAAGCTTTAAATGACACATTAAACAAGATGGACTTAATTGATATTTATAGGACATTCCATCCAAAAACAACAAAATACAATTTCTTCTCAAGTGCTCATGGAACATTCTCCAGGATAGATAATATCTTGGGTCACAAATCAAGCCTTGGTAAATTTAAGAAAGTTGAAATCATATCAAGTGTATTTTCCAACCACAATGCTATGAGACTAGATATCAATTACAGGAAAAAAATTAAAAAGTACAAACACATGGAGACTATACAATGCACTATTAATAATCAAGCGATCACTGAGGAAATCAAAGAGGAAATCAAAAAATGCATAGAAACAAATGACAATGAAAACACGACGACCCAAAACCTATGGGATGCAGCAAAATCAGTTCTAAGAGGGAAGTTTATAGCAATACAATCCTACCTCAATAGACAAGAAACATCTCAAGTAAACAACCTAACCTTACACCTAAAGCAATTAGAGAAAGAAAAACAAAAAAACCCCAAAGTTAGCAGAAGGGAAGAAATCATAAAGATCAGATCAGATATAAATGAAAAAGAAATGAAGTAAACAGTAGCAAAGATCAATAAAACTAAAAGTTTGTTCTTTGAGAAGATAAACAAAATTGATAAACCATCAGCCAGACTCATCAAGAAAAAAAGGGAGAAGACTCTAATCAATAGAATTAGAAATGGAAAAGGAGAAGTAACAACTGACATGGCAGAAATAAAAAGGATCATGAGAGATTACTACAGGCAACTACATGCCACTGAAATGGACAACCTGGAAGAAATTGACAAATTCTTAGAAAACTACAACCTTCTGAGATGGAACCAGGAAGAAATAGAAAATATAAACAGGCCAATAACAACAAGTGAAATTGAGACTGGGATTAAAGATCTCCAACAAACAAAAGCCCAGGACCAGATGGCTTCACAGGTGAATTCTGTCAAACATTTAGAGAAGAGCTAACACCTATCCTTCTCAAACTCTTCTAAAATATAGCAGAGAGAGAAACACTCCCAAACTCATTCTACGAGGCCACCATCACCCTGATACCAAAACTAGACGAAGATGTCACAAAAAAAGAAAACTACAGACCAATATCACTGATGAACATAGGTGCAAAAATCCTCAACAGAATACTAGAAACAGAATCCATCAACACATTAAAAGGATCATACACCATGATGAGGTGAGGTTTATCCCAGGAATGCCGTGATTCTGCAATATATACATTTCAATCAATGTGATACACCATATTACAAACTGAAGAATAAAAACCGTATCATAATCTCAGTAGATGCAGAAAAAGCTTTTGACAAAATTCAACAACGATTTATGATAAAAACTCTCCAGAAAGTAGGCATAGAGGGAGCCTACCTCAACATAATAAAGGCCATATATGACAAACCCACAGTCAACATTGTTCTCAATGGTGAAAAACTGAAACCATTTCCTCTAAGATCAGGAACAAGACAAGGTTGCCCACTCTCAGCACTATTATTCAACATAGTTTTGGAAGTTTTAGCCACAGCAATTAGAGAGGAAAAATAAATAAAAGGAATCCAAATCGGAAAGGAAGTAAAACTGTCACTGTTTGCAGATGACATGATACTCTACATAGAGAATCCTAAAGACGCTACCAGAAAAATACTAGAGCTAATCAATGATTTGGTATGGTAGCAGGGTACAAAATTAATGCACAGAAATCTCTTGCATTCCTAAACACAACAACGAAATATCTGAAAGAGAAATTAAGGAAACATTCCCATTTACCATTGCAACAAAATGAATAAAATACCTAGAAATAAACCTACCTAAGGAGTCAAAAGACCTGTATGCAGAAAACTATAAGACACTGATGAAAGAAATTAAAGACGATACAAACAGATGGAGAGATATACCATTTTCTTGGATTGGAAGAATCAACATTGTGAAAATGACTATACTACCCATAGCAATCTACAGATTCAATGCAATCCCTATCAAAATACCAATGGCATTTTTCACAGAACTAGAACAAAATATTTCACAATTTGTATGGAAACACAAAAGACCCCGACTAGCCAAAACAATTTTGAGAAAGAAAAATGGAGCCGGAGGAATCAGTCTCCCTGACTTGAGACTATACTACAAAGCTACAGTAATCAAGACAATATGGTACTGGCACAGAAACAGAAATATAGATCAGTGGAACAGTATAGAAAGCCTAACAATAAACCCATGCACATATGGTCATCTTATCTTTGATAAAGGAGGCAAGAATATACAATGGAGAAAAGACAGCCTCTTAAATAAGTGTTGCTGGGAAAACTGGACAGCTACATGTAAAAGAATGAAATTAGAACACTCCCTCACACCATACACAAAAATAAATTCAAAATGGATTAGAGACCAAAGACCTAAATTAAGGCCAGACACTATAAAATACTTAGAGGAAAACATAGGCAGAACACTCTATAACACAAATCACAGCAAGATTGTTTTTGACCCACCTAGAGTAATGGAATTAAAAACAAAAATAAACAAATGGGATCTAATGAAACTTAAAAGCTTTAGCACAACAAAGGAAACCTTAAATAACACATGAAGACAACCCTCAGAATGGGAGAAAATATTCACAAATGAAGCATTTGACAAAGGATTAATCTTCAAAATATACAAGCAGCTCATGCAGCTCAATATCAAAAATACAAACCACCCAGTCCAAAAATGGGCAGAATACCTAAATAGACATTTCTCCTTAGAAGATATACAGATTGCCAATAAACACATGAAAGGATGCTCAATATCACTAATCATTAGAGAAATGCACATCAAAACCACAATGAGGTATCACACTGGTCAGAGTGGCCATCATCAAAAAATCTACAAACAATAAACGCTGGAGAGGGTGTGTGGAAAACGGAACCCTCTTGCACTGTTGGTGGGAATGTATATTGATACAGCCACTATGGAGAACAGTATGCAGGTTCCTTAAAAAATATATGACCCAGCGATTCCAGTACTGGGCATATACCCTGAGAAATCCGTAATTCAAAAAGAGACAGTTTGATCCATTAAAATTAAATGCAAAATGGAGTCCAGGCTTGAGAATCCCCTGAGCAGACAAAACCATTTAAACCATGTAAGAAAACTAAATTTAGCTTATTTCATGAACTTAAGAAAAAGTTAATCAGGGTTATTTCTTGTAAATGCTTCCAGTAATCATAAAAGAAATGTGTCATCTTTCAAAAAATGATATAAGATAATCAGTTTTAACCAAGCATACACTATCTGGAAACCCCCATTGTAATAATCAATCATTGTGAAAGTTAAAATTTCCTAATTTTTACTTTAATGTAAAAATGTAATGTCATTCTTCTGAGCTTCCCATCAGTTTTGGGTTTAAATGCCCCAGTTTGTGAACTGTTCTTCCATGCACAATAAACTCTTAATAAATACTATTTTATTGATCTAGTGGTTTTAATTTTGCTCTTTCTAGATTTTTGACTTTTTGTACTGGCATTTGTAACTCATTTATTTTTTTAGTTTTATGTATTTAAAATAATCACCCTTTTTTCTTTATGCGTCAGGAGTTAGAACAGAGCAAACCGGGGCGGGGGGGGAGTTTGTTGCTATTTCACAATGTCTGGGGCCTTGGCTGGGAAGTCTCGAAGAAGTCATGCTCAAATCTCCTGGAGGCTTCCTCATTCATGTGTCTGGAATTTGGACTGAATAGTCCAAAGCCTACTACACTCAGCTGGGACTGTCAACCAGAGCCCTGGATAAATGTGGCCTTTTCTTGTGTCTTTAGCCTCTCACTGCATTGTAGCTAGGTTCTGAGTGGGGTATCACATAAAGGAGTAATCTTAGAGCAAGTGTTCCAAGAGAGCCAGGGAGAAGCTTCACGACTTTTACTGACCAAGATGAAAAGTCACATGTCATCACATTCTCTTGGACATAGGCAATATGGCAAGTTTGGATTCAAGGGAATGAGATTAGGCTTTTTTTCTTAAGGGGAGGGTGACATGTTCTAGAAGAGCATGTGAATAAGAGATACTGACGTGACCCTCACTGGAACTTCACACAAGCTTTATTATTCTTTTTTTAAATTTATACCATTTAGGACCACCTGAATTGATATGTATTTATTGTTTATATGCTTAATTTCTTTCTCTATACAATTAAAACATAAGCTTCATATAAGTAAGGAAGTGTCTGTTATACTAAGGAAAACAAATAATGCTCCTCATTGCTGGAGGTAACTAATTCAGGATCTTTGAGTACCGTACATACAACCAAAAAATCCTGAGTGCAGGAGCCTAATTCTCCACGTCTGTCATTCATTTCAGGCACACAGTGGAGAGACTTAGTCTAATAAGAGGTTGATTAGTGTAACTATCGCAGGTGTACTTTAACATGTGCATATCAACCATCTGCTGAGTACAGTAAGAGAGGAAATCCACGCATACATAAAAGTTTAGCTTTAGTTTGAATTTTGTCTTCATTCTTTTGAAAGTACTTTATGATTTATATATACATATATGATATGTGTAATGATCTATATATTTATACGTATATGAATGTTTATACATATATTTGTATGTGGATGTATCAGCTCTGTGATAGGCATTTTGCTACATGCTATCTATACAATAGTGAAAAGACAGACTTTGTTGCTGCCATCTTGGAGATTATATTCAAGTGAAGAATATACATATTAAATAGGTAATCACAAATATAGTGTTGGAGAAGAGGGCTACCTGGTGTTTTAAGTGAATATAGCAATAAGAAATAATCTATATACTGCTAATTCCATTGTCTTATCTTTAAATTTCACACTGGTCTTAGTAGTAACAACTGACTGTAAGCTTTGTGAAACTATTGAGTGTGTCTATCTTATTCTTACTTTTTCTTCAGTAATTAGCATTGTGCCTGGTACACAGACACCTCTCCATTAGTATTTGTTAAATTAAGGACAATATGACTACTCTCTACTTCTCAAAACTCCCTTATTCCTAGGCCTATTTTTAAATTGATAAATTCTATTTTTAGGGTAGTTTTAGGTTTATAGAATTATTGAGTGGAAAGTACAGAGTTCTCATATATCCCCAGACCCCCCTGCACAAACACACAGGAGTGTGCACACACATACACAGAGTTTCTACTATTATTAACTTTTTGCATTAGTGTGGTGTATTTGTTGCAGTTGATGAGTCAATATGACACATTATTACTAAGTAAACCTGTAGTTTATATTGGAGCTTCCTCTTTGTGCAGTATGTTTTATGACTTTGATGAATGTATAATGACATGTATCCACCATTATAGTATTATACAGAATAGTTTCACTGCCCTGAAAATCCCCCACTCTTCACCTATTAATTCATATCTTCACTGCCTTCCATTCCTACCAAATCCTGGCAACAATTGATCTTTTTGTTATTACCATAGTTTTGACTTTTCCTGATTGTCATGTAGTTGGAATTGTACTAATGTTGTTTTTTTCAGATTGGCGTCTTTCACTTAGCAAAATGCATTTAATGTTCCTCCATGTCTTCTCCTGGCTTGATATCTCATTTCATTTTATTGCTGTATAATATTCCACTGTGTGGATATACCATAGTTTATTTATCCACTCATCTATCAAAGGATATCTTGGTTGCTTCCAAGTTCCTTGGCTTATTTTTCAACTTACTTTTCTAGTTATTCATCTAGTACTTTTTTATTAGCTTTCTTCGTGGTATCACTGTTTCTACCAGCAATTTACAGGTCTAGGAACAGTGCACTTGGCTAGGGACACTTACAATATTCTAAATATCATCTCTTGATATTTAAAGCAATTCCATGGGATTCACATATCATCCAGTTGTCTGTGCATAATTTTTCTTCACAACTCTTGAACTTCTAAGGTTTCAAATAAACATTTTTAGCACTTTTCTGCATATATGAGCCTGGGGTTATTTTTCCAATTATATAAAACTTAAAATACACATCATGCTGGTATTTTTCTGAGAATTGTCTAGAAGTCTTCAAATTTCATTAATGGGTAATGGTTTTCCTGTTCCTCAGTTTGTAAGACTCACCATGTCATTGATGTCTCTTGCTATCTCCCTACCTATTTTCAATATTCATGTCTCTGCTATTGGTAAGTTTCAGGAATCTAGCTCCACATACTGTACTAGCTATTGATAGTATTTATTTTATATGTTTATGAGTCAGTTTTTCCCACAGAATGCAAAATTTTTCAAAGTCAGGAAGTATAACTACATTAAAAGTTCTGGTACAGAGTAGACATGTAACAAATGCTTAATTATTTGATAAAAATATTTGCAAATTAATTCTTAAACTGTATTTTACCCTAAAATAAATATAATGAATTTGCTAAACTGATTTGTTTTGATGAGGTGCAGTTCCATCCTCAGTGTTCAGTGGTGTCATTTGTGGATTCTCACTGAAACTTGTTCCCAAATGCCCTATTAACAATTAATCTAATTTTCAAGTTATCTAATTAAAAACTAATAATGCATTTTGTTGATTTTATTAAATAATGATATTTAAATTAACTTAATTGTAAACAACAGCTTAAGGGAGAAGAGAGATAGATTGATAGTTTATACTGATATAACACTGAGTTCCAGGAAGGAAGGAAGGAAGGAAGGAAGGGAGGAAGGGAGGGAGGGAGGGAGGGAGGAAGAAAGAAAGTAAGGAAAGAAGGAAGGAAGGAAGGGAGAAAGGAAGGGGAGGGGAGAGGAGGAGAGGAGAGGAAGAAGGAAGAAAAAGAAAGAGAAAGTCAATATAAGAGCTATTAAATTTTATCAGACTTTTCCTTACCCTAACTTTTAAAAGCAGATGAAGGTTGAGAAAGTAGAAACAAGCTTGCCAGCATAATAAAATTTGGCAGATAATTCTATTTTCTGACAACTTTATTTCAGGATGATGGTGCCAAGAACAACTATCAGTTAGGCCCACCACCCTGTCAGACTAATCAGGAAGAATCTGTCATTTTCCCCACCCTTAGTTTATTTCATATCCCCAAACAGGCCTGTAGCCTGACTTCAGTATTTTTAAGGCTGTCCTTTTAAGTTTAATATTCTAATAAGGGTGAACATTGTCATACAGACACTTTGCCATCCAGTGTCATGCTAGGAAAACTGGTATGTTTCGCTAGGATAGTCATAATGGTCTCACTCAAAATGTGACTACCTTATTTTTAATTTCTTATAAATCGCACTCTGTGAGATCATTTTAAAGTAGCATTAGTTAAAACTGTTTCATATTTTAATATTATGGTAATTTAGTAAGTGTTATTTTACAAAGGCAAGTATTTACATGCTTATTAACAGAAAAAGTTAAAAGCCTACTCTGTTAAAGTCTTTAGCAGGAGACAAAATTTCTTTTACAAAGTCTTCTGCAATTGAAATTTGTATGTTCCAATGATGTTGAGGTATCCGAAAGGAATGTAGTATGAAAGCAAAGTAAGATGTTTGTGGAATAAACAGGCTGGGCTTTTTTCCACGTTTCAAAAGCAAAAGTTATGTTTTATAATGATCTATCTTTATATTTTGAAATAGAGTAATCACAAAAATATAAAATGTAGAGTTTATGAAATAATAACATATCAGTATGCTAAATATAATGAAAAATATTATGTTATATTATATTATGTGACATCTATATCTTAGATGGACTTTGTGGCCTCCCAGATATAGCACCACAAAGCAGTAACCAGTGTACTGAGTTAAGTATTAACTGCTTTTTTACATTTTGAAATAGCATACTACCATCTATCTCTACATCCATAAGCTATCAAATTGTGTATATTTGCCTATTAACATTTTTAAAACATATTTTATAAGAATGTATACTGAAACCTAAATACTAATATTCTAAATAATTTTATATAACCTTGTAAAATTAACCAGTGTTTTTAACTTAGATGTGTGATTGTTGAACAGAGATTCCCCCTAAACAAACTATGCAGGTATGTTAATTTATATATTGCTGTTCATATTTTTCTCCGTGCTTCCATGTAGCTTTGTTTCTCTGTAATAAAACTCATACTGTTTGACTTTTAGCTGCTTGAGTCCTTGTTGATTGATTCCTCAAAAATTGTCAGTTCCTTGAGCTGCAAAATCATGGTTTATGTAATATTTATATACATGTAGTTAACAGTTATTAAGCTAATATTAATATGTGCCTGATGCTGTTTTCTATGGTTCATGCATTTTTTTTTTACAGTATTAAAAAGAACAGTATTTATTTACATTCCATTTACTTTCAAAAGGATGAGGAAGCTGGGGAAAATATATTGATACTTATAAAGGAAGTAGTCTCATTTTACTTAACCCATTTGTGTTTTTCATGAAACAACAAAAATTTGACTTAGAATCACAGGGCTAATGAGACCAAAAGAATTTATCCAGTTCAGTTTTCCATCTTTAGCCAAGACTGAAATTATACCACTGCAGGCAGATGAAAATCTACTTCACTTACAAGTAAACACCAACTAATACATACATCATAAAAGAACTAGCTTTCATAAAATCTGTCATAGCACCCAACAGACCTGCAATAAAAGACACAGCCATTGTAATAAAGAACATTAAGAATCTTTGTGCAACAGTGAAAAACAATTTATACAGCAGAAATTACAATTGGCTATTAGGTCAATAGCATCACAGTAACAGTACCCAGTGTCATTCTTATTCAAACATATACACTATTTTTCAGTCTTGGTTATCACAAAGACATCAGTAACTAGGATGGACACACAAATATTTTATAAACACCATAGGAAACAACAAATTAAAAAAATGAAAATACCCTTACATTTTGTAA
Source organism: Aethalodelphis obliquidens (assembly GCF_003676395.1). Classification (NCBI taxonomy): domain Eukaryota; kingdom Metazoa; phylum Chordata; class Mammalia; order Artiodactyla; family Delphinidae; genus Aethalodelphis; species Aethalodelphis obliquidens. The sequence goes on along the minus strand of NW_020837973.1, from coordinate 19,567,586 downwards.
CAAATTAAAAACATTAACTTTACCACTATATATTTGTCTCATTATTTTTAATTGGTTTGTACACTTTAAAAACAGCATTGAGTTTTATAAAAATACTGATAATGTCTCAAAAAATGTCTCATTTTTTTAAGTCAGGAAATCTTTATAAGTCAGTAGTCTGTGGTTTATGTGCTTGTTTCTTCCACCACCATAGTCCTCTAACCACCTATTTACTCAAAAACAACAGCAACAACAGAGGTCTTTAACAGCTATCCAAGTATTACATCTGAAAACTTCTAGTTCTTTGAAACGGTTGGAAGGGGTTTTTTAGTGCCCACATCAGCAGCTGTGATTTTGCTCTAGGTTTTTCAGGAAACAGAAGTGCTTCACTTTCTGGTGTAGGAGATCGTTCTTGGTAGACTTCAGGATAGGACTTTTGAAACTGCTTCAATTTTTTCTTCTTTTCTTTACTGGAGAGTTTGGCATCTGTGATGACTTTCTCCAACAATGCTGCCAGAGGTTCCTGAGAGCCGTATACTCTTTGGTATTCAAATTCCTCTGGGCTAATTTGACGCAAAATGATGGAGCAGACAAAGTGATATCCATATCAGCTCCTGGGTATTTTATCTGCTAGTGTTGGAGGGTCTCCTGCAGAGGCGAGGGTGGCTGTGGCTCACTGTGCAGACAAGGACACTGGCAGCAGAAGTTCTGGGACATGCTCCTTGGTGTGAGCCCTCCCAGAGTCTGCCATTAGCCCCACCAAAGAGCCGGGGAAGGCTCAGTGTTGGGTTGCCTCCGCTTCATGCATTTTTAAAGCATTTCATTCTGGAGGAAAAAACAAAACAACCTCTGAGATACTTAATATTTTGTCCACATTTTTCAGGTAAGAAAACTGAGACAGAAAGATGTTATATAACTTGCCTGAGGTTAAACAGGATTCCAACCCGAGGACGCCGATCCAAACCCTATGTCACAAGCTCCAAAACTTTCTTGGTTCGCAACACTTTCAGTGCACTGCTCCTTTGCTAAAGAAATATCTAAGAATTCCAATTTTTTAGCTCTTAAGTCCAAAAACCTTAACAAGTATTTATGTCTTAACAGCTTAGCAGTCATTTGAAATAACAATACACATAAGTTGAAAGAAGAAAAGAATGTTTTCATTTCTGTCTTCAATAACCATCATTATTTACCAATGGGATGTGTGCATTTGTTGGGCACTATATAACTTGGAATCAGATCGGACTCCACCACCCTGATTTTCAGTTTTACCCTGATTTTCATTCAGTATTTGCTTTTTATCATGGCAACTATAAAAACCTAGCTTCACAAGCATGACATCATCGAAAGTGTGTAGCATAATCAAATATTAAACTTCTGAACTCCCTCAAGCTAGTATTTTGTGCAGTGGCTGACAGATGTTCAGTATCTCTTTGTTTCCCTTGAAACTTTAAAATATTCTGCCGGGCCCCTGCGAGTTGCCTACAGTGCTGTGTCCTGCGTCAGCACACAGCTTGGGAACTGCTACCTTGTGCTCTTTAGTCTGTGATCATCCTGGGCAGAGGCCTAGGACCTAATTCAGCGCACATTTTATGAAATTATTCTCATGTGCATGTCAAAAATCTACCATTTCAATGATACAAAACTGCCATTAATTTTTTAAAAATTCTCTTTTATCTTAATCTTTCATATTAAAATTAAATTTATTTTTATCTTAAAGAAAATATGAATTTAAACTTTTTTTTAAATTTAAGAACTCTGTGATTTTCAACAATGGCTTGAACTTCATTGAGCCAGTTATTTACACACGGGGGTAATAAGAGCTTTAGTGGATTAAATGAGTCCATGCACTTAAATTGCTTAACCCTCAGTAAAACGTATCATAAGAGCACACGTGATACCTTTCTTCCTTTTCATAACTTTTCTCATTTTCCTCCCCCCCCTTGCAGTTGGCCTGAGTGATTGTGTGTAATTCAGGGTAAAATTTTGTCTGGAGATAAAAATCTAGGACCATTTAATAGGTTGAGGTATTCACAGTAAGAAATTTACATTATGTGCAAGGGTGCTGCCAGCTTTTTTCACACAGTAGGCTTCTTTACTGAAATGGGAAAGGAGAGAATGGGAAGAAGAGAGAAAAGCACAAAGAATGGGAACTGGGAGCTCTGCAAATTTACTTTCTTTCATTTGACAAGTATGCCTCAAAAGAGGTCATCGATTACTTATGAAAATACCTGTGCTTACACAGAGCACTTGTTACTAAGTGCTGCTTTTAAACACATTTTTAAGTTGTCCAAACTAAATTTTAGTTACATGGGATTTAGTACATGGGATTCAAATAAATGCTTTGGTGGATGTAAAACCCACTAGGAAAAATACATTTCCTTTTAAGTAGAACAAGACCTTGAGGGAAACTGCATAACCAAAGTGGATATTATCAGAACTTGCCTGCCGCCAAGTCTGCATGTTAACAAAAAGCCAATACTTGAACTTCAGTTGCCACCAGTTCAACCCTTTGCTGATCTAGTCAATTTATTTGGCTTTTGTTATGGTCAAGGGTGTAGCATGTAATCACATTGGGAATGGTCAGCATGCAAATATAAATCTAATCAATTATATAGACCCAGTTTTAGTGTGTGACCTACACAGAGTACTCTTTTCTGTTCTACTTTTAAGTCTTCATTAGTTTCTTTACCCTGTCAGTGGTAGAATAAGGATTCTTATCTCTTTATTGATATTGATTTTAAATGAGATAAAAGACATACTTAGACTTCTAATTAAATTGTTCATTTTATATTTTCAGATAATGTATTTAAATTTCAGTTATCAAAATCAATATTAAATTAATTTTATTTAATTTACTGATTTATTTATTAAAATGCATTACATTTAGAAAATTTAACTTATAAGTTTTCCTTAATGGTACTATTGATTATTATTATTTGGTATAATAGAAGCTAGAAATTGCCTTCAAGTGCACAAGTGATGTTAAAAAGAAGATATAAAAGCCTGTTTAAAATAAACTACCATAAAATGTGTATGATACTGTATGAAATACTAATTGCTGACCTGAGAGTATATCCATGTCTGTATAATGTATTGTAAAATAAACTGTTGAAATAAATTGTTGCCCTAGAAAGTGCTTTTGGATCTTACAAAATAGTCACATTATTGTGGTATTGCTTTAATCAAGAGATTAACAATTTGACTCCATTCAGAGCAAAATATCTTCTAAATAATCATAGTGGACTAAGAGTAATATCTCTTTTGATGGGAATTGAACATAACATTTTATTTGAGATTAAAATAATCCCAGTAATGATTGACTTCAGTGTTTTTTTTAATTTGATTTTCCTTTGAAGATTAACAGTTACTTTATAAAAACATAGGATAATTTTTCCCTTTTATGAGTTTGCATCTTATGGATTCTGATAATCTGTGCTAATATGCTCATGTGAATGGTGACTTCATATGTGGTATAGTTTTAACTAGAATTTGAAATTCAGAGAAAATATCAATGGAATGAGAACTTCATTGTCATTTGAGTTACATAAAATTGTATTCAAATACACAGTGAATCATGCTGTTGAATTACAGTCTCTTTGTATATGAGTCTACAATAATGGAATATATTATGCCAGGTTGTTCTGTGAAGTAATTAATAACTTAAATAAGAGGTTGTTACAGATATCTGTTTCTTCCTATCTAAATGTAAGATATTTGACATTTTACAAATATAACAAAAGCTATACCTTAAACATTGTAAAATATATGTAAATAAAGTGTAGATAATATGTATTAGTTACTTGAATTATAGCAACATCAATCTAATATGTCCTGAATTTAAAACATTAAAATAAAATAAATGTAGAATTTCTGGGATTTGAAGACAACTGTACCTAGGACTAATCTCCATGTTTCCTCTAACAGTAATGCTGAGGGAAAAGGAAACTACATAAAAATCATGGCTTCAGCATAACTTGAAGGCAGAGAGTGCCTGAACTTTAAAATAATATAAGTAGAGACAGGAAAAAAGAACAAATCACAGCATGGAATTTCTCCCAGTCCTGCACTAACCATACCCTATGATAGGGCAAGTGGCAAGCAAAGACTGACCTAGAAACACTGAATGAAAGAGAGAAGAGAACGAACAGTGGATCCTAAGAATGGTCTCGGTTTGTCACCAGGAAGACTAAGTCCCCTGATGTTTCAGTCTGAAATGCAAATTGCATCTGGCAGTTAGATGCATGGACAAAATATATCCCCAAGGAGAGACTAAGACATTCGTATGATTTTAAATGACACTTGTTGAAACATGGGGGGAAAAAAAGTCAAAAAGGAAGGGAAAATGCTCTTTGGCTGTTAGATGCTGGAGGGGGAAGAAGCAAAAGAGAACATTTTAGGGCCTGCACATCCTAAGGGACCTGAAGTTTTAGAGGGCATGTTAACTCCAGTCCCATCATCAAAGCAAACAAAATAAAAACAAAAACAAAATATACTAAATAACTGAATTTGCTATACTCAGAGGGTAAGGATGCCCAAATTAAGAAGCCTATAAACATCACAATAACACAAACATAAACAAGCAACAAAAAATTAACACCTCTTGCAAAAATCAGAAAACAAAATTCAACACTTTTATAATTTGAGTGGAATTTTCCCTAGAAGCACAAGCATAAAGCAGAAGAAAACTTGAAGACAGCTCTCCAAGGTGCTTAAGTATATTCAAGCAAATAATTTTTTAGACTTACAAAAAATTCAACTTAAGAGATTCAAAAACTAAGTGTATAAACAGACAAAAAAAAAGAATAAAGGGAATTCATTAAACTGAAGCGAAAGAATACATCATTTTTCTTAAAAGTGAAGAATATATAATGCAGGTACCTAAGAGAAAATTTTTTCTTAAAAGTAAAGAATTTTTCTTAAAAGTAAAGAATATATAATGCAGGTACCTAAGAGAAAATAAACTAAAAAATATATAAATAAAATACATTGAAGAAAGACAGGAAAACAACCAAGGGGAAAACGAATTAGGGAAAGAAAATGGTTCAAGAGAAAGTAGGGGGAGGGGAAAACAGGCAAGAGGAATAACTTTGTTTTGGATTTTCTGAAGAAGAAAAATAAAACAATAGAATAGAATTAATATTTAAAATTATACTCTAAGAAGACTTTCTGGGGAAAAATCTGAATTTATATATTAATATGTCCCACTGGGTACCTGGGAAAATTAACCAAAACAATGAACTTCAAGATATATCCTAATAAAGCTAGTACATTTTAAAGAAGAAAAAATCCTTAAGTCCCAGACAAAGTGATAAAACTTCTTATAATGAGAAAATGATTGTGCTGTCATCAGACTTTTCAAAAGCCACATATGAACAAAATACATACAAATGTAGCATTTTTTGAAATTCAGTGAAAAAAAGTTGAACCAAATAGCAGTCCTCCCAGTATCTGCAGGGGACTGGTTCCAAAATCTGAGGATACTCAATTCCCTTATATAGAATGATGTAGTATTTGCATATAACATCCTCCAGAATACTTTAAATCATCTCTAGATGGCTTATAATACCTAATACAATGTAAATGCTATGTAATTGCTAGCATGTGACATATTCAAGTTTTGCTTTTTGGAACTTTCTGGAATTTTTTGGGGGGAATATTTTTCATTCATGGTTGGTTGAATCCATGGACGTGGAACCCATGAATATGGAGGGCCACTGTATTTTATGACAAGTCCACCTAACCTTAAGAATCAAGGATATAGAAAAATTATTTTCTATATATAAAAATGTAGGGAATTCTACTTCTATGAGGAATCTAATATTTGATTTTGCAACTTTTTTGTGCCTAAATTTATTTAAATTTATTAAGTTAAACATTGAAAAATAAGAAAATCACTTCAGAAGGATATAATAATAGTTCTATGAACCAATAAACATGTTTTGAATATAGAAATTTGTCCCGTGTTAATAATCATATATAAGGTTGTTTATCATATAGTGGGAGTCGGATAAGGTGGAGTGAGAAGGTAGAAGAAAAGGTTATAAATGCCATGGAAATACATTGTCATTATTTTATTTGAAATTTTTGGAATATATCCAAATGCAAATAAAATGTATATTTCAAAGACTATTGTGAACAAACATTTCAGTGTTCTTTGACTTACTTTAATCAGGAAAGATAATCAAAATTTGATCACACCTATAAGAGAAAATAGGAATAAATGGGATAGAGATATTAAACTGAGATTTATCATTCGGTTACAGCTCTAGAGATATGCACCTGTTTAGCACCTAAATATTAATCTATAGCTATATTTTCATTGCCAATTGATAGATATTTCATGGTTATTATTTGTGTACGTAGGCAGATTTTCCTTTTATCCAGTGATACCTGGAGTTCATATAAACTCAAAGTTTGATATTTAAGTGAATATGCAGAACATACTTTGCATTGTATTCTTAAATAAGTCTATAACCAACAGAATTACCAAAAATTATCCAGTTTTCAAACTAAAACATTTTGTGAGCATCTCCTAGTATTACAGTTTTTAAGCCAGCCCTAGCAGCTGAATTTCTGAAATTGGCACTTCTCCAAGTAGCACGCTTCGTGCAAATGAACCCAGATGAAAAGAATTGAAAATAGCTAGTATGTCTGGTTAACATTTTTGTAACTGCATAAGCAAACAGAACATGAGGTATTTATCTTTCAAAACATAACTGGTAACTACTGTATCTTTACACAACAATATTAAGATGAGTATTTGGGGGTTACTCTTTAACAACAGAATTTTATTCATGATATTCAAATGATAAATTCATTATTAATCTATCATTAATATAAGAATATGTCAGCAATTTAGTTCTTACAACAAACACTTTAAAATCTGTGTTAATACTTAGATAACAGGAATAAAGGAAACAATATCAAGTGCTTATTTAACATCCCATCCTTTTGCAAGTTTATTCAGAAATAGTGCTTAGCTAATTATACATTATAACTGAAACAGCCAATGAATGGAATGTGTAATCAGAAAGCAAATGCAAGTTACTGAAAAATCAATATCAAATTTACAAAATAAACTAGTTTTTGAATATGAAATAATTATTATCATCATTTACATACTAAAATAGTGATGCCAAGTATGAATATATTCAATATGAAAATATTTTATGATTTCATCATGTTACAAACAAAGCTTGCATAAACATGTGGGGAGAATATTACTTGAGGTTTATCCAGGAATGGCAGACATACAATCTCCCCCTTAATGGAAACCTGTGAATACAGCATTGCATTCACCTCATAGCAATATCTGCTTGTAAATGGAATAGTAACAAATTTAAAACTGAATTTCAACCATTCTTATTTAGGAATTGTGATGAAAAAAGTTGTATGCTTCAATATTAGTGATTTGTTCCCTTTCTCAGCTTTACTGCAGAAAATCTCTGTGCACTGTGCTCAACTGCTTCATGACAGGACTCTCTTTATTGCAGGCAGTGTGCAAAAGGCCCTCTTCTGATTTATGCCAGATTCATCAGAATAACAAAGCTAAGGCATATATTTGTAAGTCTATAGCTGAACAGAGATCACCCAAACATTTTACATACTATATTCCCTTTAGATATTTATAACACAATAACATTAACCTTTGATATAACAGGCTTATTTTCCTGAAACAAGAGTATAGTTCAATTCAATAGTAGTAAAGTTACACATTTAGGTACCAAAGTGAAAGAAAACATCTTACCATAAGACACACATAGCTTCTAATTATTCTATATTCATCCTTTGTAAATTGTGTCTCCAAAGAGTTTGAGAACATAGAAAGTTTGTTCCTCAGACATGGACTAATGCATCTTTTTTTTATTATTATTCTGTCAGCATTGGTGTTATTTATCATTGGACATTTTTCTTAGTTACGATTGTAAAATGTGTACTATGGAAAATGCATGAATTTTCATGCCTTGTAGAAATGTATTACCTCTTATTACCTATTTTTCCACAGGCTTGTATGCATATTCTGAGGGCACAAAAAGATTCTTAATATTAGAGTTCAATTATGACATGAATAACTTTGTAGATTTCACTCAGTGTTTTGTTACTTCAAAACAGTTATTGGTTATTGCTAAATCAGCTCAGCTGATGAATTGACTAAAATGCTGGCAAGTTCTCAAACAGTGGTTGGGTATGTTAGGTGTGCTTGAGAATATTTCTAATTGTTTCCAGACTTTGAATTTGAAAAGTAACAGATATAGAGTGTCCTATTTTAATTCTGTCAATGATCAGTATTAAACGAACAACTACCAAAAAATCACTATGGTTTTATTAAGCAAAAAATGTTTTATCAACAAAAATGTAGGAAAAAAAGAATTATAAAGGATAATCATTTCAGTCAAATCACTTTCATATTTATGAAACATCTAAAATAATGTCTTTATTTTCTCATCTTTGATCAGTGATGAAAATTATTTTTAATAAATAAGAATTATCTCTTCACTTTTTTAACCACTCCTCTAGACTGAAGTAAAGTGTCTATACTTCCCAATTAACATTTATTCAGTACCCCAAGTTAAAGATTTCAACACTGAAACAGATTTTAGTAATACAGGACACCTAGCATGAAAATATGCTCAGTGATGAATGTGTTGGCATTTTGACAACATAGCACTTTAAACTTGTGCCTGGTGAAATTATTTTATCCAGCATTTAGACTGTTTTCTTCAGCATCATCCTGGAGTACACATTGTCTTGCATAATTACATATTTTCACTATCTCTCTTCTTCTCATAGAATGTAAGCTCTAGTTGAGCAGTGACTGTCTTTTTTGTTGTTTGATTCTACATCCTCAGGGTTGAGAAAAGTACTGGAATATTGTTTGTATTCATAAATATAGAAATACAATTTTTAAGTGAGCGAGTACTTAAAAATTAGTCATGTCTCACATCATATATCAGTTGTTCATTAATTTAAACTTTTAATCATTATATATGTATTATTAAAAGTAAAGGAGGAACAATTATGAACCTAAAACTGCTCTAAAAGCAAAAAAGTCTTAAGACAAAGTGATGAAAAAAGAAAAACATTTCTGATATAATGTCTTCACATCATAGTTGATACATTTTTCATATTTCTTTATGTGCCAGGTATATTAGAGTACCCATGTGTATAGAACGAGTAGTCAAACAGATTTAACATAGTCCAAAATTCAGTGAATGCGCAATCTTTAAACATTAGAAGCAACCCCAAGTAGCTGTCGATAGAGATGAAATGCATTTATAGTACCCAGGAACTGTCCTGGAATCAATGTTTTTTATCCAACAGAGGGTACATTTCACATAAAATTGAGTGATGAATAAAATAAAACCAACATATATTTTATATCAGAGGGTTAAAGAGAGATCACAGAATACAGAGACAGAAGGCAAAAAGAAAAACAGAAAACTTTGGTATCTGTATTGCAGTGAGCATTTTTAGAGTGTAATTGAAGGAAATAGAGTTTCCTTTACAGTGCAGTTAGTTATGACCATGCACTTCAAGTGAGTTGTCAGCCACTAAAAATGAGAGAAGAGTGACATCGTGGAAATAGTGTTAAGATATCTGATAAGAAAATAGTCCCTGGTCAGTGACCAACGTAGATCAAGCACAAAGTGAGATTCATATGCTAAGAGTAAGAGGAATTCAGTAATGAAAGAAAAATATTATGAAACGGAATTTTTTATTTGTAACTTTCAGAGTTCCCTGGGCAAAATTTGAAGCTAATCCCTCACCTTCAGAGCGCGAACAGAACCCAATGAAAGAGGCAGACCACCCCAGGTTGATAGGTGGCAGTTTTAGTACTCCAGGAAACTTATTTATGTACAAGACTTGTTGACAGTAGCCTCAAGACAAGTAAATTTCCAATTCGTCCACCAGAACCTTAAAGTTTTCACAGAGGCCTTAATGGGCCTTTAGTCACATATACCACCCAGAAGGTGGCAACAACATGTTACTCTCTCAAGGCTGTGTCCTTGAAAACTGCTCCCACTGTGGAAATGGTAGACAGAATTTACATTTCAAGACAGGAGACTGGTGAAGACCCTCCTATTGCCTGAGTCCAGCTTAAGGGTCAGCCAATGGTCACATCTCTCAGTAACGTCCTCCAACAGGAACAGAAAGAAATGATTTTTTTTTTCCCTAAAGATGTAAAAACTTGTCTTCAGTTATGAGAGGAAAAGAAAATCAATGTCAAAACTCTACTGCTGTGCTTCCCTGGTGGAGCAGTGGTTGAGAGTCCGCCTGCCGATGCAGGGGACACGGGTTCGTGCCCCGGTCCGGGAAGATCCCACATGCCGCGGAGCGGCTGGGCCCGTGAGCCATGGCTGCTGAGCCTGCGCGTCCGGAGCCTGTCCGCAACGGGAGAGGCCACGACAGTGAGAGACCCGCGTACCGCAAAAAAAAAAAAAAACTTCTGCTGAGTATAAGTAGATAATTTATTAAATTATGTTAGAACGATAAATAAAATAAATAGTATTAGTTCTACATCATGTCCTCAAGTTTTATTTTCAAATAAGTCGGTTATCAATTTCTTGGTACCATGTTTTAAGAAGTAAGACATTTTGGGAATTTGTGTATAGAGTGGTATCTAACTGGTTTTGTCCTTGCCATCAAGGCTACTCTGCCCTTCATCTGCAGTGTTGTCAGCACACCCCTACTGCAGCCTGTGTTCTCCTCCCTTTCTGTTTCTGTGTGGATTTACTAATACATAATCCAAACAAGAAAATTAATAGAGACCTTTTACAGAATATCATTTCTTATTTCTTTCCCAAAATTTTCTAAATCAGCTTCAAAAGTAACTGCTAAAGATGGTAGAAGATTACTAAAATGAAGTTGATTATAATCGTCAAGCCAAAATAATTGTTTCTATCATGGATACTTAAATGTATGACAGAACAAAATGCAACCTATTTTTGCCCAGAGGTTTCAGAATCAGATTAGTCCAAGAAAGGTGACTTTGTTTATTTCAATTATCTTAACAATTCAATTCTGGGTTTATTGTAATTTAACTCTACTATGGTTTGATTCATTCTTTTAAACCTAAGTAATTGGATTCAGTTTTCTGAATTAGCTAATATTCTCTCAGAATCATAATATTATGAAACTGGCAGATATAAAGAACACAATTTAAAATATGCCTTAAACAATGCCAGGACACTTTAACCTGCATATATATAATATGTTTATAAATATACAAAATAAAAGACACTCTGAAAGAAGGACATAGACAGGGCAGTTACCTATGTTTAAGCACTTTAAATTCCAGTAAACAGAAATTGAAACATCACTAAGTGTCTTCCAATTTGTGTTAAAAGGTAGAAAGTACAAGAATTACTCATCCCATTCTAACAGAGTAGAAGCAATACAATTTTTAAAATCCTATTTTATGTATATGTATATATATGGATGGATGTGTGTATGTATTATTTACCTGTTTATTTTTACCATCAGAATGCTGAGGACTCATCAAAGAAACCTGCCTAAATAAATGTCAAGATGGAATATGCAGATTCTAGGAGAGAAGAGATATATGGGGGCTTCCATCCCTGTGGCCACTGGATAAGTGAGGAGCAAACATACCACAGAGAAGCATAAGGAGTAAGTCAAACTTTAATGCCCTTTTAATAGCTGCACGTGGCCTGCTATGAGGAGTGGGATTCTGAAACAGCACATCCACATCCAAATGCCGGTTCTTTCCCAGGGCCTTTGGCAGTTGTATGGTTTCAAGTTGTATGCCCCTCAAGACAACAGCAAGGCAGGAGGGCTTGGAGAAACCCACGCCCAGGTGACCACGCCTTTAGCTCTGTGTGCAAGGTTACAGATTGTCCAAGGGTAAGGCAGGGCAGGGCAGAAAGCTAAGAAAGTTCCCCTGCAGACATGCACCAAAAGCTCCATGGCCCACAAGGGACTGGGGCAGGCCAGGAGGACAGAAGGGAAACAGTGGATGCTCAAGGGCTTCCCTCCAGGCAGGGGGTGGAGGCGGAAGTACTGTTGTTTCAGCTGCTCTTTTCCCTAGCCCATCTGTGTGGATTGTAACACCTAGGTTCTCTAAGCAAGCAAAAAATGAACTCAGAACACCCATCCACATTCATCCTCTTTCTCTCATCCTAAAAAAAGAATGTCATTGTAACTCAGAATCCTCCCTTCCGTTTATTATGGTTGACAGCAGTGGTTCTGTGAGTGAACACCCTTGGAACATATTGTAATTATTGTTAGACAGTTTTTGTTGTCGCTAATGAAGTCAAAGCGTCATTTAATAAACATAATATGCCTTAGAGGATGATATCCAGCCCTAGTATAGCAGCAAGGTTGGGGATTTTAATAGGCTTTATACAGGCTTCTACAAACCATCCCAAATTTCCTTTAACACAAGTAGTGGAACATAGCTAATTTTATATGCAATACTTAGATGAGTTAATTGGAAATGGGTCTTGATTATTAAGGTTTCACCTATTTTATCTTGTTTAATGAGACCAAAATTGACAACACTAAAACAGATAATTCAACGTCTACTTAATTTGCTCATTGCACAGAATTTTTAAAAAGTCTGCTAGGATTTTAATTAGGATTGCATTAAATTTACAGATTAATGTAGAGAGTATTGACACTTTACATGTACTGATTCTTTTATTTCATGATCATGGTGTGTATATATTTTCATTAATATAGGTATTCTTTAAATTCACTTAACAATTTTTATAGGAAAGGGTGTATATTTGCACATATACTGTTACATTTATCATTAACCATTTCATTTTCAGATATTCCTCGAAATGGCATTGCTTTAATTTTTTTTCCCAGTTTTTTCCCTATTATAGAGAAATATAGTTAATTTTGTGTAATAATGTGGAAACCTACAACTTTGCTACAATTATTTATTAATTCTGCTTTTTTTTCTTTAGAATTTCCTACAGAGACAATTATATCATCTTTCTTTCAGATATGTGCATCTTTTTTATTTTATTTGCTTATTGCACTAGCCAAGATCTTCTGTAAAATATAGAACATAAGTGATGATAGTGAACACTGTCTTTTTCCTGATCTTAGGCAGAATCAAATAGTCTTTCAACATTAAGTTTAGTCCTAGCTATCAGCTTTTCATAGTGTTCTGAATAGCCTGAGAAAGTTCCAATCCATTCACTATAGTCTAAGGTTTATTATTATGAACGGACACTGAATTCTGTCAATTTTTTCTACTTTTATTTGGGTTATTTAAAGATTTTATCTCATTTATTATATTAATATGTTGAACCATATTCACTGATTTTTAATATTAAAAGAATTGCCGTTCCTGGAATAAACCCCACTTGATCACTCTGTATTATCTATTTTCATCAATTTTGTACATTGCTGAATTTGATTTGCTAACATTCTGCTAAGGGGTTTTGGCAGCACTCTATTTTTTTTCTGTTTTGTAGTATGTTTTTCTGAGTTTGATATCAGTAAAACTGTTGCCTCATAAAATGATATGGGATTGCTGGGTCATAATGTAGTTCTATTTTTAGTTTTTTAAGGAACCTCCATACTGTTTCCTATAGTGGCTGCATCAATTTACATTCCCACCAACAGTGTAAGAGGGTTCCCTTTTCTCCACACCCTCGCCAGCATTTATTGTTGGTAGATTTTTTGATGATGGCCATTCTGACCAGTGTGAGGTGATACCTCATTGTACTTTTGATTTTCATTTCTCTAATAATTAGTGGAAAACCATAATTCAAAAGGACACATGCCCCCAATGTCCATAGCAGCACTATTTACAATAACCAGGACATGGAAGCAACCTAAATGTCCATCAACAGAGGAAGGGATAAAGAAAATGTGGTACATATATACAATGGAATATTACTCAGCCATAAAAAGGAAAGAAATTGGGTCATTCTTAGAGACATGGATGGATCTAGAGAGTGTCATACAGGGTGAAGTAAGTCAGAAAGAGAAAAACACATATCGTATATTAATGCATATATGTGGAATCTAGAAAAATGGTATAGATGACCTTATTTGCAAAAGAAATAGAGACACAGATGTAGAGAACAAATGTATGGATACCAAGGGGGAAATAGGTGGATTGGAGGAATTAGGAGATTGGGATTGACACATATACACTATTGATGCTACATATAAAATAGACAACTGAGGGAAATGTTCTATTTAGCACAGGGAACTCTACTTAATGTACTGTGGTGTCCTAAATGGGAGGAAAATCCAAAAGGGAGGGGATATACGTATACGTATGGCTGATTCATTCTGCTGTGCAGTTAAAAGCTAACACAACATTGTAAAGCAACTATACTCCAATAAAAACTAAGTTAAAAAATGATATGGGAAGTGTTTTTTTATCACCTATATTCTTAAAGAGTTTATGTAAGATGGGCATCAATTTCTTCCCAAAGTATTTGACAGAATTCACCAGCATCCATAAATGGCTACAGTTTTTATGGGCAAATGTTTAAATATACAACACACTGAAAGTCTGTAATAGCTATAGGACTTCTGAGGTCTCTATAGTCATTTTTGGAAAGTTCAAGAACTTTTCAATGTCTTTTACATTGCTAAATTTGTTAGCATAAAATTTCTCATAATATTTCCTTATTAGCCTTTTAATGTCTGCATGAACTGTAGGAATGTCCCCTCTTTTGTACCTTGGCACTTTGTTTCCTTTTTTGCTTGGTTAATCAAGCTAGATCAATTTTATTTATTAATTTTTTTAAACTGAACTTTGTATCTCATTGATATCTTTTAAGTATTCTATTTAAAAATGAATTTTCTTGATTTTCCATTTTTTATTATATCCTTCTGCTTTAGTTTACTCTTTCTTTTGTAGTTTCTTAGGGTGAAAGCTTAGGTGATTGTTTTCAAACCAGTATTTTCCATTACTGAAAATTTGTTATTTTGTGTTTAATTTTCATTTAGTTCAGTATATTTTCTAATTTCCTTGGTGATACCTTCTTTAATCCCTGAGTTATTTAAAATGCCTTCTTTAATATGCAATTATTTTATCCCAGATGCCTTCTGTGATTGATTTCTAATTAATTCTGTTGTTATGGAATATTTTTGGCAAAGCAAATACAGTTGACCACAAAGGGGACTTAGGAGTGCCAACCTTCTGAACAATTGAAAATCTGAGTATAACTTTTAGTCAGCTCTCTGTTTACATGGTTTTTCTGTATCAGAGGTTCCAGATCCATGGATTCAGCCAACTGTGGATATAGAATACTATAGTACGTATTTGTTGAAAAATATCAGCCTGTAAGTGGATCCGCACAGTTCAAACCTGTGTTGTTCAAATGTCAACTGTACTTCACATGACCTCAGTCAGTTTAAATATATTGAGACTTAGTTTATGGAATAACATATGGTCAATCTTGGTGTGATGGTTAATTTTACGTATGAGCGTGATTGGCCGGGAGGTGTCCAGGTTACACATTATATCTGAATGTGTCTGTGGGTATTTCCAGGTGAGATTAGCATTTGAATTAGTGGACTCTGTAAAGTAGATTGTCCTCCCTAATGTGAGTGGGCATTAGTCAATCCATTGAGGGCCTGAGTAAAACAAAAAGCAGGAAAGAACTGGGATTTACACCATCAGCTCCCTTGTTCTCAGGGTTTTGGATTCAGGCTAAAATACACAACCACTTTTCCTAGGTCTCCAGCTGGCAGAAGGCAGATTGTAGGACTTCTCAGCCTCCATAATCACATCAACCAAATTCTCATAATAAATCTCCTTTTTAGATGCAAACTGGATGTATATATGTATGTATATGTACATATAGATACACAAATACATATGTGTATATTGTGTGTATATATGCATATATGTACATACATGTACATATACATATATTATTTATTCTGTTTTTCTAAAGAATCCCGACTAATCCACTTGGCAAATATCCCCTGTTCTCTTAAAAATCGATTGTTTATTCTGTTAATATTGAGTGTAATGTTCTACAAATGTTAATTAGGTCATGTTGTTTGATAATGTTGCTCAAGACTTCTACACCTTTACTAAATTTTTCCACTTGTTTATCAATTACTGAGAGAGAAGAATTGAAATTCCAACTATATATGTGGAGTTTCCTATTCCTCCACACAATTTATCAGTTTTTCCTTCCTATATTTAACAGCTCTGTTCTTAGGTCCTTGCACATTTAGAAGTTTTCATCTTTTTGATGTATTTACCCACTTAACGTTATGATTATCTCTCAATATCCTTTCTAATATGGAAAAATCTAAAATGCATTTTTTAATATATAGGCATTCCAGCTTACTTATGATTAGTTTATATAAAATATATCTTTTCTATACTTTTTTATCTTAACCTACCTGTTTCTTTTTTTTTTTTTTTTTGGTGGTACGTGGGCCTCTCACTGTCGTGACCTCTCCCATCACGGAGCACAGGCTCTGGACGTGCAGGCTCAGTGGCCATGGCTCACGGGCCCAGCCACTCCGCGGCATGTGGGATCTTCCCAGACTGGGGCACGAACCCATGTCCCCTGCATCGGCAGGCGGACTCTCAACCACTGCGCCACCAGGGAAGCCCATGTTTCTTTTTAATTTAAAATGGGTTTCTTGAAAACTGCAAATTTTTGAGACTTCTTTTTTTGTCTGATTTGAAAATATTTGCTTTCTAATTGAAATGTTATAGCATTTACTAATAAATTAAATATTTCTATTTTCAATATTTGTTAATGATATTTTGATACTGTTATTCAATGTGTCACACTTTTTAAAAATATTTTTTTCTCTCTTTTGGGTTGAGTATTGTATTAGTTTGCTAGGGCTGCCATAACAAAGTCCAACAGACTAAGTGGCTAAAACAACAGAAAATTATTTCCACAGAGTTCTGGAAGTAAGAAGTCCAAGATCAAGGTGTTGTCAGGGTTGGTTTCTGTTGAGGCCTCTCTCCTTGGCTTAGAGATGGCCTTCTCCCTGTGTCTTCACATTATTTTCTCTCTGCATGTCTTTGTTCTAATTTCCTCCTCTCCTATGACCAGTATGGACACTGGTCATATTGGGTAAGGGCCTCCTGCCCCAGTGATGATATTTTAACTTAATTATTCCTTAAAAAACACTGTCTCCAAATAGAGTCACATTCTGATGTGCTGAGGGTTAGGACTTCAACATATGAATTTTGGGGGTATACCATTCAGCCCATAAAAGGTAAATATTTTAGGGTTCCATTTATATTTCCACTGTTGCTTCTTTTGTTATATCACTGTGTGTTATTTACTTCTTTGTTTATTAGCCTAAAATTTAAAATACATATCTTTAACTTATTACTTTATACCTACAAATAATATTAGGCTAACTCAGTTTAAGATAGGAAACTTACAATATTCTTTTATTTATCTTCTCTGGTCATTTGTACTCTTTTTGTTATAATGTTCTCTTACAATCCCAAACTCACTGCTGTTATTCCTGCTTTGAAAACTGAATTTCTTTTAAATAAAAATTTTAAGTGATAGAAATTTCTCCTCTATTTATTTCTGTTTGGTACTCTAATGAAAATATATTAGAACTCTTGATATTAGCTCACAAGTTACTGAGGCTCTGTTCAGTTATTCAGCCTTGTTTTTCCTCTACCTCTGTCCTTTGTTTACATAATTTTGATGGCTGTGTCTACCAGTTCACTGATTGTTATTTCTGTAATGTTTAAGTTGCTCTTAATTCCAACTAGTGTATTTTTAAATTTCAAATAGCATATATTTCTTCTCCTGAAATTCCATTTTTGTCTTTTAATAATTTTCCATTAATCACATATTTATATCCATGCTTTCTTTTATATATTTAGCCTAATGATCATACTTTTAATAGCATTTATGAACCTTATCTACTAATTTCATCATCTCTACCATTGACTGGTTTTCTCCTATTTATTGTTTATTCTGCTAACTGCATCAGATGTTATTGCTTTGTTGCATGTCTAGTAATTTTTATTGGATTCTAGTAATTTTTATTGGATTGGGCCTTTCCATTACTGAGTGCTATATTTTTTAAATTTTGTTTTTCTCCATATTGAGTATATAATGCTTAAAGAAGTTACGACACATATAGTCTCCCTGGTCAATTTGAAATTGTTTTAAAAAATATATTAGAAAGATTTTTATGTAGCTTTTACTCTTCAACTAATTTAATATTGCTATTAATGCTGGACCATTCTTGGGTCTACTGAATATCATGGATGATAAATGAATACTGTCCAATTTGGATGAAAAAAAATGTATTCAAGCTCTGTGTGAAGTTTGTACATTATTCAGACTATAGCTACCTGATTAGTTTTTGGCAGTCATGTGCAGTTTCACCATATCTTAGTATTTAGCCACAGGTTCAAGGGGACTATTATACTGAGTTCTGGAGCTTTTTCTTTGTATGGCATCCTCCTCTTAGATGTGCATCTAACAAATTTCAGTCATTCTCCCTGAAATTTAGTCTCCATCATATTGAATGAGTAATATCACCATGCTCTGTTTAGGATAACCCTCTCTGCACCATGGCCCCAAAAGTATTTCCATTCTGGTGAGGGTCAAATTTCTGTATTGTATCTTTTCCAGTTTCTGAAAATTATTGTTCTATATTTTATGTGACAGATTATCTAGCTATTCATTGTAGGTTAATTCTGGTTCATTATGATTGATGATACATAATGTTTGATAATAGACACTGAAAATAAAGTTCCAAGCATCTTAAAAAGTAAGAATAGCACTGCATTTTTCCCCCAAATGATGAATTTACAGGTCTTCTATTTTATGTATTCCATAATTAATAGAGAATTTGAAAGTAATCCCTATATAAAAAAAAGTCTATGTATTTAAAGAAATATGAAGATATCTGATATCTCAGGCAAAATTGAGGCTTTTATATTGATTTTACTATTATCAACATAAAGTCATTAATATTTAATTTCACTTACACTTTTGTATAAATAAATTTTTAAAACTCCTGATAATTCAAAAGTCCTACAAGATAAAATTATATCAGAGGGCTTCCCTGGTGGCGCAGTGGTTGAGAGTGCGCCTGCCGATGCAGGGGACGCGGGTTCGTGCCCCGGTCCAGGAGGATCCCACATGCCACGGAGCAGCTGGGCCCGTGAGCCATGGCCGCTGAGCCTGCGCGTCTGGAGCCTGTGCTCCGCAATGGTTGAGGCCACAACAGTGAGAGGCCCACGTACCGCAAAAAAGAAAAAAAAAATTATATCAGAATTCTCCAATAATTGCAAGTTTAGGGGTTTCATATCATCAAACTTGTTAGTAAGAGTGAAGCCACAACTTACAAATAAATAAAAGAAAAAGAACATCACTGTCAATCCTAAAGTTATAAATATGCATTTAAATTTCATTATGAAAAATCAGCAACTACTTATTTGGAAATTTAGATGGGGTGTTAGAACGGTCAAACAAAGACAACTAACCAAAGATTGTAAAAAATAATGGAAGACCTTGAAATTCCCATATTCATTAAGGAATTTGAATCTATATTTATACAACCTCCATTAAGTATTTCAGGAATCTTATATGATTTCCTGAATGCTTCCAAACATCAAAGAAAGACAAAATAATCACATATAAATTATTGAAGAGTACGAGAGAAAATATCCTAAATCATTTTATGAGGACTCCACATTCTTCATATCAAAGTCTAACTAAGATTTTCAAAGAAAATAAAATTATGTTATCCTTATTCAAGAATATTTTAAAATTACAAGAAAATATTAGCAATCAAATTAGTGCTGTAATAGTGAAACAGAATAGAGAGGCTGAAAATAATCTCACACACATAAAGAAGTTCAATTAATAATAAAAGTTAAAATGCATGGCAATGTCTTTTCAATTAATGAGGGTGCAGCAATTGGTTATCTATAAGAAAAAATAATTTTCCTGACCCCTAAATCATACTGCAGAAACAAGATTTTGTGTGAATGTTCATTTGAAATATAAATAGTGAAAAATAAAGCATTTGACTATCTTGATTACTTGAAGTAGGGATAGAAGTCTTAAGTAGGAGACAAACCTCATCAAGTATTTTCACTACTGGAAGAGACTGTTAATTTGAACTACTTGTGAATTAAGGAATTTTTGCATCAAAATTTATGATTAGAAGAGTACAATAGCAAACACTTAGCAAGAATATGACTGTTATTTATATATACTTGAACGTGTGTGTATGTGTGTATGATATAATAGGGTTTACATCATCTATCTGTATATCTAAGGAAGAATGACTTACACCTAGTATTTATGAAGAATTCTTACAAACTATGAGAAAATGACATCCATCAATCCTATAGAAAAAGGGCATGGTTTTTGAACAAGCATTTTGCCACAAAGAAAGATATCAACCCCGAGTAGCCAAAACAATCTTGGGAAAGAAGAACGGAGCTGTAGGAATCACACTCCCTGACTTCAAACTATACTACAAGTGTAGAGTAATCAAAACAGTATGGTGCTGGCTCAAAAATAGACATGTAGAGCAATGGAACAGGTTAGAAAGCCCAGAAATAAACCCACACACTTATGTTCAATTAATCTACGACAAAAGAGGCAAGATTCAATGGAGAAAAGATAGTCTCTTCAATAAATGGTGCTGGAAAAACTGGACAGGTACATGTAAAAGAATGAAATTAGAACATTCTCTAACACCATATACAAAAATAGACTCAAATGGATTAAAGACCTAAATGTAAGACCAGATATTATAAAACTCCTAGAGGAAAACATAGGAAGAACACTCTTTGACATAAATTGCAGCAAGATCTTTTCTGATCCACCTCTAGAGTAATGAAAATAAAAACAAAAATAAGCAAATGGGACCTAATTAAACTTAAAAGCTTTTGCACAGCAAAGGAAACCATAAACAATATGAAAAGACAACTTACGAATTGGGAGAAAATATTTGCAAATGATGCTGCTGATGAGGGATTAACTTCCAAAATATACAAACAGTTCATGCAGCTCAATATGAAAACAAACAAACAAACAAAAGCAACAGCTCAATCAAAAATTGGGCAGAAAAGCTAAATAGACATTTTTCCAAAGAAGACATACAGATGGCCAACAGGCACATGAAAAGATGCTCAGTACAGCTAATTATTAGAGAAATGCAAATCAAAACTACAATGAGGTATCACCTCACACCAGTCAGAATGGACATCATTTAAAAAGTCTACAAATATTAAATGATGGAGAGGGTGTGCATAAAAGGGAACCCTACTGCACAGTTGGTGGGAATGTAAATTGGTGCAGCCACTATGGAAAACAGTATGGAAGTTCCTTAAACTTTTTTAAGTTCCTTAAAAAACTATAAATAGAGTTACTGCAATTCTGCAATCCTACTCCTGGGCATACATCTGGATAAAACTATAATTTGAAAAGACACATGCATCCAAATGTTCATAGCAGCACTATTTACAATAGCCAAGACATGTAAACAACCTAAATGTCCATCAGCAGAGGAATAGATAAAAGAGTTGTGGTATATATACAAAATGGAATATTACTCAGCCATATAAAATAATGAAATAATGCCATTTGCAGCAACAATGGATAGACCTAGAGATTATCATATTAAGTGAAGTAAGTCAGAGAAAGATATCATATGATATCACTTATATGTGGTATCTAAAAAAGTGATACAAATGAACTTATTTACAAAACAGAAACAGACTCACAGACATAGAAAGCAAACATATGATTACCAAAGGGGAAAGTGGTGGAAGGGATGAATTGGGAACTGGGGGTTAGCAGTTACACACTACTATATATAAAATAGATAAACAACAAAGACCTACTATATAGCACAGGAAACTATATTCGATATTTTGTAATAACCTATAATGGAAAGGAACGTGAAAAAGAATATATATATATACATACATATATATATAAATATATAAAACTGAATCACTTTGCTGTACACCTGAAAACTAATACAACATTGTAAATTAATTATACTTCAATTTTAGAAAATGTTTCAAAAAAAGATATCAAAATTGCCTACAAAATAAGGTACCACTATACAATAATTAGAATTATTAAAATTAAAACAGCTGAAAGTGTTTTAAAAAATATTGTCTAGGATGTGGAACAACTAGGACATTTATCATTGCTGATTGGAGTGTAAATTAGTACAACCACTTTGAAATCTTTAGGCAGTTACTGTAAGCATAAGCATGATCTCTGCTCTCAGAATTTTGCTACTGTATATATATACTCAAGAGAATACCTACTTTTGTAGTAGATATTGCCTAAAGATTTCAAAGTGGTTATACTAATTTACACTCCAATCAGCAATGATAAATGTCCTAGTTGTTCCACATCCCAGCTAGTGGGAAGTAGCCGCATAGCACAGGGAGATGAGCTCTGTGCTTTGTGACCACCTAGAGGGGTGGGAGGGAGGGTGACGCAAGAGGAAAGGGATATGGAGATATATGTATATGTATAGCTGATTCACTTTGTTATAAAGCAGAAACTAACACACCATTGTGAAGCAATTATACTCCAATAAAGATGTTAAATTTATTAATTAAAAAAAAGAATATCTACTTTTGGCAGCAAAAAGGCAAGTAATATACATGGAAGAAATATTATTAGCGGCCAAAATAGCAGTAATCCAAATATCACTCAAAGATAGAATGGATAATCAAAGTGCAGTATTTTCATAAAATGCAATTATATATTAACGTAAATTAACAAACCATTGACACACATAATACCACCGAAGAATCTTATAGAAGACTCTCACAAATACAGCACTGAGTGAAAGAACTGAGTCAAGAATGCTTATACACTTTGATTCTTATGGTCAATATAAGCAACACTGAGTCATAGTGATAGAAGTTGAAATCTTAGTTATCTGTTTCAGGAAAGAAGGTAATTGCCTTCAGTATGAACTTCTGCTATGCTTATAATTTTCTCTTTCTTGATCTAGAGAATGGATATAAGGTTATGATGACTTAAAAACATCATCAAGCTACTCACTTTCAGTGCCTCAAAAATACTATGTCAACCATTTGGGGAACATTTTATATAGATATTTTTCCTTCCATCAAGTTTTTGCTCATAATTTTTAAAATAGGAAAATCAAGTTAGACAGGGCAGGGATTGGTTATTGGCATGAAAGCTGAGAAAATTATTTTAATTATATTCTCTGAAGCTGTTATATGGACAGAAATGAGGAAATAACTTGCTTAACAATCTGATATGTGGTAAATTATAAATAAATATTTTTTCAGAGGAATTGATTTTATTTTCGTTCTTCTAAGATATGATTAAGAAGAGAGAAGTAGACTTTAAGGTTGAGAATAATTTATTTCAAATCTGAGAATGTTTTTTGATATAAAATTGAGAAAAAATATGCTATGAAGAGGTTAAAATTTGGTTATTAAGGATGTTATAGAATAAAATAGTCTGCTGGAAATATTTCCCATACTGTTGTAAAATTTAAAGCAATCAGATAAATTAAATTTTAAAAAATATTGTAGGGGCTTCCCTGGTGGCGCAGTGGTTGAGAGCCCGCCTGCCAAGGCAGGGGACACGGGTTCGTGCCCCGGTCCGGGAAGATCCCACATGCCGCGAAGCGGCTGGGCCCGTGAGCCATGGCCACTGAGCCTGCGCGTCCGGAGTCTGTACTCCACTATCCACTACGGAAGAGGCCCCAACAGTGAGAGGCCCGTGTACCGCAAAAAAAAAAAAAAAAAAAAAAAAATTGTAGAAAATAACTGTAAATGATCATAATTTTAAAACAAATTCTGTAGAGTTACACATTTTTGTGTATTCACTAAAAATAATTAATCTGGAGACTAGTTTTTGTTTGAAGAAAAGTTTAGAGGAACATGACAAATGCTGAGGACCCTAGAACTTTGAAAATCATCAGATGAAATTTCGGGTAAATCTGCATGTTCACTGAATTTCATTCATTGTATAATAAAGTTTATAATCAAAGCCTTTAGCACTAACCGAAGTCTTATTTTGATTCAGAGCCCTTTGAAAGCTCTTTATGGGAAGTTCCATGAATGTTGACATTTTTCAGAAAATTTCATTAATGGATCTTCAGGAGTATTGCAAAGAAGCTTTCATAAAGCACTTTGCAAATAGCTACAAGGAAATAGGTACCACTGAGTTTAGCCATGGGGGCCTGACCCCACACAGTCATGAAGTGTTGATCATTTGGCAGGTTGAAAGGTCTACCAGTTGTCTGCCAGGTTATAATAACTTGCCCTCTAATTCTTAGATCCTCTGGTCAGAGGGCAAGACTCTTTTTTTTTTCTTTTTACAATTGGGCATAGCATAAACCAAAAATTTCAAGCAGTTATGCTCAATGACATTGTGTAAAAAATTGTTCTTGAAAAGTACCACTTAGGATGATCTGAAATAGCTCTTCTAATCAGTGGACACTTGATTTACATTAATCATCCTCTTCCTTCTTAGAGATGACATCTGAGAGAAATGACAGCAGTAGTGAAATAAAAGTAATGATCCAACACAAAGTTTTTAAACATAACTTAATAATTCTCAATATGGTGTCTGAAGGATAAAGTAATTGAAGAAAAACAAAATATCTGTAGTAATGTCCTCTTTACAGAAAGAGTTAAGGTAGTTTTTTAATATATATTAGACCTCCGGTTCACAAAAGTAGATTAATCATAATGCTTGGTCCATTACACAGTTTTATCAGAGAATTGTTCAATGTTTTACTTTTTATTTAACAATAAAATAATCAGCACACAAAAACCACCTCATTTTTTCTGGAATAAGAGATGGCCAGACTTATGAAGCTATGCTGATTCTGGAATAGTTGCTAATGATTTGGCTGGAAGGTCAGTTTGTTGGAAAGAATAAGTTTGAAAGATTGGTTACAGGAAGATGTGGGAATGAGGTATGTGGGTGGACCTCTTAGAATAGGCTAAATGTTAATATATTTGTGTCCCTCGTAAATGACTAACCAAGGGCCTCATAACACAGGAGACTGTCAACACTCAGGGGAATAAAATGACTAATTCTGTGGGAAAACTATAGCCTGTCTTCCCAGTTAGGCTGGCATTTACTCAATATGCCTATGTAAAAAAGAAAAAAACAACAACAACAAAGAAGTGGCCATGGTGACAGAGATTCATGGGCTCAAAAACATGTGCTTTGGGCCTCCTTGGTGGCACAGTGGTTGAGAATCTGCCTGCCAATGCAGGGGACACGGGTTCGAGCCCTGGTCTGGGAGGATCCCACATGCCGCAGAGCAGCTAGGCCCGTGAGCCACAACTACTGAGCCTGTGCGTCTGGAGCCTGTGCTCCGCAACAAGAGAGGCCACGATAGTGAGAGGCCCGTGCACCGCGATGAAGAGTGGCTGCCGCTTGCCACAACTAGAGAAAGCCCTGGCACAGAAACGAAGACGCAACACAGCAAAAATAAATTAATTAAGAGTTAGGACTTCAACATATTCATTAAAACAACAACAACAACTACATGTGCTTCTCTTCACCAAAGCTAACTGCCACAACATGTTTAATCTTCCAAATCAAAGAAAAACACTGAGTGCCTACTCCCAAGTGGGGGTGGGGGGCAAACAGTCATGTGATGCTTGTTTTATATATTGGAATCCACCTATCATGAAAGGTGCAGAGATTTGTCCTCAATGGAATAGGCGTATATTCTGCACATGGATTTACCTTCTTTGCCCATAATGCTTCTTTAAGGCCACCATCTGTGAATTTATGGGATGTGCAACCCTTCTCCTGGTATTCTAGACAAAATTGATCCTGATGGAATATTATTTATTTATTTATTTATTTGGGGTGGTATGCGGGCCTCTCACTGCTGTGGCCTCTCCCGTTGTGGAGCACAGGCTCCAGATGCGCAGACTCAGCGGCCATGGCTCGCGGGCCCAGCCGCTCCGCAGCATGTGGGATCCTCCCAGACTGGGGCATGAACCTGTGTCCCCTGCATCGTCAGGTGGACTCTCAACCACTGCACCACCAGGGAAGCCCGGAATATTATTTATTTTTACAACAAAATAAATGCTGCAGTGGGCTCAGTCTTATGAGATTCACTGGTCTTAAGAAATATCCCATTACCCAGAGGTGGCTGGCCTACTGAAGACTCAGTGACAGTACCAGTTGAAAGACAATACACTAAATGAATGGTGCATTATTTTACTAGATCTAATGTATGCCTTAAGGAAGAAATTCTATGGTATTACTCCTTCTCCAGCTAGGACACATGACTCCAGGAATCAAGCGGTTGAAGCATGGCTCCTCACTAGTCTATGTAGTACCCTACTTTTAGAAACTGCTTTCTCCCTCCACAACGTGAGCTTCCCTGGTAAGGCTATATGTGTTCTGAGGGTATAGGGAGACAGCTGGGCTGTTTCTACCAGGGGAAGAAAAAAACAATTGTTCCGTTAAATTGAAAGTTAAATTTCACACCAGGCCATTTTGAGCTCTTGAGTATATTTTGAACCCACAGTCAAAGATATGGGTTGCTCTTGTCAGAAGTAATTTATATTTATATATATATATATATATATATATTTAATATATATATATATATTCATAAAAAGAAACTGGGTTGCTGCTACACTAAAGAAATAGGATGGGCTATATCTGCAACTGAAGGATTCTCCATGGTTCAGCACCCTTAAATATCCAGTAGTAAAAATAATATATAAGTAAACAAACTACAACAATGATCAAAAAAGCCATTTTGATTCTTCAGGAATAAAGATTTAGAACACACTATCAGAGGAAAAAGCATCCTGACCAGCTGAGGTTACTGTTTAGAAAAAAATGAATATAAAATATGTAGCGTATACTGTAGAAGTTGTTAATCAAGTGGTACTACATCTAGAAATAACAAGATATTAATTTCAGCTGAAGATGTCCTACACTTCTAGGCCATTACCTCTTTGTAAGTTTATTTATTTATTTATTTATTTATGGCTGCACTGGGTCTTCATTGCTGCACGCGGGCCTTCTCTAGTTGCGGTGAGCAGGGGCTACTCTTCATTGTGGTGCACGGGCTTCTCATTGTGGAGCACGGGCTCTAGGCGCACGGGCTTCAGTAGTTGTGGCTCGCGGGCTCTAGAGCACAGGCTTAGTAGTTGTGGTGCACGGGCTTAGTTGCTCCGTGGCATGTGGGATCTTCCCAGACCAGGGCTCGAACCCACGTCCTCTGCATTGGCAAGTGGATTCTTAACCACTGCGCCACCGGGGAAGTCCTAGGCCATTAGTTCTTTAGACCTAAAAATGCACCCTACTCCATGGTGCCTAAATCAAATAACCCTAGTATCTACATATCCAGGCCTCTACTATGGCAATATTCAGAAATTTGTAGATGAAATCATAGTTTTATTCCTATTGTTCTTGAATTAGTTCCCCTAAAATATTTCAAAAAATGAAGGAAGGAATGAAGGCATTATAAATATCACCTATGGTTTCATGACCAGCCACTGAATTGAGGATTACAATTACTAAGGCCTCTTAGCTACCATACACACACACATGAATCTGTATATTTTTTCTTCCTCCTCAAATATTATTATAGTATACAATTTACTATGTAGTAAATTGTACTATGTAAAATGTAGTAAATTGTAAAATGTAGTAAATTGTGCTATGTACTACGTAATAGGGTAACCAGATTGGAATGTGTCTGAATTGGAGGACATAACATAGCTCAGCAACGGACAGTGTGACTCTCACAGATATGGAGTCAAGGTTAGGACTTTGTCATCCTTCATTTAAGGGAGATAAATTTCAGATGTTTATGGAAAGGTGTATATGGATGCTGGGTAGCCAAAGATATGAATTATTTCAGTTATTATGTCTCTCCGCTCCAAAATACGCAAGTTTGTGCTAAGTTTTGTGATGCTGAGCTGGGATGATAACCAATCTCTGCTTTTTCAGCTCTCTCCTTGTGAGGTTCTGTCAATAAAATTGCTGGAGGAGGCTGCAGTTTGGATGATGAAGGCATGTCCTCCTACTGTTTGCTTCCTCTTGGATTCCTATCTATTTTCTGTTCCTCTGAGATTCACCTTCATGATATTTCTTCACCTTGGCAGCTAGTCATTTCCTGTAGCAACAGAGCTTTTTAACTCCGGCTCCTTGGCATGCCCTCAATAGACTGATTTTCCACAGAGGCTCTCTGGAGTTAAATTTCACGAACACAGCATTACTTTTTTGAGCTCCCCAAATTTTAGTAATTCCAAGTTTTAATAATTCTTCCCTTTATTTTCCCTGCCCTTAGTTTGATAGCTGCTAGAAGCTTTGGGGATGCATCAGTGCTCTTTTTTTCTTTTATCAAATTAATAGCCTTAAATCCAGTTAAGCATTCTTTTTATTAAATTCCCTCTGTTAAAATATCTTGAGTGATTTCTGTTTCCTAACTGAACTCTGTCCAATAAATATAGCCTATCTTTTTTTTCATTCTTTTATTTTTTTATTGTGTTCTGTATCCTTGTATTTAAAGGCATTTCTTTTAAGGAACTTAGAATTTAGTTTTTGTTATTTATTCAATTTGAAAATCACTTTTTTTTTGAAAACCAAATTTTATTGGAATTGATTTATAATTTTATTAGGTTTCATGTCGTGACTGACATATTTTGGTTTAACATCAATTTTCTGGATAAATATTCCATGAAAGGTAATGGAAATACAGATACAGAGGATAGATAAATGATAAATAAATGGATAGATAGATAGATAGATCATAGGGGTAGAGATATGAAAGCATTAGGTAAGTATTGTATGAAAACAATTTATTTTATAAAAATATATTGTGTTATTTTACCAGCTTGGAAAAAAAAATCTCAATTTGCTCAAACTCCAATTTCTTCATTAACTTAAGATAATATTTACTTCAAATGTTGCTGTTTGATTTAAAAGAGATAATGTTTGTAAAGTATATAACAGTGTTCAGAGCATACTAAGAAATTTGATAAATATTAGTCCTTTCTTTCATTTTTCTATTTTCCCCTCCATTTTAAATATCATGCATAAAATTACAATTACATGTAAAAAATTTAAAATACTTTTCTATGATCACTAAAAGGTAAACCTTATTCATTTCTTTATCCAGTGCAATAGCATACATCTAGACAGGGTAAAAAACACAGATAATTTTTTTTTTAATCCATGATTTACCTCCCAGATAAACTCTTGTAAGGACATGTATTTATCTCTCTTTATCTGTATAAATAAATAATATTTCTCCATAAAATTTTAAAAATATCAGATGGTATTAAGTACTATAAAAACTATCTCAGAACATGGGAAAGAGAGAGTAAGACAATGGTTGGGACAGGTAGATACCATTTTCGATATTATTTTAAGTAATATGTTCTAAGAAGTTCTCTCTGATGTAAAAGTTGAGAAGCCACTTGATTGAAGTAAAAAATTTCTCTCTGACTTGTAAACTAAGCGTGGAATATATGTTCGAAGCTGAAAGGAGACTTTTAATTATGCTGCAATACACGATAGGAACATTGACCAAGATGGTAATGGTGGACAAAGTGACAAATAGACTGTGGGTTTAGTTTGAAGAGTCCTCAAATTTATTCATGGATTCAGAGACAAAAAGGATTCAAGGACACCTCCAAAGTCCGGTACTGAAGAAGAGAATTGCCATTTAGTGAAATATAGAAGGCAGTGAGAGGAGGAGGGTTAGGATTAAAAGTTAAGTGTGGATGTAATACGTTAAAGATGGTTCTGTGAAAGCCAGGTTTGGAGTTATATACGTATATGATGCTGTTATTCAGAGGAGAGGGCTAGATTACCGGAGATATATAAACTTGGAAATTTAACTAATGTAAATGTCATTTAACAAAATGGAATTCAGGAACTGTGTGTAAACGTCGAAGTAAAGAAAGGAGCAACAAATTGTATCAAATATCTCAAGTAAAATGAAGGAGAATTATAGACAATAGGCTTTGGAAACAGGGAGGTCAGCTCTGACTAAAGCCAAAGACAGTATTTTTATATGGACAGTAAAATCACCAAGAATCAACTACAAGTAGTGTTGGAGAAGGTGAATAATCCAGGCACCTGTGATATGGATTGAAAGACTATGTTTAAGAAGAAAAATTGCTGTTATTTTAGTAATGCATTTTACTTAAACATTTGTTAAATTCAGCAAGAGGCAGATTTTCAGCTAGAATAGAATTTTCTTACATAAATGCTGTTAATTTACTTTGACAATAGACTAATTCATTATTTTTCTATCTAACACAGAGTTTCCATTATAGTTGGTCTAAATAGTAGTGAATGTTCATAGCATTCTGAAAAGCAGTTTTCTGTATTTGTAGAAGTTTGGAAAGTGATGCATGTTGTAACCCCTATAGTGGAAACATTAAAAAATTCTCTACAAAAAAAACTCACTTATGGTAACTTTAGCCATAATTCTTAAAAATTCTCTACACAGTGAACTTCTTTTTTAGCAGACATTTAAAATATAATATAGAATACTGTCTGAGGAACATCTATTTATGAAATACTTGTCCAAAGATATAATCTTGCTGTAATAATAATCTTGGTTCATAGACAGAATAATTATGGCTAAAACTAATTATTGACTCTGGCACATGGAAAAAAGGCAGTGTGCAAATATTGGCTGTCATAGTACTGTTTTATTAGTCCTCCTCTCCATTACTGAGTTGTAGTCTGAACTACAGTAGGGGAATTTAAGAACTACAGATATACAGAGTGTCGGAGTAACCTCTGTCATGAAACTGCATGCGCCATCATAATTAGTTTGCCATTGTGAATTTACAGGGCTTCATATAATAGTGAAATTTCTCTTATTACCTTAACAGCTATACCATCTTGAAATTAAACATGTCAAGCAAGAAATTCCCTCTCTAATATAAAGTAAAATTCAGTTTAGACATTTTTATTGCATGAGAACTGTGAACGCCGTAAAGTTAAGATTTATGTATTTGACATAATTGCCCATTAAAGTGAGGTGGAGGCATATTGTTCATTTTAAGTAAAGAAAAATCACAGAATCCAATTCTAAAATGTATGTTAAGGTGTATTTCCTAGACATTCGAGCTAATAAAATTTACCCTACTAATCATCCCTTTTACAAAGATAAAAATCTTTTAACATGGCTCTGCTGGGATTTTTGTTTGTCCTGATAATTATTTCAATATCCTTACTGATGTATTCAATTTGTTTAGAGTGTACTAGATTTAGTATCTATTCATGTTCACTAAGTACTCTTCTAAGTGTTCATATGTTAACTTTTTAATTCTCAGAATAATCCTTTAAGGTAGACACTACTCTCATTATGGTCCAGTCTGAAGAGTTGAGTAAACTGAGTCATAGAGCAGTTAAATAATTTATCCAACATAGAATAGTTAGGTCCAAAGTCTGAATTTGCACCCAGTTGTCTAACTTCAAAACTTGGGCCCATAATGACTACACTAGTGCTGGTTTTATTTATACTTTAACCACAAATTCACAATTAGTCTGTGGTTAGTCATTCATAGATGGAGAAATAAAAATTCATGAAGATGACAGTATTCATTTCACAATAATCTCATGGACAAAATAAAATATTTAGAAAATATATTGAGATAAAAAGACTGTAAAGTTTTTTCTAAATAATACTCTCAGAAGCAGGCTTGCATATTAGCACAGAAAAAGATATTATTCAATAATATTCCTAAATTAACACCTTTACTTCAGTAGAAAGGAAGATTTTGTGTATATCAATTTCTATAGCTCTCTATCTACCTAAAGCCAAATTGCACCACACAATGTCACTGGTGTATAAGCTAAAGAGGTGAGAAATATTTGGAAGAGCTCAGAGAGGAGATTGGAAATAAACATTTTAACATTTCCAACTAGAACTTTTTTTTAACATCTTTATTGGCGTATAATTGCTTTACAATAGTGTGTCAGTTTCTGCTTTATAACAAAGTGAATCAGTTATACATGTACATATATCCCCATGTCTCTTCCCTCTTCCGTCTCCCTCCCACCCACCCTCCCTATCCCACCCCTCTAGGTGGTCACAAAAGACCGAGGTGATTTCCCTGTGCTATTTGGCTGCTTCCCACTAGCTATCTGTTTTACATTTGGTAGTGTATATATGTTCAGGCCACTCTTGCACTTTGTCCCAGCTTACCCTTCCCCCTCCTGTATCCTCAATTCCATTCTCTAGTAGGTCTGCATCTTCATTACCGTCTTGCCCCTATGTTCTTCATGACCTTTTTTTTTTAATTCCATATATATGTGTTAGCATACAGTATTTGTTTTTCTCTTTCTGACTTACTTCACTCTGTATGACAGACTCTAAGTCCATCCACCTCAGTACAAATAACTCAGTTCCGTTTCTTTTTATGGCTGAGTAATATTCCATTGTATATATGTGCCATATCTTCTTTATCCATTCATCTGTTGATGGACACTTAGGTTGCTTCCATGTCCTGGCTATTGTAAATAGAGCTGCAATGAACATTGT
>NW_020837973.1:19417834-19510123 GCF_003676395.1 Aethalodelphis obliquidens | reverse complement strand
AAAAAAAAAAAAAAAAAAAAAAAAAAAAAAAAAAACACACGGAGGCTAAACAATATGATACTAAATAACCAAGAAATCACTGAAGAAATCAAAGAGGAAATGAAAAAATTCCTAGAAACAAATGACAATATATACACGATGACCCACAACCTATGGGATGCAGCAAAAACAGCTCTAAGAGGGAAGTTTATAGCAATACAATCCTATCTCTAGAAACAAGAAAAATCTCAAGTAAACAACCTAACCTTACACCTAAAGCAATTAGACAAAGAGAACAAAAAAATCCCAAAGTTAGCAGAAGAAAATAAATCATAAAGATCAGATTATAAATAAATGAAAAAGAAATGAAGGAAACTGTAGCAAAGATCAATAAAACTAAAAGCTGGTTCTTTGAGAAGATAAATAGAATTGATAAACCACTAGCCAGACTCATCAGGAAAAAGGAGAGGACTCAAATCAATAGAATTAGAAATGAAAAAGGAGAAGTAACAACTGATACTGCAGAAATACAAAGGATCATGAGAGATTACTACAAGCAATTATATGCCAATAAAATGGACGACCTGGAAAATCTGGACAAATTCTTATAAAAGCACAACCTTCTGAGACTCTTCCAGGAAGAAATAGAAAATCTGAACAGACCAATCACAAGCACTGAAAATGTAGCTGTGATTAAAACTCTTCCAACAAACAAAAGCCCAGGACCAGATGGCTTCACAAGTGAATTCAATCAAAGATATAGAGAAGAGCTAACATCTGTCCTCTCAAACTCTTCCAAAAGAGCAGAGTGAGGAACACTCCCAAGCTCATTCTACAAGCCACCATCACCCTGATACCAAAACCACACAAAGATGACACAAAAAAAGAAAACTACAGACCAATATCACTGATGAACATAGTTGAAAAAATCCGCAAGAAACTACTAGCAAACAGAATCCAGCAGCACATTAAAAGGATCCTGTAACATGATCAAGTGCAGTTTATCCCAGGAATGCAAGGGTTCTTCAGTATACACAAATCAATCAATGTGATACACCATATTAACAAACTGAAGGATAAAAACCATATGATAATCTCAATAGATGCAGAAAAAGCCTTCAACAAAATTCAACACCTATTTCTGATAAAAAACACTTCAGAAAGGCATAGAGGGAACTAACCTCAACATTATAAAGGCCATATATGACAAACCCACCGCCAACATCATTCTCAATGGTGAAAAACTGAAAGCATTTCCACTAAGATCAGGAACAAGATAAGGATGCCCACTCTCACCACTATTATTCAACATAGTTTTGGAAGTTTTAGCCACAACAATCAGAGAAGAAAAATAAATAAGAGGAATCCAAATTGGAAAAGAAGAAATAAAGTTGTCACTGTTTGCAGATGACATGGTACTTTACATAGAGAATCCTAAAGATTGTACCAGAAAACAACTAGAGCTAATCAAGGAATTTGGTAAAGTAGCAGAATACAAAATTAATTCACAGAAATCTCTTGCATTCCTATACACTTAACGATGAAAAATTTGAAAGAGAAATTAAGGAAACACTCCCATTTACCACTGCAAGAAAAAGAATAAAATACATAGCAATGAACCTACCTAAGGAGACAAAAGACCTGTATGCAGAAAACTATAAGACACTGATGAAAGAAATTAAAGGTGATACAAACAGTTGGAGAGATATACCATGTTCTTAAACTGTAAGAATCAACATTGTGAAAATGACTCTACTACCCAAAGCAATCTATAGATTCAATGCAATCCCTATCAAACTACCACTGGCATTTTTCACAGAACTAGAACAAAAAATTTTGCAATTTGTTTGGAAACACAAAAGACCCCGAATAGCCAAAGCAATCTTGAGAAAGAAAAATGGAGCTGGAGGAATCAGGTTCTCTGACTTCAGACTATAATAAAAAGCTACAGTAATCAAGACAGTATGGCACTGGCACAAAAACAGAAATATAGGTCAATGGAACAGTATAGAAAGCCCAGAGAAAGACCCATGCACATATGGTCACCTAATCTTTGATAAAGGAGGCAAGAATATACAATGGAGAAAAGACAGCCCCTTCAATAAGTGGTGCTGGGAAAAATGGACAGCTACATGTAAAATAATGAAATTAGAACACTCCCTAACACCATACACAAAAATAAACTCAAAATGGAGTAAAGGCCTAAATGTAAGGCCAGTCACTATAAAACTCTTAGAGGAAAACATAGGAAGAACACTGTTTGACATAAATCACAGCAAGATCCTTTTTGACCCACCCCCTAGAGAAATGGAAATAAAAACAAAAATATGCAAATGGGACCTAATGAAACTTCAAAGCTTTTGCACAGCAAAGGAAACCATTAACAAGACAACCCTCAGATTGGGGGAAAATATTTGCAAATGTAGCAACTGACAAAAGATTAATCTCCAAAATATACAAGCAGCTCATGCAGCTCAACACCAAAAAAACAAACAACCCAATCCAAAAATGGGCCAAAGATCTATATAGACATTTCTCAAAAAAAAAAAAGATATACAAAATGCCCACAAACACCTGACAGGATGCTCAACATCACTAATCATTAGAGAAATGCAAATCAAAACTACAGTGAGGTACCACCTCACACTGGTCAGAATGGCCATCATCAAAAGAATGCTGGAGACGGTTTGGAGAAAAGGGAACCCTCTTGCACTATTGGGAATGTAAATTGATACGGTCACTATGGAGAACATTATGGAGGTTCCTTAAAATACTAAAAATAGAACTACCATATGACCCAGAAATCCCACTACTGGGCCTATACCCTGAAGAAACCATAATTCAAAAAGAATCATGTACCGCAATGTTCATTGCAGCACTATTTACCATAGCCACGACATGGAAGCAACCTAGGTGTCTATCAACAGATGAATGGATAAAGAAGATGTGGCACATACATACAATGGAATACTACTCAGCCATAAAAAAAAAGAAATTGAATTTTTTGTAGCGAGGTGGATGGACCTAGAGTCTGTCATACAGAGTGAAGTAAGTCAGAAAGAGAAAAACAAATAGTGTATGCTAACACATATATATGGAATTTAAAAAACAAAAACAAAAAATGGTCATGAAGAACCTAGGGGCAAGACGGGAATAAAGATGCAGACGTACTAGAAAATGGACTTGAAGATATAGGGAGGGGAAATGGTAAGCTGGGACAAAGTGAGAGAGTGGCATGGACATATATACACTATCAAATGTAAAATACATAGCTAGTGGGAAGTAGCCACATAGCACAGGGAGATCAGCTTGGTGCTTTGTGACCACCTAGAGGGGTAGGATAGGGAGGGTGGGAGGGAGGGAGATGCAAGAGGGAGGAGATATGGTGACATCTGTATATGTATAACTAATTTACTTTGTTATAAAGCAGAAACTAACACACCATTGTAAAGCAATTATACTCCAATAAAGATGTTAAAAAAAAAGAATATACTGTACAACACAGGGAATATAGCCAATATTTTATAACAACTAGAAATGGAGTATAAGCAATACAAATTGTGAATCACTCTATTATACACCTGTAACTTATATAATAGTACAGTGAGAAAATGAAATATGGTAATAGAAATAATTTTTAAAAAACCCAGTAAATCATGTGGTATTGAAATAATAGATTTTGACATTGAGGTAATAAAATGACAGTGATACAGGATGCTATACCACATATCATAACTCTGAGAAGCAATTATTTTATGTACATGTAGAGATACAATAGTCTGCAATCCATGGAATACAGGTAAATTAACCTTAATTCTGTGTCTTCTTCAGAGATGTGTTAGTTGTTTTAAAATTAGCACCCTTCCTGTCACAGGGCCACAAAAACCTCAAGTATCATTTTAGACAAGAAAAAGATACCATTCAAATAAGGTGCTGAAATAACCTCTAGCATTATACAAAACAAAATGTAAAAAGAATGGATGGAAATATGAAATGAAGGTCGGATGGGGGAAATAAAGCATATATCAAAAAAGAGATTAAAATATGGAAAATATTTGGCAAGAAAAGAAGTTCTATTGAGGTGATGATGGAGAATTGTAGAAATGTGAGCAGTGGTGCATTTACCTGGTTTGATTTAGTGATGATTCCCGTAATGAAAGTAAATGGTATACAGTCTTATTTTTAGGTCCTTCTTTAATCCATTCTGAGTTTATTTTTATATAGTGTGTTAAAGGACGCTCTAATTTCATTCCTTTACATGTAGCCATCCAGTTTTCCCAGCACCACTTATTGAAGAGACTGTCTTTTCTCCATTGTATATTCTTGCATCCTTTGTTGTAGATTAATTGACCATAGGTGTGTGGGTTTATCTCTGGGCTTTCTATCCTTTTCCGTTGATCTATATTTCTGTTTTTGTGCCAGTACCATACTGTTTTGATTACTGTAGCTTTGTAGTATAGTCTGAAGTCAGGGAACCTGATTCCTCCAGCTCCATTTTTTTTTCTCAAGTTTGCTTTGGTTATTCATGGGCTTTTGTGTTTCCATACCAATTTAAATTTTTTTGTTCTAGTTCTGTGAAAAATGTCATTGGTAATTTGATAGGGATTGCACTCAATCTGTAGATTGCCTTGGGTAGTATAGTCATTTTGACAATATGGATTCTTCCAATCCAAGAACATGGTATATCTTTCCACCTGTTTGTGTCATCTTCAATTTCTTTCATCAGTTTCTTATAGTTTTTGGAGTATAAGTCTTTTGCCTCCTTAGGTAGATTTATTCCTAGGTATTTTATTCTTTTTGATGCTATGGTAAATGAGATTGTTTTCTTAATTTCTCTTTCTGATCTTTAGTTGTTAGTGAAAACATAGGCAGAGCACTCTTGGACATAAATCACAGCAGTATCTTTATGGACCTGTCTTCTAGAGTAATGAATGGAAATAAAAACAAAAATAAACAAATGGGACCTAATTAAACTTAAAAGCTTTTGCACAGCAAAGGAAACCATAAATAAAATGAAAAGACCACCTACAGAACAGGAGAAAATATTTGCAAATGATGTGACCAACAGGGGATCAATCTCCAAAATACATAAACAGCTCATATAGTTCAATAGCAAAAACACAAACAACCCAATAAAAAAATGGGCAGAAGATCTAAAATAGACCTTTCTCCCAAGAAGACATACAGATGGCCAAAAGGCACTTGAAAAAATACTGAACATCACTAATTATTAGAGAACCATAAATCAAAACCAATGAGATATTACCTCACACCAGTCAGAATGGACATCATTTAAAAAGTCTACAAATAATAAATGCTAGAGAGTGTGTGGATAAAAGGGAATCCTTCTAACTCTTCTGGTGGGAATGTAAATTTGTACAGCCATTATGGAAGTCAGTATGGAGGTTCCTTAAAAAACAAAAAATAGAGCTACCACATGGTCCTGCAATCTCATTCCTGGGCATATACCAGGAAAAACAATCATAATTTGAAAAGATACATGCACCCTAATATTCAATACAACACTATTTCCAAAAGCCAAGACATGAAAGCAATCTAAGTGGCCATTGATAGAGGAATGTATAAAGAAGATGTGTTATATTTATACAATGGAATATTGCAATGGAGTATTACTCAACCATAAAAAAACAATGAAATAATGCCGTTTGCAGCAGTATGGATGGACCTAGAGATTATCATGCTAAGTGAAGTTAGCCAGACAGAGAAAGGCAGATACGATATGATATCACTTATATGTGGAAACTAAAAAAATATGATACAAATGGACTTATATACAAAACATAAATAGACCCACAGATATAGAAAACAAACTTATGGTTACCAAAAGGGAAAGGGGTGGATAAATTAGGAGTTTGGTATTAACATATACACACTACTATGTATAAAATAGATAACCAAGAAGGACCTATTGTATAGCACAGGAAATATACTTAATATTTTGTAATAAACTATAAGGGAAAATAACCTGACAAAAATAGATATGTATATATGTATAACTGAATCACTTTGTGGTATACCTGAAATTAACACAATATTGTAAATCAACTATACTTCAATAAAAGAAAGAAAAAGAAAGAGAGAGAGAAAGAAAGAAAGAGAAAGAAAGAGAAGGAAGGAAGGAAGAAACTAAATGGTATATGGAGTACTGACTGTTTTGTGATCACTAATGTGTTAATACTGATTGGTTGCACATCTAAGAAGCTTAGAGGGGGTTAAGAGCTTTCAGCATAGATCCATATAAGAGAAATTGAATTCTGTGTCAAACATCTACAGTCATTGAAAACTTCAGTGCCTGAGATTTAAAAAATTAAAAGAGAGAAAGCTACTCCAGGCAGAATTAATATCAAATATGGCGGAATGCCCTTTGCAGAACAAAAGAGTTGTTAACTCAAAGACATAATATTAGAAACTGTCAAACCTGAAATACAAAAAAAGGAGAATTTAATGAAAGGAGGAGGAGGAGACAGAGACATAATTGAGCTATGAGACAAAGTCAAGTGAACTAATATATGTTATTTGAGATAGTGAAGGAGAAGAGAGAAATGAGAGAACAGGAAACAATACATTTGAAGAAGAAAATGGCTGAATTTTGTCCACATATGATGAACACTATAAATTCATTATTTCAAAAAGCTCATTGAATTTCAAGCACAAGAGGTATAAAGAAAATAATAAATTATAATCAAATTGATCAAAACCAGCGGCAAACAAAAATCTTAAAAGCAGATAGAGGAAAAAAGACATACTGAGTAGAAAGAGAGGTAAGAATGAGAGCAGATTTCATTTAAGAAAAAAATAAAAGAAGACAGTGAAACAATATTTAAAGTTCTAGGGGAAAAAAATCAAACTAGAATTATGGACCCAGTAAAAATTTCTTTTAAAAATTCAGCTGAAATATACACAATTTCAAACATATAAAAGCTAAAGTAATTCATCACTAGCAGATATGCACTACATGAAAAACTAAAGAAAGTTCTTTATGTAAAAGTAATAATTACATCAGATGTATCAAATGTAAATATGGATCAAATTGATGAAATTAGAGCACAAAAATGATAATTACATGAAAACATATAAGATTTATTCTGATTAAAATTTCAATTTTATAACTCAGATAATAATGCCTAAGCAAAATAATAATGATGTACTTTGAAGTTTATAACGCATGAAATAGTAAAATATATGACAACAATAGAACAAAATAACAGGTTGGAAAAATAGAAGTATATTATTATGAGGTTTTTTTGTAATATACAGGAAGCTATATAATATCACATGAAGGAGAATGTAGTGAGTTAAGTTTGCATACTATAAATCCTAAAATCATTACTAAAAAACAGTACAAGAGTTATAGAATTATAATAGCCAAAGCAAGGAGACAGAATGGAATCCTAAAAAACAAAATTAAAAAAAAAAGCTAATTTAGTTTAGAAGAAGGCATAAAAAGTAAAAGAAACTTCATGGCTTACCAGAGCAAACACAGACTAGTAGAAGTCACCGCAGCTACTGATAGGAGGGGAAAACCTGAACTGTAATTGACAAATTGCTGACGGCTCACTGTGGACAAATCTGAGTGTTAAAAAAAGATGCCAGACGGACCCAGTCATATGGCAACCTCCACAACATTGTGAGATTTACCTCCAAGAGCTCAACCAGGTCCTCAGAGTCAACATTAGAGAAAAATCCCCTTGTGCTTCTAGCACGAGAAGGGGGAAATAAACCTTTTTCAGTAGGCCAGAGTACTCTGTTCTTAACAAGTCCTGCCCTAGGGGGAACTAATTAACCAGAGATTAATTTACTGGAATACTGTCCTAGCCTATCCCACCTGGGAAAAAGAAAATACCCAACTCTAGTCAACTCTGGCCATCCTCTTCTACCTAAGTGGAGAAAAAATGAGAAACATGGAAATTTCGCAGTCCAGAGGCATAGGGTCACTGAAAACTGAGACTTAATCATATGCTTCCTCTCACCCCACATGTCACACCACATAACTAAAGGTCTATTTACAACAGCTCTTTTTACCCAGTACATCATGTCTGGCTAATTTAAAACGAATAGTTTACAAAGAATAATTTACAATAATTATTTACAAGAATAATTTACAAAGTGTACCAAAAGGCGAAACCAACCAACCAAATAAAAAATATACATGCCATTTGAAGAGACACAGCAAACATCAGAACCAGACATAGAAGGAATGTTGGCATTATTAGATCAGGAATTTAATACAACTGTGATTAATATGCTATGTGTCCTAATAGATAAAGTAGACAGCATGCAAGACAGACAGGCAATGCAAGCATGGGGAAGGAATCCTGAGAAAGTTCCAAAGAGAAATGCTAGAAATAAAAAACACAAGAACAAAAGTAAAGAATTACTTTGGTGGGCATATTAGCACACTAAACACAGATAAAGAAATAATCTCTGAGCTTATGGATGTTTCAATGGAAAACTCTAAAACTGAAAAACAAACAGACCAAAGCCTGAAAAAAGGTAGGAGGGAAGAACAGATTATCCAAGGAATGTGGGATAATTACAGAAGTTCTAACAAATGCATAATGGGAATACCAGAAGAGAAGAAAAAGCAAAAGGAAGAGAAAAAATATTTGAAGCAATAATGAATGAGAATTTCCTGAAATTAATGTCAGATACCAAACTACAAATCCAGGAATCTCAGAGAACACCAAGCTGGATAAAGATAAAAAGAAAAATTGAAAACTGCACCTAGGCATATCATTTTCAAAATACAGAAAATCAAAAATAAAGAAATAATTCTGAAAGAATCCAGGTGAAAAAAAAAAAAAAGAAAAACAAAACAGCTTATCTATAGATGAGCAATAATAAGAATCACTTCTGACTTCTTGGAAACCATGAAAGAATGATATGAGTGAAGTGAAATATTTGAAATGTTGATAAAACAAGCAAAAAACTATCAACCTAGAACTCTGTATCCTGCAAAATTATCTTTGAGGGGAAACAATTTCCCAGACAAACAGAAATTGAGGAAATTTTTTGCCAGTAGACCTGTTTAGCAAGAAATGTTAAAAGAAGTTCTTTAGAGAGAAGGAAGATGAGCTAGGTCAGAAACTCAGCCATACAT
This sequence comes from Aethalodelphis obliquidens, assembly GCF_003676395.1. Lineage (NCBI taxonomy): Eukaryota > Metazoa > Chordata > Mammalia > Artiodactyla > Delphinidae > Aethalodelphis > Aethalodelphis obliquidens. Next base: position 19,501,023 of record NW_020837973.1, on the reverse strand, counting down.
AAAGAAATGAAGAGCATAGAAAATATGAGTGAAGGTAAAAAGAAAATTTTTTTTCTTAATTTAATAGACAAGTATAATTTCTTAGGTAAGTTTTTTCAAAATAATAATAGCAACAATACAACTGATTATGTATGCTTATTTATAGATCAGATATATATCCTTATGTATAAGTGAAATGAATGACAGTAATGATAAAATGGATGAGAGGAAGGACTTAGGATTTATTCTGTTATTGAAAGGTACTTACAGTACCCATGAAGAGGTATAGTGTTATTTTAAAGTAGCCATGGGTTAGTTGTAAACATATATTTCAAATCCTAAAATAACCACTAAAAAAGTTTAAAAAAATTAAAAAGTATAACTAATATACTAAGAAAGGAAAGAAAAGGAAGTATATAACACACAATTAAAAACAAAATAGGCAGAAAAAGAAAGTTTACAAAAATAGGAACAAAGAAGAAGGGCAACCTTGTAACAGATATGGTAAATATTCAACCAACTCTATCAATAATCACTGTGAATATCAATGATTTAAGTGCATGAAATAAAGAGAGATTGTCAGAGTGAATCAAAAAAGATACACCTACCTGTTGTCTACAAGAAACCCACTTTAAATATAAAGACAAATAGGTTATGGGTATTAGGATAGAGAAATATGTACCATGTTAACACTAATTAAAAGAACTTAGAAGTAGCTATATTAATTTCAGAGCAGACTTCAATGTAAGGAAGGTTATCATGGATAAAGTAACATACATAACAGTAAAGCAGTGGTTAAGAATCCCCCTGTCAATGCAGGGGACACAGATTTGATCCCTGGTCCGGGAAGATCCCATATGCTGTGGAGCAACCAATCCCGTGCACCACAACTACTGAGCCTGCGCTCTAAAGCCTGTGAGCCAAACTACTGAAGCCCACATGCTACAACTACTGAAGCCCACGTAGTGGGCAAGTGGGCAAGTAGCCCCACTTGCCACAACTAGAGAAAGTCCATGTAGAGCAACGAAGACTCAATACAGCCAAAAATAAATAAATAAATAAAATATTTTTTGAAAATTTGAAAATTAAAAAAAAAAGGAAGAAAACCACTTTCCAGACCAATGTTACTGAATTCAGGTTTGGCTGCTCACTGCTGGAAAGCCAATAGTCGAGATACAAGTGTTGATTGGAATGGAAAGCTTGCTTTATTAAGGAGGCCAGCAAACTGGGGAGAAGCTGGACTCATGTCTAAAAACCAACTCCAAAGATTCTACTTGACCATGAAAGTTTTTAAAGTGAGAATCGTTTGGGGAGGGGTTCAGGGTCTTCATTATCTTGTACTGTGTGCAGACTTTCTTCTGATTGATTGATAATGAGGTAAAAGGGCAGCATTCCAGCAATCTTGTGCTTAGCCTGAAGTTACCATCCTCCACCTGGGGGAGGGGCCTTAGCTCCTACAGAAGAACTCAAAGATACTGTTATGTGTGTGTGTGTGTGTGTGTGTGTGTGTGTGTGTGTATTCCTTGAGGAGGAACCAGTATGTATGTATAGGAAAAAGCAATAGTATAGATAGGGTTCAGTACTATCCCTGGTTTTAGGCATCCACTTGGAACATACTTCCTGTGAATAAGGGGGGACCACTGTACGTAAATAATTAACAGTTATGAGAAGCAGAAAGTCAGGTGTTTTATGAGTGCCTTTGTGTGTGCTTTGTGGCTCAAATGAGAAAGTAATCATCATTCACCATAGTCTTTTCTATTATCTTTTGCATTTTTTCCTTAAATATTCCTCCTATTTTTACCTTAAATTTATTTTAAAGACATTTTACTAAAGTTGTTGAGCTTGATGAAAAAAATATATACAAGGTATATCCCCCTGCTCATATGGTTTTAAGCAATTTTCCTTTTTCTTAAACAGAAATGATGCAAGCATTTTAAAAATTACATAAAATTGACATCTGGTAAAAAAAAAGTCCTTTTATTTCAACTAACAGCTGTTCAAATATATACTTCAAATTCAGTCATAAATGTATTCAAGGTATAGTAATATGTGTTAAAATGGCATTATGAGTCTGCAATACATGCTAATTCAAAAGTTTCTTATTTAACTGTTCATTTTTATAAAGAGAAACATGACAGACTGAATCAAATATCTAACTATATCCTTTATATCCAGTAGATGGCTTTCTACATGATAAAAAGCATTTTAAAAAGGGAATCAAACATGTTATTAGGTCTAAAATATTTGGAGGCTTGAAGAACATTAATACTATGAAATATTCATTTTCCTTTATACGTCCTTCAAAAGTTCAGGCCTCTTTTTCCTTTAATTCTATAGTAAATGTGTTGTGCCTTTATTTGAGCCCTCATTACACAGTACTGGGACACTTTGTCACCACTATGCTATGTATTCATAGAGGATATGCTTACTCTCCATATGCATTGTCTTATTTTTTCTTTGTACTCTAGTGCTAAGCACTGTGTTTGACGCAACAATGATATAGTGTTGTTTATTCTTCCTTTTATTTTTTTAAATCTACTTCTATTGAGTTAAGCAAGCAGAAGTTTCAAGTCTTGATGAAGCTTCAAAAAAGTTAAAGATTGGCTCCTTTGTAAAAATCTAGTTTATTTGAAGGTTGTAAAACTGTCTTAATTTTTCTTTTAGAAGAAATATATAGTAATTTTTTTTAGATCTAAAATCTATCTTCTATGAATATCTTGTATGGTAGGGATTGTGAGAAAAGGGTGTGATTAATTTTCTTTTATTCATATATTTTTCATATGTTTTTCCGTTCCATTTGATGAAAGACTTTTTCTTCTCTTTCCCATATCTGTCTACTCTGTCTAATTTATATTTAACTTTTCTCTGTGGTTTCTTTTTTGTGTGGTAATCTGAGAAAAATATACAGAAATACCACATTAAATGTTTTTGTATTGGTATTATAAATGTACTCATGAAAGGTTTTTTTTAAAACCATTGTGATACCGTATTCTTCAACATAACACCATTTTATTTTATTAGACAGCATACACATTCTGAATAACTTTTTCTTTCTTTATGAAGAATTTATGTTGTCTTCCTTGATTTTCATCTTACAGTCACTTGTTCCATATACTGGAATTTGCTATTGCCTCTTCAGTTGTTCTTTGACCAACACTTGTAACCAGTTTGATCACTTTCCCAAAGGTTTTTTACCCTATCACAGAATCTCCATTCTGTTGTCAATGACTCTGGGAAAGGACACATTTTATTCCAGTACGACCTTATGCTTATTGCAGCCTTTAGTAACAATAATTACTTTAAGAGTATATACATTATAGAATTAGAGTTTCAGATTCAAAATCTCAATCCCATCCCATTGTTTTTCTTACCTCTCAACAAAATATCATCTAAATTTCTGTAGAAAATATTTGCTCTTTTAAATTGCATCTGTGATTTGAACTGATACAATTTTAATGGACTTTGATATTATAATTAACCTCTGGTCAGTATAAATTTAAAAGTAGTGTGCCTAATCACAGTCAGCCTGAAATAGAATGGCTGAAAAGTATTCTACAGTACATGTGAACATTAAAAGATCAATTTGAAACAAGAGGAGAGGGAAAATATAAATGATAAATGAGGATTCTGTATATTACCATGTGGCTAAATGAAGAGATTTCATACTTGGTTGTTATCACAATAAATATGAAAATGCCATTTTGGAGGGGTATATCCTACCACTTTAAGAGAAAGTGATATACCATGAGATAGTCTGGGTTAATGCAAAGGTTAGATAACACGAAGGACTTTGCTATTGGAGATAAAAAAGAATATTGGGGAAAGTGAGCTGCACTATTAATATGAAGGTACTCTATGATTTAAAGGAATAAAAATGGCAAGTCTACTTATATGCAGTGATAGTAACTATAGGGTCATCATCAAATACATTTTAATGGAAAATTATTTGCTTTCTTTATTTGTCACAGACAGCTTTTTAAGAAAAAGAAGAAAGTCATTTTCCATGACTAAGTATAAACTGACATCAGGTCCCCTGTAACCTTCATGTTGAATGAGGCAGAAACACAGCAGCACAGCACTTAAATGGTTCACTGAGGAGATGCATTCTATTTATCACTGTTATTTCTCTAAAATGACCTAACTTACTCACTGCAGAGAAAGTCCCTAATCAATTTAAAACTGCCTTGTTGTAGAAGAGTACTTGCTACATGAGCAGCAGGTGTAGAAATAAAAGGAAGAAAATATTATAATTCTTATAATACTTTACCAGAAAGAATATGCAACATGTAACACTCTTTATGTTGCATTCATAGTTGTGAAAAGTTACTCTTTCAATTTGATTGTGATAATCAGAGTGTGTCTACATATGATAGAACTAATACATTTAGAATTCTTTGTGATTTGATGACATGATTCTAGTTATCTAACTGGTTCTCTCCTGCACACCCATTGATAAGTTTTTTAAAAGATAAAATTAAATTTTAAATCAGTTTTAGGACTATAAAGTGATATTTTATATTAAATGTAAGTTAGTTCATGATATTTATATTATATCTTGTATAATAATTTAGTTTGGACCATATTAGAAGAAATCAACAACTTTCACTTTGGAACTACTTTTCTAAATGTAGCTGAACAGAGGAAAATCATGGGTTAAATTACGGAAAAATTTGAGAGGCTATTAATTGAACTTCCTTTTGACTTTTAAATAAATGAAATACATGAAATTTAGAACTCTGGGTTTCCACACCTATAGATGAAAGCTTTTAGAGTAGCTGAAGATCTGTGTAGCCAATATTATTAGTTAAGAAGAATAAACAGAGATTTAACCAGTTTCTTTCATGAGTTACAATAAATAAATTATATTTATTATCAGAATTAAACAGTAATTTAAACTTATTCCTAAGTACTAAGTGTTCATAACTGAATTTATTTTCTGAAATTAAAAAGTAGTTTCTGCTTTGGTAATTATTTGAAGCTTTGAACTTTTATTACATAATGTACACTATAACCTGTAAAAATTTAAAGTTAAGAGCAGTGTTACTCAAAAAGGATAAACAATATATTTAAAAATGAGATGGGTTTAAAATAATTCACATGAACCAATAAATTCTCTATTTTTCATGGATTGCATTTCAACAGTTTCAACAGTATTTAAAACTATACTAAAACTACAGTATGTGACAAAGTTATGACCCATAAGATGCTTAAGCTCAGACTTTAATTATTTAAAACACACAAAAAGAGACCAAATATCCAAATAAGTTTCATATACGTACCTATAAACTGTGAGTAATTCATAAAGTGTGTTCTAATAATTATATTAATGCAGGGCATACTAACCATGATATAAAATAATATAACTTATGAAGCACAGTGATCCATGATGCTAGAAGTAAATTTTATATATATTTATATATCAGAGTTTAGCCGGCCTAATAGCCTACATTGCATTTTGCAAATGCTATTTACCAACATCTCTGAATATAACACAATGCTACATGTTTAGTATTCTAAAGATAAAAGTTAGGTTTGCAAAATAAGTAATAATCCCAAATTATATTAGTGATACCTGAAATACAGCTTGAATTTAAAAATGAGTTATGATATATAATATTTAAATTCATTTTATTTTCTTTTAAAAAGATAGAAATATGTTCTGAGCATACATATCCTCTTCATTAATTAAATACCAGTATTGAGTATCTTTGTTTTGTAAACTAGAATAAATTCTTGCTTTTAGTTACTTGCCACAAGTTGTTCAGAGATACCCAAAACATAGTACTTAGTAACATGCAACTTAAGACAATCTTTTTTGAGACAATATTCTTATCTTTGTCTATTTTGTATTCTTTAGATTTTACAGTAGTTTACATTTCTAAAGGAGCAGTTTATTGTCTCTTTAGGGAAAGCATAATAGCTTTCTAATTGTTCCTCCTGTTTTTCGCTTTTGTCATCCTACAATCATTTCTGAAATGTGACTACTTCAATGAGGTCCACACTCCTCGGGGAGGCACACATACACAGATTCCTCATTACCCTCCACATACTTGCTCACAACGCTCTAGTAACATTCACTCAGCTTGCATTCCTTCAACAGGGGGTGTTCGTACTCCCTCTTGCATCTGCATGAAACAATCTTTCCGAAATCTTCACAAGGGTGGTTGCTTCTCCGCACTTGATCTCAACTCGTATGATCACAGGAGAGGCCTCTCCTGACTCCCATTTGAAAGTAGGCCCCTCAACCCAGACTCCTCATTACCTTCTTTCACATTAGTATGACTAACTTTTCCTCATAGAATTTGTCACTACGTGAAATAATTGATTTATTGATGAGTTCTCTACCTCCCTCAGAATAGAAGAATAATGAACAAGTGAATTGTTTACTGTGTGTTCCCACAAGTGACTGTCCCTGGCATATAGAAACCACTCAGTAAATATTTTTGACCAAGTGAAGGAAAATGAATATGAGAAAGGAGAATTAGACTTGGAATTCATTCTGTGTACATATTAGCTCTGTGAATAAGAAGCCAAGGAAAATAATTTAGTCTTGCTTGATTTCCCTTTGCTCACTTTTAAAATGAGAGTGGTTTTAAGTTAAGTAAACTTGAAAATCCCTTTTATAAAATTGTCAATTGATAAGCCATGTATGTGTATTCCTCTAAAAGTTTAATACTAGACAGACAATTTTGGGTGAGTAATAATGCTATTAGTCATAGTAGAGACACGTCATTCTTTCTGTAGAAGGTGGTTAGATGATAAAAGGAGTATAAAATATTATTATGAAAAAGGCAAATGATTATATCATATCTAAGGCAGGTATGCAGTGCTCACTCTGACAATTTTTTAATAAAAATATACTACTTGAGAAATGTTTCATAGATAATTGTTTTAAGTAATAGACACTAAATAATCTATAGTGTCCCTTTACAGATGTGAGGTTTTAATTTAAATAAGTGAACTTACTGAACAGGTCGATTAAAATCATCCTTTAGTTGTATTAACTATCTCTACCCCTTTCACCCATCATTCACTCAAATCTTCATTCATTTTTGGTTGAATTAGAAAGAGAATTTATAATTTTAGGACATCTTTTAAAGAGTCATAGGTATGATTTTAAACAGTAAGAGTAAAGCATTATTAGAACATGTAAAAGAGAGGAAGGGAGTTCTCCAGAGTTTTCCTCTGTAAAAACTTGATTACAAATGATGAGTTTATACCCTCATGGACATTCCAAGTTTACAGTTTCTGACATTTATAATCTGTGGTTATGAGTATTACTCTCTTCATCAAAAGAACAAGTTGTAATACAACTGAGTGAGACTGGGGCCAACATATACACACAAGCCTTCCTTGCTTGTCTATTTTTGTCTCTTTCTATATCACCCCTCGTTTTGGGCCTTCTTTTAATTTCTCAGATGACCCCTATTTTATTTTTTCTAGGCACAGATAATTGCAAATGTTCTCTCTTTTGGAAGGCTTTGTACCTCCTTCTCTCCCTCCCCACAAGGCATTTACACCCAGTAGGCTATTGTCCTCATCCAAGTACTGGTTCAAACGGTTCACTTCTTCTGGAAAGTCTTCCTGTACTCTTGCCCCCTCCACACTAGCTCAGGTTACCTCAGTCATAAACTTCAGTGCAGTGTACACTCTCCCTTCATAGCGTTTCACACAAATTTCTCAAGGTGATGAGTTGATTACTATTGGTCTCCTTGAGTAGGGTACAAACAATGTAAATAGAAGAGAGCCTGTGACACAGTTTTTCACTTATTCCCCAAATGAAATTGTGTGGCTGGTATATAGTAGGCATGCGATAAATATTTAGGAAATGTTTGACTAAATTACTAAATTAATAAATACGTAAATGACATCAGTCTCCCTCTATGTGCAACTATTTTCTAGGCATTATATACAAGTCTTTTAAACAAATTCTATTTGCATACCTTCTCCTTTCTAAAATTCTGTTTCTACAAAAATATTGTCTAAGTGATTAACCAGAATGGAAATATAAATTGTACTTGATTACATTTTCTCGCTTAATTTCCACAGCTAATTGGTATCCAAATTTTGCTAATTCCTCTACTTCATGTGGTTTGATATTACTACCCAACTTCACCCTTACTTACACATACTTTAGTGCCTTCATACATACCTTAGTTAGGGCAGTAATAATTTATTTCCTCAATTTATTCAACATGCTCCACAATATGGCATTTGCAATTTAAGCCTTTTGATATTTAGGTCTGGGAGAAATATTTTTTCCTCCTTTTTAAAATCAAATTCCAGCTTTGGCTGAGAAGGAGAGGTTTAGATGGTGATGACTTGAAGAATATTTAATATCTTTATATAATCTTTGGTCATCTGAGGCCACTGTTAGGAAATAGATGAAAAGAATGGTCTTGAATTTCTCTTCCCTGACTTGTCCATCCCCCCTCTCCCAGTGGAGTACGCTAAGGGCATTAATCTGCCTTAATTTTGCAAGAGGAATAGTCCTAGGACACAGAGAAAGTGGAGATGAGGAAAACCAGATGTTTAAGTCAACTCATTGAGTACTTCCAGTGGGTTACAGGAGAACTGAGCCAGCAGAAGCTTACTCTTATATAAAACAAAATTACATAAAAGCAATATGCAAAGTAAGTTTGCCACATCATTATTGCACAAATTCCTTAAAACTGCAGCAAGATACTTACAAAATTTACTGAAATTTGAGTTAAAAATCTTTGAATCTTTAGAACTTGAACCTCATATATAAGGTAGTAGCAATTATAAGAGTAAAAGCTTGCTTACTATTCATTCGACAAACTATAAGATTTAATTACTGTTTATTTAAATATATTATTTATTCTACTAAATAATGTTAATAAAGAAAATGTTTCCTTTATTTTTTGTTTCACCAACAGTCTTTAAAATGACACCGTATATGCAAGTTCTCACTCAAATGTCATAGAGTTTGCATTTACAGTAAGATTGAATTTGAGTCCACTCTACTCTAAAACTCTTTTTAACTTCTTGGAAAATTTATGGATTATGACTTGCTGCAGATATCACTCATCTCACAATTGGCAACTACGACTTTAAAGTATGATTTATAATTATAGATATGTATATTCCCCGATTGACATGCCCAAAGATAAAAATAATTTTTAATAAATATACACACATACTGGCAGCAAAATAAGATAAAGCCATTTCTTTTACGCTTACTTGTTTGTAAATATTTTATATGTAAAGTTCATTTGTTTGTCTAATTAACATGATGGTTAATCCTTTACTCCAAATCTCCCCAAATCAACGAGCATATCTTCAGTGGAGGCTGGTGTCTTATCTGACAGCTGGGTCATAATTTAGGGCACAGATCTTTGGCCCTTCTCTACCACATCCATTTTTTTCTCATGGAAGCTTATTTATTTATAAAATATTACCACACCTATATCTCTACAGCAGTATACTTTTCTGATTGAAAAATCAAACGTAGAAGAAAATTAATTATTAAAGCCAAGGATACAGGTGCTTTTCTCACATCCTCATAGCCCATTTAAAGGCTGCAACTGAAGAATATTGTGAATTATCACACTCTAGTAATCCTAAAGCTACTTGCAAGTTAGAGAAACATTCCTTAATTTCTCTAAGACCATGCCATAAATACTTTGAATTAGTGCATTTTTTATAAAATTAATTAAAGACTGACTTAGATTATGTATTCTGAGTTCAACAAAATAAAGGTATTTCAATATTAATAACTTTATAATTTGTATCATAATACTTTTGTGTGAAAATATCTACTCAAAATTGCAGTTTTTAATGTCTTTGCAGCATGTCTTTTCCCAGTAGATTTTTTTAAATTCACTTCAGATTTCAGTAGTCAAATGGAATGCTTGTTATGTTTCTTGTGTTGTCTTGTAGCTTTTAATTCATGATTTATAAGCGGTCCATGGAAAGTAGAAAGCCACTCATTAAAATTAAGGGTCATTACTCTCCATTGAATTTTGTCAGGTGCATGATGTGTCAGTGAGAAAGATTTCTGTTTCCTGTCAATGCGAACTTCAAAAGCTGAGCTATAAATGGGGAAAAAAGAGAACATCTCTTGGATAAATATCAAAAATAACAATTCTTGTTTTATTTAGATTAATGAAGAATGACAACAAATAACACACATAGGTAGTCACTAAGCCCAGCCTCCCAACACATTTCATCATATTGAATAACTAATTTGAAGGTGGCGTCTTTTATTTTAACCAACTCTGTAATAAGAGATAGAAAAACAGATTAACAAATATTTATAGAAAAGTTGTCATGAGCAAGAAGAAACCATAAATTAATTATAATAAAGACTTGGTTCCAAAAGACCTTCCTTCTCCTCATTTCTTTATCATTGTGCCCAAAACATCTAGAGTGATACTTGGCTCATAGCATAGCACAATAACTATTTATCATTGTTGTTTAACTACCTGTTTATTGTGAGTGTCTTTCTGAAATATAAAATATGTTTTCCTGAATACAAACATAATTTATATTACAACATGAAAAGGAGAATAAACAAAGTTATTTCCCTACCATCTCCACTTCCTCTTCTTTTCTTCCCACTCACTCTCATGTATTTGATATTTATTATTTTCTTTTTTTTCTCAAATATTACAAGCATCTACCTTTTAAAAAAATTAGTCCACTATATATAATATTCATAATCTGATCATTCTGTTTATTAATGTATTTTGGTGAGTGTTTCTTATTATAAAAGAGATTCAGGATAATCTCCCCATAGTCATGTCTGTAAGGATCTTTTTATTTATAAGGTAACATTTACAGATTCCAGTGGTTATGAAATGATATCTTCAAGTGGCAATTCATAAACTTACTACATACAGTTTAATCATGAGTAAAACAGACAAATCCCAATTCGGGAACATTGTACCAGTAACCTACTAGTCATCCAGGTTATCAAAAACAAGAAAAATCTGAGAAATTTTCACAAACAAGAGGAGACTAAGAACACATGACTATTAAATATTATGTGATGTGGTATCCTGATTGGGATCCTAGAGCAACAACAACGAAAAGAAAACGAAAAAAACGAAGGGAAAGGGCTTCCCTGGCAGTGGTTGAGAGTCTGCCTGCCGGTGCAGGGGACACGGGTTCGTGCCCCGGTCCGGGAAGATCCCACATGCCGCGGAGTGGCTGGGCCCGTGAGCCAAGGCCGCTGAGCCTGCGCGTCCAGCGCCTGTGCTCCGCAACGGGAGAGCCCACAGCAGAGAGAGGCCCGCGTACCGCAAAAAAAAAAAAAAAAAAAAAGAAGGAAAAGCGGAGGAAATTTGAATGAAGTATAGACTTTAGTTAATAGTAATGTAGCAATATTTCATTAATTATGGATAGTTACCATAATTATTTAAATAATTATAAGGGGCAAACCGGGTGTTGGTTATACAGGAATTATCCGTACTATCTTCGCAATAATTCCATAAATCTAAACCTGTACCAGAAAGTTATATTAAAATAAAGTTAAAAAAAGATAAGTATCCTCGTTAGCAAGTATCTTGTCGATTGCTTGCAGGACTGCTACTAAACAGTGTGGAACACTAGCATGTTTTAGATGCCCTGTTTCCCTCTTGCCTTCTGCCCACGGCAACTGCCCCTCAGGTATGACAGCAGGAATTGTGACTATTACAGTCTCACATAGCCTTGTACCCAGAGGTGAAGCATAATGATTAATGACATAGAAAAGAAAAGAAAGTAGCTTAGAAGACAAATTTTCTCAAATTGAATTACTGGCCAATGAAAAATGGAGATATAAGTACATTTGTCTTTTGCCATCAATATAGGTTGCATGATCTTGTAATATGGAAGTTATAAATATGATACATAGAATAAAATCAACACATTTAAATGTAAAACTCTTGGTTGCATAATAATGATGATGTATTGCACATATGTACATAAACTAGGAATGGGTACTGTAGTTTATTTTTCTTAATGTTATTATGGAAGTAGACATCCTAAGTAAAATTTTTTCAAGGGTTATGAAAGGATTGAGATATTTTTCCCTACCCACAAACTAACAAGTTAGCTTTCTACAATACCATGAATGCTGACAGAAGACATGGGACTCCTAGGTCAGAAACAGATGACTTTAGTATTCACTGCCATAGCAGTAGACGCAGTATCAGCATTCCTACTAGTTCCTCAAGCTCCATTTCTCTGAGGGAGACGTGAAAAGTATCAAATGATACCTGTACACACGGTGAAGAGAATTTCAGGAGAGAAATCCCAAGTTTAGGGAACATGAATATTTTATAATGAACTGTGTATTCTTCAGGATTCTCTGGAGAAACATAACCAATAAGAGATTACATACACACACATATGTATGGAGAGAGAGAGAGAGAGAGAGAAGGAGAGAGGTTTATGATTTATTATAATAGAGGAGAGAGAGAGAAGGAGAGAGGTTTATGATTTATTATAATGAATTGGATCACATGATTACGGAGGCAAGCTAGGGAACCAGGAGATCCGATGGTGCAGTTCCAGTCTGAAAGCAGGCAGGCTCAAGACCCAAGAAGAGCCAAGGTTTCAGTTCAAGTCTAAAGACAGGAAAACACCAATGTCCCAGTTTGAAGGCTTCCAGACTGGAGGAATTCACTCTTAATTTTAGAAGAGTTAGTCTTTTTGCTCTAATCAGGCCTTCAGCTGATTGGATGAGGGTAGTTGACCTTAAGGGGGGCAATCTGCTGATTAAAATGTTGATCTCACCCACAAACATACTCACAGACATATCCAGAATAATTTTGACCAAATACCTTGGCACCCTATGGCCCAGTCAAGTTGACACATAAAATTAACCATCCATAGGGTGTTAGCCTGTCTGAATTTTGCTCCTAAAGAGACATTATGTTTATTTGTTTTGACAGTAAACAAACCTGTTACTTGCTCTATTGGGAGACATTATATCTATCTTTCAAGGCTGTTCACTGTGAACACATCTTTGAAATGACAGTTCAGACCAAAGGTGGACGCTGATTCTGCTCACAAGACATGCAGAAGCACAAAAGACCATGGAGAATTGTTTACCAACAATGTGAGGGCCTTTTATCTTCATACCTAACCTGGAATATTTTTTTAATGTGTTTTCACATCTTTAATGGACTGCTCTTAGATGTTGACATGATGAGCCTTGAATTACAAACTTATATAGCTAGGAAAGATAGTGTAAAATGCTACCCAAATTACATAGGCAAGTAATAAGGAAAGTTGCAAAAGTTTTAAAACTTGTCAGTAATTCTGTGTATAAATGACTACGGCACCATAGAGAAGTGATTTGCTAGGTCATTGCAGAACTTAATTTTGCAACCCAATTTTAAGTAAAATGTTTCCATAGTGCACGATAAATATACTTCATCTTCTCTATTTGTATATGGCTTCAATAGAGTATCCAGTTAATGTTACATAAATGTTTCATGTCTCACTTGCATCATATAAAAAAGAAATTACGTCATGAAATTCCATGTGGATGAATATGGCCATTTCTCCAAGTTACCTGAAAAATAAAAACAGGATAAAGTGATATGCCTCCTTCTGATGATGCCCAAATTAAAAATATTGAAGACCATCCCGTAAGGAATACAGGTTTTGCTACCTTCTCTCAATAGCTATTAGAAGGTCTGATAGCACATTCACATTAGAGGAAAATACTTGTTTGGGTTTATATGAAGGCTTAATTTAGGGAAAATTGAATATAAATTCTGATTTTCAACTTCATATTTAATTTTCATATCTACAATATGGTGTCCTGCTAAACCATTAAGATGTTTTATTTCCATATAAATATATTCTCCGATATTATTGGAAATAAAACTAAATATGCTAACTATAATGAAGCATACTTTTTATTACCTATTCTCAATATTTTTAAAAACTCACACAGTTTAAGATGTAGAACATTATCAACACATTTGAAGTGCTCTATGCAGACATCTCCAATTTTATTTCTTCCCATACATTGATTAACCACTACCGCTTGCTTTCTTTTTTTAATATAAATGTTCTATATTGCATGAAATCATAGTAAAATATGGTTTGTATATTTAAAACATTCAATGATTAGCCTAATACTATATGTACACAAAAAATATACAAAGCAAGTATATTGCAACTTATATTCTTAGACCACCATTATATTTTAGATATATTTTTGTTAGTGGAAAAAGCTGTAGTATTTACATTCATTCTTATTGTTACATAGTAATCTACTTTAAGAATACAACTCAACATATGAATCCATTCTTCCATTAATGGACATTTGATCTGGTTCTATTATTTGTCATAATAAACAGTACCCCAAGAACATTTTTGTATGCATATTAATGCACATTATCAATTATTTCTCTAGGGCTTATGCCAAAGATACACATTACAGGAATTATTTACATGTGTCTTCAATTTTACAAGATAATTTAAAATTGTTCTCCAGGATGGTTATAACAATTTCCTGGCAGGGAATAATTTCCATGCTTCCACATTCTTTCTAATATCTAGAATTATCTGGTGACTTTTTATCTTTGGCTAATCTGTTAAATGTCATCTTTTCTTATTTGTCATTCAGTTTTAGTCTTCTCCATCAAAAAAAGTGTTAGCCTATTAGAATGGCCAAAATTCAAACCACTGAAAATACCAAATGATGGTGGAAGTGTGGAACAACAACTCTCATACATTGCTGGTGGGAATACAAAATGGTACAGCCATTTTGGAAGATAGTTTGGCAGTTTCTGACAAAACTAAACATAACCTTACTATAGGGCCCATCAATCATGCTTCTTGTTACTTACCCAAAATGAGATGAAAGCATATATCCATGTAAAAACCTGTACATGTATGTTTATAGCAGCTTTATTCATAATTGCCAAAACTTTGAATCCACCAAGATGTCCTCCAGTAGGCGAATGGATAAACTGTGATACATCCAGACAATGAATAATATCCAGTGCTAAAAAGAAATGAGCTACCAAGCCATAAAAAGGCATGGGAGAACCTTAAATGCATATTACTAAGTGAAGGAAATCAATCTGAAACTGCTACATACTGTATGATTCCAACTATATGACATTTTAGAAAGTGCAAAACTATGAAGACAGTAAAAAGATCAGTGGTTGTCAGGTGTCAGGAAGGGGGAGAGATAACAGGCAGAGCACAGAGGATTTTTAAAGTAGTGAAAATATTCTGTATGATATTTTAATGATGGATATATATAATTATACATTTGTCCGAACCCATAGAATGTACAACACCAAGAGTGAACTCTGATGTAAACGTGGACTTTGGTGATTATGATGTGTCAGTGTAGGTTCATCATTGGTAAAAAAAAATGCACCATTCTGGTGAGTGACATTTATAATGGGGAGGCTATGCAAGTATGGGGCAGAAGGTATATGGGAAATCTCTATACCTCCATCTCAGTTTTGTTGTAAATCTAAAACTGTTCTAAAACAATGTGTTAGTTTAAAAAATAATAATTGTTAGTTATTTCTTAAACAACTCTCCAAGGCATATATGACATTTCTATTATAACAGGAGGTCTTTCCTTCCTTAGAATGCTGTATGAAGAATTTAAACATTTATTTATTAAACATATGATACTAGTATTATAGATGCATCAAGGTATATGTATTTCAATCACTTTCATTCAGAGTAATTACTCCATTCCTCATGATTTAGATTTAAATCTTATAACTGTAACTCATAAAAATTATGTAACAAATTCAAATGCACCTCTCTTACCTGATTATTTTCTCATATACCATTCCAATTTTTCCACTCATAGTCTACTCTTGTCACCAGTCCATACAAGGCCTCCCTCTTGTTTTATTTTTCATCTTCAATCCTATTCTTACTCTTATCCTCCCAATATTCACTCAACTTTTCTATCTTTTGAATTTGACAGTATCCTTGTAACATATATTTAAAAAGTTAACATTATATTCTAATATTGACTCTACTAGCTAATCATCTGTTTCTAAATATTCTCTCAATCCTACACTGTTTTCTTTTCTTTTTTTGTGACCCACCTATGTGATTTGCTAAATCCTTTAGCAAAATGTGCTGCAATAAAGTAATCTTAAATTTAACCTCATGAGAATTTCTCTCAGGTATATACTAGGGATTAATATATCTGGATCAAATGGTAAAAACATACTTTGTCCTATTAGCATGAATGAAACATCAACAAACCTTCTCTTTATACAATAAATATCAATGGCGTGCCTTACTATGTTCCAAGCATGGTTCTTGGTGCTAGGAATACTTTTGGAACAAATATTATTTTTTTAAAAAAGTAGATTCTAAAAAATAAAATGAATGAATATAACAAAACAGAAATAGACTCACAGGTATAGAGAACAAAATACTGGTTACCAATGGGGAGAGGGGATGGGGGAGGGGCAAGATTGGGGTAGAGGTACAAACTACTATGTATAAAATAAATAAGCTACAAAGATATAGTGAACAGTACAGGTATATAGCCAATAAAAAGAAAAACAAAGAAACAGGGACCTACCTTAGAACTACTCACATATTATTTAGTGCATATAAACATTAATCATAACTAAGATTCAGTGTTGATTATAATGTTTATGAGCCATAGAAAGTAAAAAAGAATGTTTGGAAATTCTGTAATTCTAGAAGGGTGGTCAGGTGACCTTTCATATGGTTTTAGGAAAGAATTTCATGCAGATATCTGGAGGAGGAACAGTCCTGGCAGATGGAACAGACATTTCAAAAGCCCTGTGTTGGAAGGATCACTACATGTTCAAAGGACAGTAGAAGGTCAATATGGCTAGAGCAGAGTGAGCCAGTGTAGAGCAGTGAGAGGTGAAATAGGAAAATATCAGAGAAGGTGGCAGAATGTGTAGTGCCTCATAGTCTTTTACCGTCAAAGAAATGGAGAGCCACTAGAGGATTCTGAACTGAGAAGTTACATAATCTGATTTATGGTTAGCAGCTTCAATATGGCTGCTGTGTTGAGAATATGATGTAAAATGGGAAGACTGCAGATAGGAGAGCACATCATGAGGCCAATTCAGTAATACAAGGATAAACTGATTGTAGTCTGAGCAAGGGTGGTATTAGTGGATGATGCAAATAACTGTATTCTTGAATGTGTTTTGAAATTTGATCTGAGAATCTCAACAGATGTAATGTGGGGTGTCAGAAAAATATTACTCCAATATTTTTGGCCACAACAACTGGATAGCAGTAGTTGATATGGGGGAAGACCAAGGAGAGTGCATATTTGGTCTGGGGAAGGGTGAGGGTTGAAGAACAGAAGTTAACTGTTGGATGTGTTAATTTTGAGATACCTATTAGTCGTGCAGATCAAGATCTAAAATTAGGGCTTCCCTGGTGGCGCAGTGGTTGAGAGTCCACCTGCCGATACAGGGGACGTGGGTTCGTGCCCCGGTCTGGGAAGATCCCACATGCCGCGGAGCGGCTAGGCCCGTGAGCCATGGCCGCTGACCCTGCGCGTCCGGAGCCTGTGCTCTGCAACAGGAGAGGCCACAACAGTGAGAGGCCCGCGTACTGCAAAAAAAAAAAGATCTAAAATTATAAGTTGAGTATATGTATCCTAAATTCAGGAAAGAGATCTTGGCAGAAGATATAAATTTATGAGTCCACAGCACAGAGAGAGAATTTAAAGTCAAAGTACTGGTCCAATGATTGAGCACTGAGGTAATATCAAATGAGTTTACCAGCAAACAGGATAGCCAGTGAGATCAAAAGAAAATCAAGAGTGTGAGTTGTCCAAAGACAAGTAAAGGTAGTTTATCCAGAAGAAAGAAATAAAAAAATGTTATAAAGACTGCTGACGGCATAAAAAATATGCTAAGAATTTTCCTCTGGAATAAGCAATGTGCAGATCATCAGAGCATACGGATTTTCATTGCCCCAAATGCAAACATATCTTGGACAATCTGATCTTTCAAAATTAGCTTATGTTGTTTATAACCACAATCTTACATTATTAATGAGTTTGATAATTTCTTCATAACTTTGTAAGATATTTTCCCTTTTTGTAAGTATGAGGCTGAACTTACGTAGAGCTGACCACTGTAGCTATAGCTGGAATCAGTGTTAAGCCAAATGGATGTGACTATGGTGTACCAAAAGAAACAGCTATGGTCCCCTTGTGCTATATTTACCCCCCTTTAAATTCACATTGTCACTGAGTCTTTAAGAAATTGGTTAGCTGGAATCTCTAGAAATAACTTCATAAAAGAAGGTTACTGGAACAAAGTTTTTGCCTCATGAAAGTTAGATGGATATGGGCAGGTAATAATCAAGTACATATGTATGTAATATTTCAATCTGGTGGTAGATGAGAATAAGTATTCTGATGAACAAGCAGCAAGTATAGGGATTAAAAAAATACTGGTGGTATTTGTGTGGATGGTGGCAAGGTTTTGTAATTCTAGCCCTTTAATTAAACTGATCTATTTAATGCTAGAGATTTGACTTACTATTCTCTCAGTCCCCAGGTCTAGAACATTACTTACGGAAATTTTAATAATTGTGTATCACATAAAAGTTTATAATGAAATTGGGATTATGGAAAAAACAAGTCATCAGTACTTTTTGAAGGAGGTGTATTTAACTTCTGCAAATGAGTAGAGAAATTTTTAGTTTAGAAAATTTATGTATATAGTTTTTGCAAGGAAAAGAAGCAGAAAATGCACTATATTTACACTTGATCATATGTTAGCATAGCTGAAAATATGTAAATAGAATGAGTAGACTGCATATATTAGTACTCAACCTCTTCTTTTGATTCCACTTTCATTTCATCATAAAACAGAGGAGCTTTTGAGAAGTGAAAGATCTCTGCTTGCTCTGGGTTACGTACTTGCATCATTGACGAGGCACTTAGTATTACAAGGCACCTGCATATTTTTGAAATGTTTTGCTTTACAGTTTGAGATAGACTATAAGAATATGTGCATGTGTTTATGCCCACAGATAACAAGATGCAATAATGAGAAAAAGTACAATTCAGTGAATTATTATTAGTGATCCCTCAGCAGGATTTCATATACATGATATCATGCATCCTGCCAATACAGATGAGAGCATCTAGAAATCAGCTACAGAACAATGGTTAACAGTTTATTTAATACCTGAAGTGTTTTCAGGAGCACTTTGGGAGGGTACTGTTGCCAAGGAACAATAAGGCAGCTATCATCTAGATAACCTTGGGGAAATAATGGCTTCCACTGCATATGTAAATCTCTCTCACATCCGATGAGCTATTTTTAGCACAGCTAAGATACTGTCACTTTTTAAAGAAATGAAGGATTTTCTCTTATCAATTTTATAAGGGAAATCACTCCCCTGCAATAAATAATAATTTACCTTTAGTGACTGATAAAGAAGGGAAATTTCAGTTTTGTCATTTATGTCAAAGTCAAATAAAATAACAAAAAATGCAAAGCCCAGGTATAGCACCAAAGCTAAGCAGTAGATGAAGTATGGCAGTCTGAGCAGTAGATCATACAGTACATGTGTGCATACACACTGGCTTCAGCCCATCAGTTAACAGACACCATCATTGATTATTCTGACTAACGGAAGTAGGTTAAACTATAGTTGACCAATTCCCATGGAGAAATATGTAGTATATGAGGACAAGCAGAGGACTGAAGCAAACCTAAGGTTAAAAAAAAAAAAAAATCAGTCCCTGTGATCTGCCTCAAAATTCACTTATCTGCCTTATCTCATACAACCATTTGGCACGGTTAGCCCTTGATATTTGCAAATTATTCTCTGCATTTTAACTTTGACACCATTTTAGATGCTGATATTAATTTTGAATAACGATCTTTTATAGCAAATTATGGTTTTGCTTTTTAGAGTGTTTCCACCTTTCATATTCTCTGGTTTATTATTCAAAATGATTAGACTACCAAAATCCGAAATTAGATATACAGGAATCCCTCATTTGGGGGGCTTGCTTTATGCCACTTTGCTTTTACAAAAGACCTGCATTAATAACTGTTTTCGCTAACAAAAGCAATCCAAAGAGGATTTTCGCTATTATGAGAAAAGGCAAAAAATGAAAATTGTGTTCAGGGTTTGCAGAGAGCAGTTATAGAGGCAGTGCTAACCCCGAGCTGTGAGAGTGGCACCAGCAAGCTCCTTTCTGGGGAACTATACTCAGCATCTCAGTGTCAAGACACCATAACTTTGAACTGTGTCTGTGAGCATCTGTGCTTTATCTCAGTTTCTTTTGTGCAACCATTAGCAAGATGTGTCCTAAGGTAATTCTTTGCTTTAAGCCATTTCAGCTTACAAAAGGTTTTCATAGAAATACTTTCAATTAATGAGGGAAACCTATATTTACGTTTCATATATAAAACTATATATGCATTTATATATTTTATACTATATATTTATATATTGAACTTCTATGAATTAGTCTTTTCTCCTTTTACTCTCTGAATGCTAGCTTTTGCGGAAACCAGCTCCACATATGAAGTGTGACTAACCTCAGACCACCAAGCTGTGAGAAGCCCGGGCCCCATGAAGAGATCATGAAATATGACTCCCCGTGGATAGAGAGGTGAGTCAGGGGGACACCAAGGTTCCAGCAGGTGAGTGAAGAAGCCACTTTGGATGTGGAATCTGCAGCTCCAACCACCCCAGAAGATGACAGGTAAATCAGAAATGAATGACCCCAAATCCCTTCCCAAGTTCCTGATATATTGTGAACAAAATTAAATGGTCATTTTAATCTACTGTTTTTGGAAGGTTTATTATGCAGCAACAGATAAATAAAACATTTTTCATCTGATATAATGATCACACACTTAAGTCTGTCGAAGGTTTCCCTGTGTTCACTTTCTATTTTACTCAAGGACTGAGGTCACTTTCTTTCACAGTGTCTCATCAGAACTTAAGCCCTAGATCTGTACAAAGATGCCGACAAGTCTTGAGCCTGTAATAAAAATTAAAAAATAAAAAATAACATCTTTTGATCCCACTCAACACATATAGTAGAGACTGAATTAAATGCTTTCCCCTCCAGGCATTTAAATTAAGAGGCCAATCTATAAGGGTGTGGTGGCCATAAACCTATATATTCTCCCTTTACCCTCCTACTCATCTCCACTCAAACCATAAGTCCCAACTTTGGCTGCTCCGGAGACCCTGGCATTGTTAGAGGCCTTAAACCATTCAATCTTAAACCCTTTTCTGGGGAAATACTAAGTAAATTGTTGACAGACTGTGTACTCTATGTAAAAGTTTTGAAAAGCTCTGACTTAAATGTCCAAAGGCATCTCTCTTCAGCATGTTCTAAACTGCAAAGACCACCTTTTTTTTCTAAATCTGCTTACAATTTTCTGATTTTTGTCATATCTACGAACTAAGTAAGCTAGGAATTACTCCGTTATCTCCTGTTGTCTTGTCTTTATTATTCTGTAACTATCACATTTATCATCAATTCCTGTCTTTTTCTCCTTACTACTTCCTTAATGCATTTTTTTCTTCTCCATTCCCGCCGTCACTGAATTCATTCTAGGACACATCTCTTTAAATATAGATTATTAAATTAGATTTATATCTGTTCTTCAATAATTTTATATCATTGCCTAGATACTTGCAGCTATATTAATAATACAATTTATTATGTTGTATATAGGTTTATATGTAGGTTTATAAGCCACTAATATTTCTCCCTAATGTAGAGAGTTCAGACTTCATTAAAACAAATAAACAACATATGCTAGAATAACATCTAAAAATATTACTATTATTTACGGTAACACCTACATTCCTTAAAATAATTTACTAGGCCTTTTATAATATTGTCTTAGTTTTTTGTTGTGTTTTCTTTTACCCTGTCTCACATGTAAGCACTCTTCCGTTTGAGTTGTTTGCTCAAATCAAAGGGAATAGTGAGTTCTTACTTTTACCAAGTTCATTCACAACTTCAGACCTTTGCATATTAACTTCTCTTGGCCTGAAGAACCCCTCATTCTCTCCAAGGCCAGTTTTGATTTTGTAAGATTTCTTCAATCAGTCTCAGTTTAGCTCTCATTTTATCAAGAAAACCGATTCTAGTTCTCTGCATTTGTTTAGTGCTCATCCAATGTATTATCCACTCTAAGTAACCACAAAAAAAATGGAGTGACTGCTTATTTTTTAGTGTATCTATGTCATCTAGCTTGTGTGGTAAATATTCAAGAAATATTTGCTAAAGCACATAGTGATTAAATTAATTTACTACCATCTTGTTTAATAAAATGATTAATGTTCTAATACATTAATTAATTAATCTACTAATCAATACTTGGAAAGTGTCTGGCTTCCTTAAACATGGCAATAATTATTATTTTTTTGGTAACTCTTAGAGTATAGGATAAATCTTTAAAATTTAAGGGATTTGGATACTTTTATTGTAAAAACACTCTTTTAGGGCTGGAGAAATTAAATCGCTTGCCTAAGGCCAGATAGCTAGTTAAAAGCAAACTGTGTCACATTCCAGGGAGATTTCTCCACTCAATAACATTAGTATTTCTGCTTATAGAAAGTGCATTACTTTTGTCTTGTTGCATAACAAATTACTACAACCTTAATATCTTAAAGCAGCATGTAGTTATTATCTTACAATTTCCGTGATCCTCTGCTCTGGATCTCACAGGGCTGTATTCAAGATGTCAGCTGTGCTTGGGTATCATCTTAGGTTAGAGATCCTCTTTCAAGCTCACACAGTTGGCAGAATTCAGTACCTTGCAGCTGTGGAACTCCTGGTGACTTGTCCTTCAAGGACAGCAGGAGATCATCTCTGTGGCTTCCAGTCTCTCCGTTTTAAAGAGCTCAACTGATTAGGTGAGGGCTACTAGATCTGATATCCCTGTTGATTAACTTGCACTTAACTGATTAGGGACCTTAATTTTATCTTCAAAATTCCTTTGCCATATAAGATAACATAATCATGGAAGTGATTTCCCATCATGTTCTCAAGACCTATCTACACTCCAGGGGATTATACTAGGGCATGGATCCTCAGGGTCATTTTAGAATCTTCCCTACCATAAAGGGATATGGTTTCCTTTTACACATTTTGCGTAAGCATTTTGTTAATATTATCAATTTTACTTAAATGAAAAAAATAGAAACTTGTTGTTAAAATCGACTAACTTTTGAGTTACCTATTCCCAGTGGCATTTCCCTCCTCTTACACTGACAACCACTGTCATAAATTTGATAAGTATACGCAACAAATTTATTTATGAAAAAATAATATGTAATAGTATTGTGTGGAATTAACTTGAAAAGTATGCAAAAATTATCATTTACTCTGTTGCTTTTCAAATAGCCTTTTAAAAAATGTTTTAGGACAGCCTCTGTTTTATCTAAAGTTTAAAAATTACATATGAAACACTCTCAATTTCATTATTTGCAGTATAAGAGTCTTCCATACTATTAGTTATATTTAACTGCTTAATCTCTAATATCTGAGAAAAATGATAAAATTTCTCTGACATATCTGAAAATTTGTATCCTCATGATATTTTGCTGAGTTTTTCTTACTTTATATTGAGGCTTTGGCATTTAGTATGAGGTGTACATATATTCATGATTTCTACATTTTAAAAAAGTATTTCTTTAATAAATATGAAATATGTATTCTATAAATGTCCAGTTGATCCTCATTATTCATGGATTCTGTAATTACAAGTTTCTCTACATGTGAAAGTGTATTTGTAAACCCAAAATGAATACTCATGGCACTTTTGTAGTTATTCACAGACATGCATGAGAATAGTGAAAATTTGCGTTACCTGACTTCCACATTCCAGCTGAGGCTGAAAAAGATGATGCTCTGCCTTCCTGTTTCAGCCTCATACAGAGATGACCAGGGAATAGAGGTGGTGGGAGACAGGCAATGGAGTGCAAGAAGCTCCGTCTCTGGGGCCATTTGGACTGGGTTTAAATCTTAAGTCTGGCACATTTTATTGGGAAGGCCTCAGGCAAGTGACTTAACACTTGTGAACATCATTTTCTCTTTCATAAAATAAAGAAAATAGAAAATACCAAGATGAGTTGTTTTTTTTTAAGTTGTAAGATTACAGTCTAAGTGAGATTTGTACATATATATACATGTATGAATATTTACACACAATATTCACCTACCCTAGGACAAATGACTCAGTATAACTTAATTCAGTGTTCCTGGCAACTTTATATAACTACTGAGAATAATAAAAATCAACTGTATATTCTTATCTATTGTTTTTATGATACTATCATATTTTTCTTTAATATTAATTTTGCTCCACTGATCTTTTTTGCTTAATGTTTTCCTATTATCACTAAATGAGAAAAGATCAATGTAAGGGATGGCTTTATTTCAATAATTTTCATCTTCTCACAGTATATAAAAAAGGCTCTGAAAGGAGCCGATAGGAGACATGATTATTCAGGCAAATATAAGTTTTCTATATTTACTTGAACAAACCATTATAATCTTTCAGAAGATCTATGCACAACATGTGATTAACAAGAACAGTAATTTTTGCAGGTAGCTTTTGCAAACAAGGGAAAATTAAATTTTTTCAACCATCTTCCATATAGGTCCAGGAGAAAAGCTACTAGACAAGTCCTGTGGGCCAGTTTTAAGGAATTTTCTTAGACTAAGAATGAAAATAGTATCATTTCTTTTATCCACAACGTACTCTGAAAGTAGCTCTAAGCATTTCATATGTGCAAAAAATTGGGGATTAAATCATACTTCAAATCTTTCCTTAAGGTTTGTTAAACACCTTTCTTGAATAACTGTTCTGTTTTTTGTAATAAGTATGTTTCTTGTAAACGACACATAGATGCATTTATCTATCAAACACATCTACTATTTTAAGGTCAAAATACATGCATTTATATTTATTATGATTGCTGATATTTTTGAATAATTTCTCCATGATTTTTTTTGACAATGGTTAATGTTTTCTACTTCTTTATTTTGTTTTAATTTTTGTGTTTGTCCTATCTTGGTGAAAGTTTTCTGGCCTTTTTCTGCTTCTATCAAGTTCAAAGTTGTATTACACTCCTACTTTAAAAAAATGCTACTATATATTTTAATGTTTATGAATTTAATAATTTAGCTTGCATTTTCTCCCATGGGGAGTGGTGTGGAAGTGTGCAAGATGGATTTAAAAGTATGTTTTGTATTTTTTCACAAGTAATTTAATAGTATTTATACTTCATAAAAAATATTAAACATATAAAATATGAAAACTTGTAATGACAATGACACCAAGAAAATGAATTAAAAGACTAGATTTACCTTTTTCCCTGGATGACATATTATAAATTGAAGCAGCCCTAAATTTTACAAGTGACAGAGATGAAGAGTGTGATTTAGTTTCTTATCACTTCAGTGCCTTTAATGATAGTCTACAAGTACTGATGTCTTTCCAGTGACTTGTACAGACATTAACAATTGCTTTCAGAATCAGAAAGTGGTTGGAACTTATTGGGTTGTTTTTTCATCTTGTAGTGCTATTTTCAGTTTTAGTAGCTTATGCAGTTATTTGTGTCAACTCTAACAGTTGTTTTTTTTTTTTTCTGATCTTGTTGGTAACAGAATTTTGTTTATGTCTCTCCAATTAATCACTAAAGTTATTGAATCTTGGATTATATGGAATGATTTATAGGGAGGTGACACAATGCAGAAATCTCATCATTTATTTTATTAAGTAAATCTGAATATAGTTCGATATAATTCTTATTAAAAAGGGTAAAGCCAATTATTTGGGGAAAATAGGTTGTTAGTAGTACAAGATTGGAAAATAAGAAAAATATTTTCAACTTTCTACAGTTGTTCTTTCTACAATCTATTCCCTAAATAACTCTCCAGTAGCTTCTAATTTGGGGATTTAACTGGGTTAAAATATTGAAAATCAAATGCTCTACAGTTATCTTTATGAAAAATCTCCTTATAAGTCTGTAAATTCTGTAATATAAAGTTTGGAGGGTAATTTTTAAATTTTTTATTTAAAATTCAATGTTTTACTCTTCTTGGCATGCTTCTGTATAAAAACTAAGCAGTCTCCCATTCTTACCCATCCCATCCATTATTTGAACCTGAAATCACTTTCACGTATTTCATTGGTCACTACAGTACCACAATTTAAATAATTTGTTGCTGCAGATTATCTTAAATTTAACAATTATATTAGGAATTATTTATTTTCTTGCGTCTTGAAAGCTTTAATTTGCATATGGTATTCATTATAGTAATGGGAATGCAACATACAATGATTACTCTTGACTGATCTCTTAGTGAAATTTTAAACTTTTGTCCTTAATATTCTTGTCCTAATAAAATATTCTCTGTGTTTCAATGAGATATATTGATAAAAAATGTCATTATGTCTTTGTAATCTAGAAGAGCCCCCTATTACTTCTCCCATCTCCTGTTATCAGGAATAAAATGATCTCAGCCAAGTCTTCTCACTTGCCAGCCTTAAATGTAAATACTTATATTTCATAAAAGTTGCTTTTAATCAAGGTATGTTTATTTGAACAGGGTTCAAATTAAATATTAATTTGTGATGTGTCAAAAATATTTGAAAATTAATGTGAATACATGAGTGTCATGCCACTATTAGCAAAGCTTTTATTAAGTGCCTAATGTGCTATGCTTCATCCCAATGCTTAATATGGAGAATATTCAGTAACAACTTATGGTATTTCCATAACCTATCATATTATTCTGTTTTCCTGTTATTTTCCCAATATGCACATGCAGTTTCTTATGTGATTATTTCTACAACTGAATAAGTAACAGATGATTATTTACTCTAGTCTTTGAGGAAGATATTAGACCGTGCCATATCATTTGGCATTAGTTTTGTTAAACAACAATTAGCATCGAGCTGCAAAGAGCAAAAAGCTTTATTTGGGGTCTTAGGAGTTATAATTAGGGAGACACAGATTCCGATTAAAACTGAAAGTGTTCGGGTAAGAGAAAGGATCAGGGGCTTATAAAGGCAAAAGCCACAGGGTTGTTAAAGTTTTCTTGTAAGAATGATGATTGACTCTGATGCAAAAAGAGAAATATTTATCCTTAAGGGATAGACTGTCATGAATTATTTAGGGTAAGGGTACAAAAAGTATCTTGAGTTTCTGGAACATTGTGCAGATGTTCTGGAGGCCTATGTTAAGATAATAAGTGGTCAAAAGTTCAGATTCTGTCTGGGCTGAGATGTGCATGAGTCCCACTTCTTCAATGGCCTCCCAGGCCCATTTTAGAGGGCGCTCTTAGCAACACTGATTCCATTTTTTTTTTTACACTGACTCCATTTTGACTTTTATTTCCCAGTTTAACAAATGTGAACACTACAAAACCATTATAAACTGTTCTAACATGATTAACTTGATAAATCAGGATGTTTTAGAAGATGTTCTTCAAAATATATGTTATTAAAAACTCAAAACCAGTGAGACCACTATTACTCCAGATAGTGTTTCAGAGTGGTAAGGGATTGAATTTAAATTATGAAACTAGAAGTCTTTTTTAATATAAGGTATATGCAGTCTTGTGATGTCTTTTTTGTTTATATTTCTCTTGGCTTGATATGTCTCCAACTGGAGTTACTACACAATGCACCAATAAAGTGATTAGATTTTATGAAGATGATGGTATATTACTCCAAAGATAAAGGAAAAAACTAGAGTCTTTCACTTAAAACAGGAAACATCTATCCAAACTGCAGAGCATTACTCCAGCCTCTCCTTCCACGACATTGATTCACTGTCATGCTGTTCTTTCATTCAACACAACTGGAGAAGAGATCAGTGTGTTTGAAATTAGGTTGTCACAGGTGGTAGAATTAATCCTAATCTCAGCTACGGTTAAGAATCAAATTTTGATCTTTAAAATTTCTATTTGAGACATTTTTCTTAGCTGTTTAAAATTATGTTAAAAAGCATAACATAAAATTTATCCTCTTACCCAGTTTTTAAGTGTGTAGTTTACTAGTCTTAGCTACTATATTCACATCGTTATGCAACAGAGCTCTAGAACTTTTTCAGCTTGCAAAACCAAAACTCTGTACACATTGAACAACTACTTCCCTCCTCCCTCCCCCAGCCCCTGGAAACCACAGTTCTACTTTTTATTTGTATGGCTTTGATTACTTTAGATATATTGCAGCATTATGCACAATATCCAAGAGATGGAAGCAACGCAAATGTCCCTAGAAGATGAATGGTGCTGGGGAGGAAGGAGTTTTTCTCTACCCTTCTAGGTTCTTCCAGCTGGTCTACGAATTAAGGTGACATGAGACACAAAAGCAGAAGAAAATCAAACAAAAGTTTAATAATATGTATACATGGGAGAGACCCAGGAAAACTGAGTAACTCAACAAAATGGCTGAAAGCTTCGCCTTAAACAGCATCTTCAGCTAAAGACAAAAGAAAATGTTGGGGGTAACAGTTTGGAACTTCTTAGAGGTAGAAGGCAATTCACACGAAGATGGAAAAACAAATGCTTGGTAAGCAAATTTATGCTGGGCCGTGCAGAGAGAATGGGACACAGAGAGGAATTTTAACAGACTTTGCTGGGTTCCTCTCTGTCTATCATACCTAGTTCATATTATACTATA
This sequence comes from Aethalodelphis obliquidens, assembly GCF_003676395.1. Classification (NCBI taxonomy): domain Eukaryota; kingdom Metazoa; phylum Chordata; class Mammalia; order Artiodactyla; family Delphinidae; genus Aethalodelphis; species Aethalodelphis obliquidens. Next base: position 19,472,395 of record NW_020837973.1, on the reverse strand, counting down.
GATATCTATGGGATAGCTCCATTCCTGGAACAAGGCTTTTACCTAAATTCTTTCAGACAGTTAGATGGAAAGTCAGAGTTTCTTCCTGAGTCTTCTGGGCCTTGACTGTTTTCAGCTCTGCATGCCAAAAAGATGCTTTTTGGGGTGACAAATTTTGCTCCCTTACAATGGATAAAAGAAATGCGGCCTGTACATACAATGAAATATTATTCTGTTTTAAAAAAAACAAGGAAATTCTGTCACATGTTTGTGGTGTAAGCCCTGATAACTGGTTTTTCTCTTTTGTAATGCAAGTTCCTGACTTAAGCTTTGATTACTGAGGCATCCACTTCAAAGATGGCTATCTGAATAAACACCTTGCCAGACACAGGACTAGAAGATGGTTCAGGCCACCCTGCCCTCCCCATCTCTCCATCCCCACCAAAGTTCCTTTGTTTAAAGATCATTGGATGATTTACATTATTGACAGTTTGGCCACTTTTTCTTTTCCTTTTTTTTTTTTTTTCTTTTCTTCCTGTGCATTAATTCCCACTCTTATGTTTTAAATTCACCAGTAGAGAGTGAACCTGTGGAAACTTAGGCCCCCCCTTCACCCCAATAAAAGCAGAATCCCAGGCTTGCACACTCCCTCTTGCTGTGTGGCCCCAGGCATGCTGTGTAGCCTCCAGGAACTGTGAGTAATAAACATTTTTATTTTTTCACTTTCCTGATGTTTACTGCTGAGGGTGTCTTGCAATCATAATAAGAACAACAAAGGCTGGTCCAGCCACTACATCGGTCCTTGAGGACATTATGCTAAGTGAAAATAAGTCAGTCACAAAAAGATAAATACTGTATGATTCCAATTATATGAGACATTAAATTTTAATTATTTTATTACTTTCTAAGTTTGTCAATAAACTACAAACTTTAAGAGGATTTTGGTATGTGAAAAGAAAATCAAAATGTAGTCAGGGGCTTCCCTGGTGGCGCAGTGGTTGAGAGTCCGCCTGCTGATGCAGGGGACACGGGTTCGTGCCCTGGTCCGGGAGGATCCCACATGCCATGGAGTGGCTGGGCCCGTGAGCCATGGCTGCTGAGCCTGTGCATCCAGAGCCTGTGCTCCGCAACAGGAGAGGCCACAACAGTGAGAGGCCCATGTACCGCAAAAAAATATATATATATATATCTATATAGATATGGATATATATAGTCAGTATTGCTAAGAGAGCTTTCTAAAATGGAGCCGGAGGCAATTGAGGAAGTGGGACTTATGCACCTCTCAGGCCTGATGGAATCTGAACTTTTAACCCCACAGAACACTTGGTTTTATGGGGATCTGTGTCTCCTGAATTGCAGTTCCTGTGATTCCTAATTGTAATTCTTAAGGCTCCAGATAAAGTTCTTTGTTCTTTGTAGCATCAATACTAATTGTTGTCCGACATGTATAATTCAGACACTTAGAATTTATTGACTACCTACTATATTAAAGGAATGTCACTTCTTGGTGCATGTGAAGTAAATAGTAAATGGAAATGACATTTACTCTCAAATAATTATAACTAGGTCCATTCATCAGTTGTCAAAGGATTAGAATTATAAACACAAAAATTCCAGAACAGCTGTATGTATATTATGCCATTCATTTAAACTATTTTAGAAACATGCTATCCCATGCCAAATAAGAATTAGTAAGAAAACCACTGCATTTATTATATCTCCATATAGTTGTACACTTATTCCAAAAACATCCAATTCTTACTGAAGAAACAAGTTTATATTGAGACAAATTGCTTGGTAGTATCAGGATTTATGTGGATAGTCTTTCAAGTTGTTTCAAATGTTTCCAACTAAGATACATTTCAGAGAAACCAAAAAGGAAATGTGCCCCTGCCCTGAGAATGTTCTAAAACTCAGAAAAAAAGGTTATTTTATAAGTTTTATTGCCTATATTTTATTTATAATATATATGTATTTATAGTAAGTATATTGTATAATATTCTGGTTGATTAGTTAAAGAGTGACTTGATACTTCTAGTTGGAAAAGATTTGATAGCCTTCATTTTTTTCAAAATCAGAAAAATGTTTGCCCCTTTTAAGTTTCTTAATATGTCTCTTTGGCATAAAGATTATCTTAGGCTGATTATTTTTAAGGAACAGTAGCCTTAGGGAAAGCTCTGAAAGCCAAGAATAAGTTACCTTTTGAAAGAGACATTTACATTTTCTAAGAAAAATCTCCATTTGTATGGGTGTCTCCTTCTCTGTGCCAGAAAGAGAAGGGTGACTAAATCTCTAAAAACTCTGGGAGAAGGGAAAGACCTAAATCTGTATAACAACCTTACCTTTATTTATTGTATTTTTCCCAATAGCTCCCCACAACTGGCTGCCTCACTCCGCACCATCTTATTGGGACAAATCCAAGAGTTACTAAGTTTTCATGGGTCTCTCCCATTTTTACAGGAGGTATACATGTTATTAAACTTCTGTTTGTTTTTCTCCTGTTAAGCTGTCTCTTATTACAAGGCACGTCTCAGCCAAGAACCTTAAGGATTAGAAGGAAATTTATTCTTCCTCCCCTACAATGTGAAAGATATCAACGAAGATTCAAATACAGAAAGATAAATCACCTTCTAATAAAGTAAGAATAATTAGATATATCTTACCTTTACATTTAGTTGAACTAGGATAAACACTTTGACTCTGGAACTTTTAGCTAGATGATAGTTTTCCACACTTTTCAGGTAAGGAAATGACGTTTAGAAAGATGTCCAAACTTTTTTTTTTTTTTTTTCTGTACGCGGGCCTCTCACTGTTGTGGCCTCTCCCGTTGCGGAGCACAGGCTCCAGACGCACAGGCTCAGCGGCCATGGCTCACGGGCCCAGCCGCTCCGTGGCATGTGGGAGCCTCCCGGACCGAGGCACGAACCCGTGATCCCTGCATCGTCAGGCGGACTCTCAACCACTGAGCCACCAGGGAAGCCCACATAATTGTTTTTTAAACTGTGCCTTCTATTTCAATTTAGTATTGAGAAAAATAAACCTATTCTATTTTTCCTTGAAAAATCTCTTATGAAACAATAAAAATAAGCAAATCAGCAAATGTTTGGGAGCCTAGCTCCTAGACCTTTAACCCAGTGCTGCAGCTGTTATAAAGAGATGGAAGAGAATAAGAAACAGAAACCTCAATTAAATAGAAGTGGGAGACCAGAAGGGGGAGTGCTCATGCCCTGTGAGGATAGCAGAGCCCAAGAGAAAGAAGAAATACTCTTCTTTCCTGGCAACGGCTCAGCCAGTGAAAAACCATGGACTCTATTTATTATGGTCCTCCCAACTTCCTTTTCCTCTCTATAAAAAAATGTTTTCTTTCCCTTGCCATGTGGGAACTGACACATGGCTCACCACAGTTGCAGTCCCTGAATTACAATTCTCTGCTGATCCCAGATAAACCCATCTCTGCTGAAAAAATACCTAGCAGTATATTTCTTTCATGTCAACAGAGGCATTCTAAGAAAAGCAGACACTTGGAATTCTTCTAAATTCTTAAAATCTTCCACTTAAAGCCTATAGACATGTTTCTCTCTTTAGATACAAACTCCAAGCAGGTACCCACGCAAACACCACTACCTCTGAAACTCAGACACAAAGAGGCACACCAAAAGCAAACAATCCCTTGGACATCAGTTTGTCTTCAACATTCTCCTCTGCCATTATTTGATTTGTCTTTTAGCTATCCTATTTCAAAACTTTGAACTCTAATTTTGCCAACATTATTGACCATAAGGACAACCTATGTGAATCAAAACCACTTCATGGGCTTCCCTGGTGGTGCAGTGGTTAAGAATCCGCCTGCCAATGCAGGGGACACAGGTTCGAGCCCTGGTCCGGGAAGATCCCACATGCCACGGAGCAGCTAAGCCCGTGCGCCACAACTGCTGATGCCCGCGCGCCTAGAGCCCGTGCTCTGCAACAAGAGAAGCCACCGCAATGAGAAGCCGACGCAACACAACGAAGAGTAGCCCCCGCTGGTCGCAACTAAAGAAAGCCCACGCTCAGCTACGAAGACCTAACACAGCCCAAAATAAATAAATTTTAAAAATAAAATAAATAAATTTTAAAAACAACAAGAAAACCCACTTCATGTCTGTAGTATGCCCAGAAAAGCATTATACCTACTGGGGGCTATTACTGTTCACAATTAAAACAGAAACATTAAAAAACAGGGAGTCATTCATGAGTTTGAACACTTTTACTGACAGCAGTAGTCTCCATGTCAGTGTGCTGAATGCATCCTCAAAATACTTTATAGAGGTATCATTTATAATTTTAGACAAGCTTCCCAGTCTGACTTTGCCCCCTCTACCAAGACATGATCCTCGCATTTACATCAGAGATATTCTATCCTTTGACACAGATAGATGGATAAGAATTCTTTTTTCCTGTTAATGAAACTATAACTATGATGACAATAAATGTAATTTTAAATAGGTCACTGGATAAACAAAGATAAACTGCTTATAATTAATATTCATTTTGGAATTAAGCTGAAAAAAGTAAAACAAGTGATATAAAGAGATAATTGTTTAATTCAGTAGAAATAGTCTTTTTTTTTTTTTTTGCGGTACGCGGGCCTCTTCCTGTCGTGGCCTCTCCTGTTGCGGAGCACAGGATCCGGACGCGCAGGCTCAGTGGCCATGGCTCACGGGCCCAGCCGCTCCGCGGCATGTGGGATCTTCCCGGACCGGGGCACGAACCCGTGTCCCCTGCATCAACTGGCGGACTCTCAACCACTGCGCCACCAGGGAAGCCCCTTTGTAGGGTTTTAATGTAAATATAAATCACCTTCTTTAATGTAGTTTATCCTGTGTAGTTCCCAGCAGAAGAGAATTTCCAAGTTCCAAAGCAATGTAAGCCTGGTAAGCCTCACACAATTTCTGCACCTTCAGTTTCTGAAATATAGTTTCACTCAAGATATTTTAAAATTAATATTACTATTATTTATACTTTTAGTCCTATAGAAAGTAGTATTAATAACTATTCATTCAACCTTGATTCTTGTAATGGAGTGATAGTTATCCCTCAGTATTCTATATATCCTTACTTCCTAAATTTATCCAAACCTGGAGTTTTAGGTGGTCATAAGTTACCCAGAATAAACAGTACATTTTCCAACCTCCCTTGAAGCTAAGCATTCCTAAGTGTCCCAGTTCTATCCACTAGATATAAAATGAAGCGTCATATGGCAGCTTCCAGGAATATTTCTTAAGAAACAACCAATCATATGTGCCTCACACTTCTTTTTCATGCTGAGACTTGGAATGCAGATACAGCTGCAGTCTCATCCCGAATTATATGACAAAGACCACGTAGAAAAAGCAGAAACCTGGGGACATTTCAGTCCTTCAGGACGATGGAGCAGAACTGCCGTAACAGCCCTAGAGATCTTACCTCTGTTTCTCTACACACACACAAAAAACCAATTTTCAGGTATATAAAAAAAATCCTGTTACTTTGATATCTGCTTCTCCTGGACCAGCCTAATTCCAAATGATGAAGTTATTTAAATGCTTCTGGTCTAGCTTAAACATTTTAAAAATGCACTTATTTCTTCACATGGAAGATAGTACAAGGAAGATAATACATGAAAAAGTGTGTAGCAAAATATGCAATTTAATTTAAGAAAATCAGGAGTTTATATAATGGCATAGAATCTTTCATAGACCCTTTTAAAACTAAGAGTGCTTTCATTGGCTAGAGAGTGATGCTGAATGGAACCAGCCTTATATTTATTAGTAAAGACATTTGTGTGGTACGTCGTATAGGAAGGAACAGAATTCAGTTATCAGTACACTGGCTATCCTGCTAGAATACAGAGCAAGTACTTGATTTTCCCAATGGAGGAATTATATAATAAGCAAGCTTGTGAGGGAAGTTACCGGCATTATCCCTTGTATACAGTAACTTCTCAAATGTATTGATACAAATACATGTTGATTTCACAGCTACATCTGGGCTGGTGAATCTTGCTTAAAGAAAAATAAAAGACATTGAACTGTGGATATTTGTGTGACAGCAAACGATCTTCAGCTTCAACTGAACACAAGATTCCTCTCTGCTTCCCTAGTGGGCTGAATACCATACCTAAGTCCACTTAGAGGAATGAGTTTACCATTAGTCCTTCTTTGACAAGAGTTCCTCTTCCCATAGGCTTGAATCCCAAGCAGCAGCTGAAGGTTGGTTACTGACCAGATGAAGATGAACAAATGAACCGTGGGGTCCAGAAAATCACAAGGTGGTCTGGAATAATTGGTCCGTTTAAGAAGTATGACGGTAATTAGTTCAGTTAACAAAATTAACTTGCTCTTTAATTAGGAAGGAAGATAAATTGCCTGTTTGAAATAAGTGAATGAGATAATAAACTTGCCTAGAGATGCTAAGTGAGAGATAAAGAAATATCAGGTAATTTCTAGAGTTTGTTAGATAGCTGAGTCTTGTAATCTTATATATATGTATATCACTCTTGCCACTGACTGTGTTCAGGGCAGAGGCCTGGGCAACATAAGTGATGGCCCTTTTGAGAGAATTGACATTTGCTCTCTCTTTCTCCATAATCTCTTTGCTGATGTAGTCTCTTTCATAAACTTTCTGCTTATTCTCCAAACCAAACTGCAGATTAATAACTCATTTTTACAAGAAAATTTACAACTGAGGTTTGGAAGACTTCCATAACAAATAATAAATGTATACTTTGATTCATATTGGGTTGTTCCTTATGTCATAGAATCATCTCTAGGAATTCATGAAGCAGTGAAGGAAAGTGATTTGTGAGAACCCATGGTTTCTTGGCTTTATTGGTGTCAAATAGCACCAAAAGTTCACCATGATTTGTAATCTAGTGTATAGTCTTATGAATCAGAGGAACTGTGATGATGGTTGGAATTGGGGTTTTTTTGGCAATACCGCGCTGCGTGTGGGATCTTAGTTCCCCAACCAGGTATTGAACCTGGGCCCTTGGCAGTGAGAGCATGGGGTCCTAACCACTGGACCTCCAGGGAATTCCCTGGAATTTTAAAAAAGGACTCAATGCAAAGAAGAGAGAAGGAGCCTATTTTTGACTGAGCTGGAGACTTCTTCCCTGTTTTGTTTTAACCTTCTCAGATAACTTGAATTTCTAGTGCAACATACTTCTTGGGAACTTCAGAGAGAAAAATTTTCCTAGAACCAGGAAAACCTCACCTCAGACTTATTTTATTCCTTACAGGTTTGGAAATAGAATAGTAAAATTAAAAAGTGTCTGAGGAAATTTTTAACCTTTAGGTAGTTAGTAGCTACAAAAAAAGCCTGCCTGCCTGTTTCCTTAGTTTTGAACAAAATTTGGCTTGTTTTGTTCCTTAATCTGACTTTCATTTGGGCTCCAGGAAATGATAAGCTTCTGCAGATACAGTCAGGTCAGAGAAAGGAGAAAAATAAATGTATTGTTAATGTGTATCTACGGTTAACTTGCAGTGGTGAAGATTAATTAATACTCAGGGAATCAAAAGCAAAGGGGAAGCAAGATTTTGTCAAGAAACATATGGCAAAAAGTATGTGACATCCACGGAGTCTCAAAAGATAGCATCCTGGGAATTATCCTCAGCAACAGAGTAGAGCTAAAGAAAGCTTCATTGTTTCACTAAACATGCATTTAATAAAAAGCATATTTTTTAAGTCAGGGTTTCTCAACCTTGGTGTCATTGGCATTTTGAGTCAAATAATTTTTTTTTTTGTAGGCGCTGCTGTGTGCATTGTAGGATTTTTAGCCACATTGCTGGCCTCTACCTGCCAGATACCAGTATCCCCCGCCCCCATCCCCTTGTGGTAGAGAGAAGGAAAAAAATGACTAGACATTTCCAAATGTCCCTTTGGAGGTTAAATCTCCCCTGGATAAGAACAACTGGTAAAAATAATATTTATTTATTTTTTATTATTTTTTAAAATTTATTTATTTATTTATTTTGGGCAGCTTTGGGTCTTCGTGCTGCACGCGGGCTTTTCTCTAGTTGCGTCAAGCGGGGGCTACTCTTTGTTGTGGTGTGCGGGCTTCTCATTGCGGTAGATTCTCTTGTTGTGGAGCACGGGCTCTAGGTGCGTGGGCTTCAGTAGTTGTGGCTCCCGGGCTCTAGAGCACAGGCTCAGTAGTTGTGGTGCACGGGTTTAGTTGCTCCGAGGCATGTGGGATCTTCCCAGACCAGGGCTCGAACCCGTGTCCCCTGCATTGGCAGGCAGATTCTTAACCACTGCACCACCAGGGAAGTCCCAATATTTATTATTTTTTAATTGGGCTTCTTCATGTATAGAGTAGCAATTAGTTAGCCTTGGGTTTCTGAAAGTATGGAAGAAACCACTTTGTAGCACAATTGATCAAACTTTTTAACTTTTAACCTTTTATGGAAATATAGTACGCATACAGAAAAGAGTACATATCCTTAATGTACAGTTCTGATGAATTTTAACACACTGAACACATCCCCAACACTGGCATCAAAATCAAGGAACAGACATAACACACAACAAAAACTTGCCTCTTGCCTCTTTCCACACACTACCTTACAAAGGTAACCCCCTTCCTGCCTTCTAACAGCCCAGATTGATTTTGCCTGCCTTGGTACTTTGTATAAATGAAATCACATGGTCAGTAGTCTTTCACATCTGTTTTGTTTTTTTGTTTTTTTTCTCAATATTGTTATTATGTGATTCATCCACATTGTTTCAGGTGGTTGTAGATTATTTTCGTTAAGGTTTGTGTCACATTCAGAAAATAAAGCTTGACTCATCTATGCACTGTAAATAAGCATTTAAGTAGTGTTATTTATTTATTAAGAATAAAGTTGCTGTGGATAATTTAGTACAGTGTGTGTGTGTGTGTGTGTGTGTGTGTACCTGTGTGAAAAAATATATATATATACTTTTTTTTTCTGCACAGTGTATGTATGCCCAGGAATAGGATTGCTGGGGGTTGGGGGTGGAGGGTAGGACAGCAACTTGTTTTTCCATATCTATATCTAATCTACCCAATACCATATATTAAAAGACCTTCCTTTCCCCACTGTAATAGAATGTTGTTTTTGTTATAAGTTGGGTAACCATGCATATATTGGTCTATTTATGAACTTTATTTCTGTTCCATTACTCAGTTTGATGTTTGATATTTTAGTCCTTGTGCATTTGTTTTTCTTTAAGACTGCTTTGTCTATTTTTTACTGTTTAAAATACCAAAGGAGTTTCAGAATCAGCTTGTCATTTTGTGAAAGCTAAGTCATGTAATTTTGGCCTTTTTTTCTAGTGCAAAAGCATTTATGGCTATACATTAACATCTTCAGTTTTAGTTCATAAATTTTTACATAAATATCTTCACTATCATTGACTTCAAAAATATTTTCTAATTATTATTTTAATCTTTCAGCCCATGGTTTATTTTAAAATGTGTATTTTTGAATACAGGCATTGTGCCAGCAACCCTAGAAAATTCACTTATAGATTCTAACTTTTGTCTTTTAGAGTCTTTTGGATTACACAATCATATAGTCTGTGAATAATGACAGTTACTCTTTTCCAGTTCTTACACCTTTCTTTTCATTTTTTTTTTTTTTTTTTTTTGTGCTTATCACAATGACAAAGACCTTAACTCTTTTAGGCCGCAATAGGGTCTGATCATCTCAATCTATCAGATATGAAGCTGGGTTCGAACGGGTTGCATCCTTAGTAAAAATCTGTTACTGAACCGAAACTTGGGTCTGGTTGCCCACACTCAGTAAAGCCAGTCTACTGACACCGGGTTGGGGTAAAGGAATGTGCAGGGTTTACTGTAAGGCGCCATGCAATGAGTCTGGGACAGCTGATGCTCAAAAAGCCCAAACTGCCTGATGGGTTTCAGCAAAGCATTTTCAAAGGCAAGGCAAGGGAGGGGAGTCCTGGGGTATGTGATCAGCTTGTGCACAATTCTCTGATTGGTTGATGGTGAGGTAAAGTAAAAAGGCGATAAGTTGTTGCAAATATTTCCTGGTTCCCAACAGACTGTGGAGGGGTGCATTAATTTCTTCCCTTTGGTGGAGGTTTTAGCATCTGTAAAACAACCTGGAAATCTGCATCAGATACTATCAATATTATCTAGGTACTTCAGAGAGGAACTAAAGCAGAGGAAATGGGGAGGGGTCTGTCACAGGCAGGATCTTGTCCGGTAACAAATCCAGCTACTCTGGTTTGCTCTGTTCTCTCCAGGATGCCACCTTCCTAGACTTTTTACTGATTACAAATTATCCTTCACCTGAAGTGAAGGGAGATCCAGCTCTACCCTTTAGAATTCCCAAGCCATTCCCATTCCCATTTCTCCACTTCCTACCACACGCCACTCTAAAATCTAAATATCTGACATGAAACCCAACAATGAGCTTGCAGTAAAGCACCACTCTTCAGAAAGTCTTTGTGTTCTCAACACCTAATGAGTGTGGGAAATTTTATTCTTCCCTTTTGAAGCATTGGCCTCTCTTCAGCATCCTCTGAGCTCCAGAACTCAGGAAATTACCATTGGTAATCCTGGCTGTAGGTATGAAAGTCCTCCAGTTTTTAGTTTTCTTCCAGCCCTGCTGAACACTTCCAGATTTGTTGGTTTCTATCCCCCCTGGCAATGGACTTCTGCCTTAGTTCAACCTTATCTTCAGCTTCTGCCCAGATTTGACCAGTGTCCCCAGTTTGGGAAAAACTAGCTAGCAACAGTCAGGTCTATCCAGAAAAGTTTGTGGTTTTAGTTCAGCTAGTCCCCATTACTTCTAAGGACCTTCGTTAAGTCCCAAAATACATTGCTTGTAAACGTGTATGACATTTTTTCCCTAGTTTTTTCAATAAGTCATTGGTTTCCAACTACCTACTGTATCCTACTTAGTAGTAGAGATCTCCCAATCATTTTTTTATTAATGATTTTTTATTAAAGAGAAAGTCACATGAAATAAAATTAACCATTATAAAAGATACAATTCAGTGGTATTTGGTATATTCAGAATGTTGGGCAACACCTCTATCAAGTTCCAAAATATTTTTATCACCGCAAAAGAAAACCCCCTACTCCTTAAGTCAATCCTGCTTTTCCCCTCTATACTGCCTCTGGTAACTACCAGTCTACCCTCTGTCTTTATGGATTTACCCATTCTGTGTATTTGATTTAAATAAGATCCTACAATAAGTGACCCTTTGTGTCTGGCTGATCTCACTTAGCACAAAGCTTTCAAGGTTTATTCATGTTATAACACGTATTCCTTTTGGATGCTGAATTCCATTTTATGTATCTGTCACATTTTGTTTATCCATTCTTCTGATGATGGACATTTGGGATGTTACCATCTTTTGGCTAATGTAAATTGTGCTGCTATAAACATTTGTGTATGAGTATTTGCTTGAAGACTTGTCTTCAATTCTTTTGTGTTTATATCTAAGAGTGGAGTGGCTGGGTCACGTGAAAATCCTTTGTTTAACTTTGTGGAGTTGACGATTTTTTTGTTTGACATTTAAAGGAGATAGTTGATTTAAGGTCTTTGTCTAGTAAGTTTATCATCTGCGCTTCCTTAAGGAAAATTTCTGTTCATTTCTAATGTTAATGAGCCATAATTTTTGTTTCTTCATATGTTTTATATATAGTTTATTGTTGAAAAGTATACATTTAAATATTATAGTGTGCTAACACTAGAAACCAGATTCTTTCCCCTCTTCAGTGTTTTGTTTTGATTTTGTTTTTCACTTGCTTGCTTGCTTGCTCTGGGATGTAGCTGTTTGATTGTTTAGTAACTTTTATTAACAATTTTTAAAGACTGTATTATTTGTCAGATATGTGCTCTGAAGTCTTTTCCTTTAGGTTATGATCAACTAGTGTTTGGATAGAGATTTTCTTGAATGTATGGAACAAAAAATAAAAATGGATAAACATAAACTCTCAGTCTTTGCAGTCTGGCTCAGTTTTGGGCACTTTCTCAATACTTAGACAAGGTATCTACAAATCTGCCTCAGCTTTTCTTTCCTGTTGCTATCAGCCTAAAGATCACCCATAGATTAAAAAGAAAGAATCGGGGTCTTCTTTCTCAGTTCTTGGTTTGTTGTTGTTGTCTGTTTTTGTTTGCTGTTTTATTATTTGAACATTCATCCTTTCCTGGGCTATGTAAGGCTTTCTGGGTTCCTATACAGGGGTGCCCTATAATGCCCTTCATTCTCCAAAAATTCTCTTTTCCCAGGTTTTCCTCACAGGCTTTCAGCGTATTTATTGTTTGCCTCAGTTGTAATCTTTGCCCCAGGCAGCGGCAAATTATCCTTTGGCCTTTCACTTTTTTGAAGAATGCCCTGTGCATAGCTACTTTTCTACCCTGAGAGACTTCCATGTTAGGGGAAACAAATGCAAGCTCCTTGCTTCAGCCCTTTGGGCAGTACCCAGACCGGACAAAACAGGCAGATTCAGTCCTTAAAGAGCATGGTCTTCTCTGCTCCCTCCAGAACCAGAGGACCAGGTCCCACACAGGCTGGTGTCTTCAAGATTGCTACCGAACCAGGGAGTAAGATGGAAACAAAAGTAAAAATGCTGCAAAGCTTTTCTAAGATTTTTAAATCAACTGATTCTTGATTCAATGCTTGTTTGGTTACTATAAATCTTTGACTATTTTCCAAAGTTAGTTCTGATAACTTTTGCTCTTTTTTTAAATTTGTTTTTGTTTTTGTTTGGCAGGGGTATCTTACCTGTGGTGGAGCAAACTCTTGGAGCTACCACTCTGCCATTTTCACTAACATCACTAAAACACTCCCTACTCTGTTCATTTTCCCCCAAAGTTAAAAGCCTTTACCCTGGAGAGCTCCCATTAACTTCTCTTGAAACACTGCCCATAGCTGACATGCAGTACCAGAAATACTCTAGCTCTCTCTCTTATTCTTTTCAGAATTCTCTTACAAGTTTTAAATGGTTAGTATATCTCCTCCCAATCACCTTGGACACACTGGTTGTGTATACTGGACAATGACTTAGACTCGAAAATTATATGGAATTATATATTTGGAAATGTGTATTCACACATATATAGTCACACACATACATATATACATACATGGAAATAATATATATATATATAACTGTCAAGAGCAAAGAGAGATGGAACAAGCTCTATTACCAACTATGTTTTGAAACTTTTTCAAATGCTATTTTTAGTTGTCCTATTTACTATTTGGAACTTCAGAAAACTGGGACATAAGAAGGTTTAATTTATAGCATCTTCAGCAGTTCCATCCAACTTTACGTAGTCTGTGAGTTCTTGAAGGAACTTTGAATGTCAAAGCTATAGTAGCCAAAGAAAGAATCGAGAGTCACTCCTTCTTTCTTCCTTCAGGGGAAATGACTGAGTTCACTCTGCTGAGTCTAGGAAGAATACAAAATTAAAGGTGTAAAATTTTGTATTTCAGTTTATTTTGGATTTGACCAAAATGGAAGAAAATTTCACATTGACTTAGGTATCTCTATGAGAAATTTAACAAAGAGGAAATTTACATTTAATCTGCAGTATAGTTCAATGTATTATCTGGGCTTTGCTGTGATACAGGGGTCTCTACAAATCTTTCTTAATATGTTCTACTATGAGTGGTTAGATTGTTCAATGTGCCAGTGTATAAGTAAAGAAATAGAAGAAAACTTCTCGCATTATCAATAGACACCAAATTAAGTGTATGCATGTCTATTATAGTGATATCTGTCCAAAAACTCTTGTATAAACCAACTTTTTAGAAAAAAAAGAATGTAAAACTATCTGTAATTAAATTAGCAGTTTTTTTCATGGCATACAAATGCAAACCTAAAATTTTAGCAAAAATAATGAATTATCGTTACAAGTTCAGTATTCCAAAGGTAGCAGTTATAGTTTAGAGCTTAATGTTGGAGTGTGAAAAAATAAATTACTTCAGGTATGTCAGCTTCTAGATTACTCTGTGGTCACTATAATGCAAATACACCATAATAAATGGAAATTTACTTTCACCTGATTTAGTGGATAAGAAAACAAAGTTTGTCTAGCTTTGCCCACACAGAGCCACCAATTCATAAGCTTCATTTTCTTTCTAATAATAATTGAGATTTAAAGACCTAAATCTTCTTCAGCTTTTGACTTATACTGATCATAATGCTGAGAATGTGCCTTGAAGCAACCCCACAGCCTGTGTTCAAAGCAGATAAATATACCTCCCGAATTTTTCAGAAGCAGATTTAAGATTGTTGCAATCATACTGTAGAAATATAAAAATATGGCCTTGAAGTTCTTTGACACTCTTCATTTTGTGAAGAGTGAAGAATTTATGTCCTTTATCATGAATTTAAGCCTCTATGACTACTTGGCTAATATTTGATAAAATTCACCAGTGAAACCATCTGGGCTGGCCTTATGTTTTTGTTGTTCTTTTCTTGGGGGAGGGAGCCCTTATGTTTGGGGGAAGATTTTAATTTCAAATTAACTTTCTTTCCTTGATGTAAGTCTATTTAGACTTTCTGTTTTTTTCTTGAATTAGGTTTAGTAATTTCTGTCTTTCTCAGATTTGGGGTTGATCAGAGAGTGTTTGGTTGTGAGCCAATAAAAGCCTGCTCCTGCTTCATTAGAGCTTCGCTCAGGGGTGGACCTGAAAGTTAAAGGAGAGAAGAAATTCTCTAAATAAGCAAAACTTTAGTCATTCATTTTATGTGGAAAGAAGCAGACCAATAAAAGAATATATACAGAATCATGTACAGTTGTAAATGGCTTAGCATGTTCATCAAGGATATCTGAGGAATACACATATCAGTGGATCTATGGGAATGCGTATTCTATATGATCTTTGTAGTACATCATAATGCCCAACAAAAGGCATGCACCATTGACAATGCACTGAACAACAAAATGGACAGAAAGACATCAGACATTTCACATCAGACAGCCTCTGTCATTTGCCACTCTAGTGCTGGAATAATGGGTGCATAATTGGAGTACCCAGTATGGCAGAATGGAGACTATGAATAGACCCAAAGACATAGTCTCCAACTAACCAAGGCAGACCTCGCTGCTTCTGCAAGCACAAAATTTCAACACAGAACCCTTGATATGGCACCATGCGTAAAGAGTCCACCTGGCCTCTTGGTGGCAAGTTAATTACAATGGGGTCCTCTCACATTAGAAGAGGAAGCAATTCTTCTTGACTAAAATATAACCTTATTCCAGGTATAGTTCCTGCCTGTAGGGCCTCAATCAGCACCATTACTGGAGGATTTACAGACTGATATGGGATTAGCATTGCCTCAGAACCCACTTTAGAGCGAAGCAGTGTATCAGTGTGCAGTTTACTATGGAATCTATTGGTCTTGTTACACACAAACACACAGACACACACACAACACTCAGAAACTGGTGAAAGAGAGTAATGTAAATGTAACAGCTAATGGAAGGTATAACTAATGTGCCAATTTGGAGATGATAGCCTACCAGGGTAGAGCACTGTCCTCCAGGAGGCAATTATTCCATAAATCAACAACCCTTATATAATACTGTGGTACCCAAAACTAGAATTATGAATTTGAGAATGGAGGGTTAGAAGTAGCATTGAACCTGCTTACTCTTACTTTCAGTGACCAAATTAGGGAATTTTTGCTTATTTCTCTTTTTTAGCTTTAGAAATCTGTGTTTCCTAAGGAAGAAGCCTTTCTCCACATTACACAGCGAGTCTCTTTAAACTTTAAACTAAAATCAAGTAAAGGTGTTACTATCTCAGCAGGAGTAGTTGATCTTGATCATGAGAAAAAGGTTGGAATGTTGTTATGACATGAGGAAAGAAAACAGCATGCTTGGCACCCATGCCTGGCAACACCTGTGTATCTCCTCTGGGTATCCCTTACCCAATTTTGATGTCAAAGGCACAAGTACAGGAGGTTGAGAGGGGCATGATGACTACCATCTTGGATTCCACTGGGAAATGCTTTTGGGTCAACACACCCCTTAAGTCCCTAAAACAATGAAGATGCTTGTCAAAAGTGAGGGGAATCTAGAATTGGTGAAAAAGAGAAGAAAATTGATTTGATGTGCAGCTTCAAGACCAGCTACACATGTGGGCTTAAAGTTTATCCCACAAAATTTATTGTTGCAATTTATCCCAGAAAACATGACCAACACAAATCTTAGGAGAAGAGTTTCCAGTTTATTATACAAAGTATGTGGAGCTGAAAAGAGCAAAAGGTGGATTGTAATGACTGCCCTAGTGTGCTATGAAAATTTACCCTTCAGTCCTGAAGTCTCATTCATTTAGCCACTAAGTGTTTTTGTGACAGACAACATTCTACTGAGTCTCATTCTATGAAGTTGTCCTCAGCTGCCTTACCCCTCTCCCCCAAACCCCACTTCTTCCCTGAGACACTCAGCATCAAATGACTTGGTGTGAAGGTGTAAATGCCTGATCCCCTACCTCAAAGCAGGAATATTCTGAAGGGTCATCCAAACAGAACTGCCTGTGGGATTGGCCAAGGCCTCCACTGAGACCACATCACAATTCAAATCTTCCCTTTGCCCGATCCACTTCCTTCATATGTCTCTGTAGGTGTCAGTGCTCAACCAGATTCTTAGACGCACACTTCCGACTCCAAGTCTGTTTCCTAGGAAATTCTATCTAATATATGGACAAGATGAGTTTTCACCTAGAAAACAAAACTTACCCAAATATGACCCTGTTCCAAGCAATTTAGCAGGAGATAGCAATTGACCATTTTCTCTAATTTTGTACCAGATAGAGCATTGGTATATTCAGATGAAAATAATCAATTTAGGCATCATAATATGATAGACTATAGGGTTAATTATTTCAAAGTAAGAGGTTCAATAACAGTGAGTCTATTACCTTTATTCTAGTTTGAAATGTAACTCAGTGATGATGTTGGTCACATGAGGAAAGTGGGAAAGAGTAATTAGAAAGTGCTCATTTTCACTGCCACTACTGGAAAAAAATAGGAAAAGTCATATGTTAGTGTTTTCTGCCTTATGGAAAGGTGAGACACATATTTCTGAGGGGAATCTAAAGTGCAAAAACTGTGAAAATACTTTAAGAAACAGAAACAGTCCTGGAAGTATGAGTTACCAAAAATATTTTAAAACACAGTACAAAAAATACACATTTCTTTCAACTTATTAAATAGCACCTTACTGTCTTATGAAGTGCACTAAGCTTCTCCAGCTATCTAATGCTTTTAAGTGGCCCATTTCTTGCAAAAAGAAAAAATAAAAATAAATTAGAGCATCCAATTCAAGTTTTCTTACTTAAAATAATTCTTCCAGTCAATTTTAAGGGATTATTATAGTCAGAAAATATTAATCAAAAATTGTTAACTTGCTAAAATTATAGGTAACTATATCTCTCTTTTAGTCTTGTTTGATAACTAAGTATAAAAGTTCCAAAAACCATTTGCTAGTTGTGGCTTAATGCTGTTGTTTTTCTTAACTGCAAACTTTACAGATTGTGCTTTATTTTTAAAGACTACACAATATTGACAATACTTAGTGAATTCATGAATATTGGAACCCAAAGCATTCATTTAGCTTTTAGTGAAAAATAGATTCCACAGATGTGATAGAGAAAATGCAACTCAAGTTTCCCGGTGGAAAAAACCTTGAGATAATTAGGGTTGGATTATGGAGGCCTGAGATAATGAGGGTGGAAGTGGCATTGCAGGAGATGATGCCTGAACCTCAAGTCCCTTGGCTGCAGAGCACAGATTGGATGCCTGCTGGCCAGAGTCCAGGAGGTCAGAATCAGCCAGCTGTGTCTTTAGCCAGCCGTGTTGAGTGGTATCCATTTCCCCAAGCACGAAGGACAACGAAAGGTTAGGAAGTCTTATCTTTTCAACTGAAATACATGTGGACATTTCCCCAGCAGACTCTGCCTTCCTCTAGATGTTAAACCTTAGGGCAAGCAGATGGAGATTCTGTTAAATAGCTTGCATTAGGGAATCCATTCTTCTGCAAAAAATCACAAACTAAAATCTTAGAAATAGACAGCATGGTCTAGGTTACCGTTATTTTAAATCATGCATAACTTGGGCATGTTTTGTGTCAAGACACTTTTTTTTAATAAAACCATAAATTATGCAGTGTTCTTGAAAATAAGTTAGAAGCACTGTTTCTGATGAGTATGATAATTGAATAAGAACAACTAAATTAGCAGATTGCATTGAAATAGATTTCCTTTCAGGCAGGTATCCTAAGATGGTCAGAGAGAAGCCCTAGTATATTACTTAACGGTTATTAAAACATTTAATGTGTCAATGAAATAGTAGCCAAAGGTTCTTAACACCTATAGTCCTAGAGTATAGTGAAAGTAGTAGATTTAGTGAGAGGGGGTGTTGGACTGCAAAGCAGTAATGTATTTGCAGCCAAGGCTGCAGCTGATCACAGGGACTCTAGAATATGGATGGTCCTTCAGAATCATCCTGCTTGGAGGCAAATGTGCTGAGCCTCTATAGCGTCTCATCCTTCAGTCACTGGATATGGACAGTTGCCTAGAAATGAGCAAGATGTTGGACAAGGCAGCTCTCTGGTGCTGAGCACGTTTCCTAGAGAGGATTTCATCTGAGAATTGTCAGTTATCAATATTCCCAATATGAAGTTCTAGTAATTTCCTTCATACCACCCAGAATCCACCTTGCCAGCTTCAACAAAATTTAAAATACAAAATAAAAATTAAGTACCATTTGCTTTTTTAGACATGCATCATAAAAAGTTTGGAACAACCATTAGAAATTTTATAATTAAAAAAAAACACTTGCTGTTTGATGGTTTTTTGTTGTTGTTTAATTTGCTATGAGAGTTCATTTAATGTAATGGGTGAGAACAAAATAATTGCCCATTTTTTGACGCACTTTCTGCAATACTAAAAGTCTACTTTCTGTTACATTGTAGAATATGATAAGTTAGTTACTCATCTGTTTGTAATCTACAGATATATTGACTTTTCAACAACTCTAAATTCTCTAGGTTTAATGGAGCATAATCCCAACTAAGAGTAGAGGCTAGGAAATTAGATAAGAAAATTTCTTGAACAATTTAAATATATAGGTAATTAACTCATGATGTAATTTCTAATATTAGTAATAAAAGATATATATTCAGGAGATTTTTTTGGATAGAATTGACTGGAAGGTGTAAGAAAGGAAAAAAAAATACATTTGAAATTTTTGGCATGGGTGCCTGGGTATGTTGTTTTCTAACTGAAACATACTGGGGGGAAAGAGAAGGGTTTGGGCATTTCAGCTGGAATAGTATGGCAGGCTAGGGACTTTCTTGGAGGTCCAGTGGTTAAGACACTATACTTCCAATGCATGGGGCCAGGTTCAGTCCCTGGTTGGGGAACTAAGATCCCACATACTGCGTGGCTGAAAAAAAAATTATATAGAAGCCTCTTTGAAATACAAGCAGAAGAGTACATAGCAAGATGGAAATCAGTATTAGAAATATATCTTGAGATATAATACTGGAATCTATGAGAGCAAATACTCAACAAGGAGAAAATACACTATGAGAAAAGATAGCTTTCCAGAGGCGTGTTGGACATTTCATGGCTGGTGAAAGAAAAGATAAACAATTTAAAAATGCACATGAAAAGTGACAACAAAGAAAATTGGACCAACATGCAGTCAGAGAGTTACAATTAGATTGGAAATAGTTTTGGGAAAACCAAGAGAGTGGGAATTTATATAAGGTAGAGTTTATCAATGGTATCAAATAATATGGTAAACTCAAGAAGAATCTTTACCGGAAAAAAAAAAAAGCCTTAAATGTTCAGATTACAAATACAGTCATCCCAAATATGCAGGTCCATTCTGAAAGTGGTAGTGCTGATCTGATGAAAAAAGTTAAAGCAAAATATGTCTAAAGCATATTTTAATATCTCCTACAAGGTAAGCAGAATTCAAAAAGTGCCCCCCCCCAAAATTTTCACCATAATTCCTGAGAATGTTAATTTAATGAATATCATATTCATGAATATGTTACTTTGCATGACCACAGGGACTTGGCAAATGTAATAAAGTTTATAGTCAATTGACCTTACAATTGGAGTAATTACTCTGGCCCAATGTAATCACATTAGCTTTTAAAAGTAGAATATTTTCTCCAGCAGGTAGCAGAAGGGGAATTAGAGATGTAAAGTGTGAGACAGACTAAACACACAGATGCTGGCTTTGGAGATAGAGTGGGAGATGTGAGAAGCACTGTGGGAATCGTCTATTGGCTGATGTCCAAAAGGAAAAGTGGAACCTCAGACCAACAGCTAAGTAGAACTGGATTCTGCTATCCACCTGAATAAGCCCGGAAGTGGATTCCATTTCAGACCCTCTTGATAAAAGTTTAGGCTGCTCAAACCTTGATTTTGGCTTTATGATGCCCTGAAGATAGAGCCTAGTTGAGCCCACCTAGACTTCAGACTTACAGAACCTAGCTAATAAATTGGTACATTTTAAAGCATTGAATTTGTGGTAATTTATTTTGCAATGGAAAATTAATACACCCTGCAAACTTATAGAACAAAACTATCCTAAATTTGTGAATAGCATCCCAACCAAAACAAAACATGATTTCTCCAGACATAGACATAGGTGATTCTCAGCCATGAATAATGAACTTGTTCCTGATGAGACCTAGATATGTATTTATTAAAGTCAGCACAGGTGTAATTTAGGGTTAGAATGTATCACATTTAGAACTATTGCTTCAGATGAGCATTTGTATTTATATGGGCTTATACACATCTACATTCAAAGTCTAAATTCTCATTCATTTCTCATATTCAAGACTGGTGTAATCCTTACTCCTGGAACTTAATCTGCATTTACTTCTGATCCTTGTTATTTTCTGTTATATATTATACCAATTCATTTAAGTAGAATTCTGAATTTGAATTTAAATTCCAGTTTCAACAGTGTTAACCATATATACTTGAAGTTAGTGTTTGGTATCCTCACTGCATATCAGTTTGCTTTTATTTAATGAAGAAAATAGTGTATGATGCAAATCGTTGTTGATTCAAATAAATGTGGCAATATATCTGCAATCACTTAACCTAGCATCTAACACTTAACGTATGCGAAAATTATTAGTGAAATCTGAATCTTGCCAAAGATAACTGTGTTGATTTAGTCATTTCTGATTCCTCCATAGCAGTCACCAGACTTTGTTGTTCAAATTTAAGTTCAAGGATTTTTTTTAAGTTTCTTTTCTCTCAACATGTTTGATAAAAATAATGTTCTTATAAAATCTTCATATAACAGAAAGTAGCCTAGTATATAAAAATGCAAAAATCTTTAAGATATATCCACTTAATAATTTCTTCCATATTTTAAAATATAAGCTGTTTGAAATTTGTGGAAAGAGAGTCAACAACTAAACATGTTTGGATTCTGGATGAAGAAAAGTAACTATAAATGACTTTTGTGATAAATCATTGAAATTTGAACATGGAGCACAAACTAGATAACAGTACTTTACATTGTATTTCCTGATTTTAATAGCAATAACATAGATATGTCAGAGAATAATATTGTTCTTAAGTTGAGCACCATGAGGTATTTAGGGATAAAGAGGCATGATATCTCCAACTTAATCTCAAATGGTTCAAGAAAAATATGTTGCACACTAACACACATAACTGGATAAACAGAGAGAAAAACAAAAAGAAGGAAACAGAGAGAATGAGAAAGAGAGAGGAAGGTAAATCAGGTGGGACAAAATATAAACAATTAGTGTATTTAGGAAAAGGGTCTCTAGGAGATTCGTACTAATCTTGCAACTTTTCTGTTGGAATCATACTAAAATATTATAAAAAAAGAATGAAATAATGCCATTTGCAGCAAAATGGATGGACCTAGAGATTATCATACTTAGTAAAGTAAGCCAGACAAAGACAAATATTTTATGATATATATTTGGAACCAAAAGAATAACTAATACAAATGAATTTATATACAAAACAGAAACAGACATAGAAAACAAACTTATCGTTACTAAAGGGGAAAGGGGGGAGAGAGATAAATTAGGAGTTTGAGATTAACATATACACACTCCTATACATAAAATAGATAACCAACAAGGACCTACTGTATAGCACAGGGAACTATACTCAACATTTTATAATAACCTATAAGGGAAAAGAATCTGAAAAAATAGATATATATGTATGTATAACTGAATCACTTTACTGTACACCTGAAACTAACACAACATTGTAAATCAACTATACTTCAATAAAAATAATTTTAATTAGTTTAAAAAAGAAATATAAAAGAATGAGACATTTCATGAAAAATATGGTAATATGCAACAGATACATAACTTACTAATATATAATGATTGATATGAAATTCTAAAAGTCATTATCATAAACATTTAACTAGTAAAATGTTATGCATATGGTGATTAATACAAAAAATATAAAAAGTTCAAATACCAAAGACATCTGTTACAATATACAATTATGTGATAATAAAATATACTTTTATGTGAAAATGTAATAAGACTCGAAATCTCATAGTGTTTTGTCATGCCTTACAATTCGCCATCATTTGGGATGTATAATTACTTGATGGGATAGCTAATAATCTAGAAGGCAACATGGGATCCTCTGCTCTACTAGTCACTTTGGAGAAGCCATTTTAATGGTTCTGGGACCTGAGTCAGCCAGCGAATAGAGTCTTCGGGTCACTAATGTAACAGAAAACTAGTCATCTAAGTTACTTTACATGAAATTCATGTGCCACTTAACAATATTTGTCATATTTGGTTATTATAGACCTATAGCCTTAATTCTCAACACAGATTTTTCAATTCTGTATGTATTGGCAAAGAATGTAACTTAGAACTGTCTACTGTCAACTATTGTAAAGTTTCTAGGGAGTGAGAATTGAGAAAGAGGAAGATGAGAATTACTTGCAAAATATGAATTATATTCCTTTAGAAGATATTTTATTTTATAATTGGATTACATCAAAATAGAAGTACGCTATTACACACCTCTTTGGACACCACTCATCAGCATTGTGCTTTCAATTTGCATTGTTATAGCTATTTGAAAATGGTCTTGGACATTAGGGCATTTTAGTGTTTTTAGCAAGCCTTTTGTATGGAAATATACTGATCAAAATTTGTAAATAATGTGTTTATTTTTTATTATTTCTTTGGTTAGTCACCAGACTGTTCAGTTTTAATTTTACCACATGCTTTCATTAAGAGGGTAGAAGGGGCTTCCCTGGTGGAGCAGTGGTTGGGAATCCGCCTGCCAATGCGGGGGACAAGGGTGCAAGCCCTGGTCCAGGAGGATACCACATGCTGTGGAGCAACTGAGCCCGTGTGCCACGACTACTGAGCTCACATGCCACAACTATAGAAGCCCACGTGCCTAGAGCCTGTGCTCCACAACAAGAGAAGCCACCGCAATGAGAAGCCCACGCACCGCCATGAAGAGTAGCCCCTGCTCCTTCCCTGGTGGTACAGTGGTTGAGAGTCCGCCTGCCAATGCAGGGGATACGGGTTCGTGCCCCGGTCCGGGAAGATCCCACATGCCGCGGAGCGGCTGGGCCCGTGATCCATGGCCGCTGAGCCTGAGCGTCTGGAGCCTGTGCTCCACAACGGGAGAGGCCACAACAGTGAGAGGCCCGTGTACCGCGCAAAAAAAAAAAAAAAAAAAAGAGTAGCCCCTGCTCGCTACAACTAGAGAAAGCCCGCGTGCAGCAACGAAGACCCAACGCAGCTGAAAATAAATAAATTTTTTTAAAAAAGAGGGTAGAAGTTTTAAATGTTTATTGCTATATGAAAGTGAACGTCTTTCTTTTTACTCATTTAAAATTTTTCCTTCCTTTTTTCTATTTTATACTACATTGACTTCATGTATTTTTTTAAGCTGTTTAAACTCCATTTTATAAAGAGATAGAGTGTAACAGAAATAAAGTCTACCACTACTTGTCTCAGTATACACCAAAAAGCCAGATTGCCATATTTCATCAGCAGTACACCTTTTCAGAATATGTCCTTAAAGATCACGCAGCCACCTCCCTTATGGAAACATCGAGTTTTCTTAAATCCTGTTTCTGTACACATAATACCTGTTATCATTTAGCTCTGGACAGCAGAAGTTAGGGTATGAGTATTAAACATAACCTAAAATATTTATGGACAAATAGCACATCACTGCATAATCACTTTTCTTTTTTTTTTTTTTCGTTATGTGGGCCTCTCACTGTTGTGGCCTCTCCTGTTGTGGAGCACAGGCTCCGGATGCAAAGGCTCAGCGGCCGTGGCTCACAGGCCCAGCCCCTCCGTGGCATGTGGGATCTTCCCGGATCGGGGCACGAACCCGTGTCCCCTGCTTCGGCAGGCGGACTCTCAACCACTGCGCCACCAGGGAAGCCCTGCATAATCACTTTTTATTGTAATCTTTGTCTCTTTGGAATCTACAATCAAGTATATTTCATATTACTCACTTACTTACAGTTGGGAACTGCCTCCTTTTCTCAGGAGCCAAAATGCTTGCTAACTTTAAATTTCATCATCCTCCCCAGCAGAAAGGAAAACATAGGTGTGTAAAGGCACTGTTACAATCTTCTCAGTGGAATGGCAATAGGTCAAACAAGAATGAGTTCTAGCTCTCTGAAACTAGTGGAAGACTCATTTGGTCCTATGTTTGAAGAGGTTTGCTGTAATCATAAGTAGGTGTGACTCTAATTGTCTTCATATTTAGAGCACTGATATGAAGCAAAAGATTAGCCCCATTTTCTATTCCACGATTCTTGATAAACTGGCTATAAAATCTTTTTATTTCATGATAAATATGTGTTTTATGTTGAAAGTATTGACTTGGAGATGGTTGTCTAGAACTGAGTCCATTAGTTGTGGGATAGAATACTAGGTTCCAGTCTATTTTTTCTGAACTCCGTGGGACTTTAAAATTTTATAAAAGTATAAATACTTTAATATCATAGATTAAATTACTGTCTACAATTCTGCCAATTTGTCTCAAAATTAAACAATCTTAGTATATCTACCATGCCATTACTGTCCTTTCATGCACAATTTTATATCATATAATACAACAATAAAACAAAAATGTGTTCGGATTAAGATTTTAAACACCATTAGAATCCTTATTCTTTAGGACAAGATGAATGTTCAGCAGCACGCTTGTTTCCTTCTTGAGAGAGTGGAGTTGTGTTACTGCTCTTCATTTTAAGTGACAGGCACTTTATAGGATATAACACCATTTTGAGAACGCTCTTGTCATTTTACTCTGCACATTCGGGTTGCCTAACTGCTCACTTTAATGATGCAGTATTTCCTTTGTAAAATTCTTTTATGCTAGATGGACTGGTCATTAATTTCACTGTAAAGACATAATTTGCACATTTTAATGTATTTTTCAACTAACCTATTTGTGTGAGCATAACAGCTGGTAGCTCCTGAAAGAAGGCAAGATAGTAAAAACCCTACCTGAGTTCCATAATTTCTTTGATTTCTCTCCCTTATCACATAAAATCCAGCTTTAAAGTTTTATTTCGTTGTTATGCCAGTATTGTAGTTATTTTGTATACAAATACATCCATGGCATATGAAGGTTACATTGGTGAAGCAATTACACCAGATTGCACAATAATTTGTTAGCGCTCTATTACTTTTGCATGCAAATAGCTAAAATGAAGAGCCTGAAATTCAGTCATTTTAGCTGTACATCTCCAATTTAATTTATTCTTTTAAAAGTTTGCTCATCTACATTTTTACTACAAATATTTCTAATTTTCTTTTATTTGTCTATCTCAGTTTCAATTCAGTATTCCTGAACACACTGGTTCATGAGTGTACGATAAAAGACATTGTTTTTTGTTTCCCAGCAAGCCCAAAAGGTTGAAAATACCCTTGTGTTTTCTGCAAATCCTACACATTCATGTATTTAAATGAAATCGTCAATATATACTGGAGCAAAAATTTAAAAATAGCAAATGCATGATAAAGATCTAAGAAAAATAAGTTAACCAAATGTAATATCTACCAAAGAAAGTATATTCTGGGGAAAATTAATTTGAATTTAAGATTCAAGGAGTTTACTATAAGAGTACCATCCATTTTTCTCATGTGTATTTCCTTTACAAGCAAAGTGAATAGGAAGCAGGTTATTTACTTAACACTGTTTGGAAACAATTGCTTCTCATTATAAGTTCAATATTTATTTAGATGCCTTTCAACACATTGGAAAAACATATAACCAAAATAGTCCCCATCAAGTCAAGGGGAAAAGAACATACCTATATTTTCATCAGAGAAATGCTTACCAGCAAATTCAAGGATGCACATTTATCAGCAGTTTAATCATGCTGAGTACTTAGTTTCTTAACTCACTGGATCATATCAAATTGCATTGCCAAGGAACATTTCTGAGCACAAAGTTGTAATACTAAAGAAACAGTGACTCTTTCTTAAGGATCAAGAAAAAGATATTTTAGTTATTAGGAAAGAACTTATATGATTATTCCTTTTAAGTAAAGCCGTTGGTAATGTAAATGTATTCATGAGAAGTAGAAAGGCGGAGTTTGAAACTTAGTGATGAAACATAATCATCATACCCTTTGTTGCCCTTGGCTCTTGGCTTTCTGCACCCACCTGATAAAATAATAAGTAGGACATTTATTTTTAAGTAAGTATCCTACTTATTATTTTATTGCGGTTTCCCTAAGCTATGGATGACTGGAAGCCGACAGATGTTGCTAAGAAGTATCTCGACATTGCATGAAGCAGAGTTCTAGTTAAATCATGGAGCCCAAGCAGACATTGACTCTACCACCAGCACAAAGTGGGAAACACAGCATTCATGACCACAATAAAGTATATATTTATCCAGAAATAATATCAGTCGTGGCAGGTGGTACAGAGATACATAGTGCTTAGGTAGAGAAGGGAACCCATGTTGTCCTCATAGCACAGTGAAAACACACAGAAGTAGATGTCCAGAACATGGAACAAAAGAAATGTGGTTTGGATACACATAAAAACTTGTTTACTTATGCTCTCTCTAACTTATCACCAGCTTCTTGCCAGCCTCTTTGTAAAATGTAGTTTATTGCAAGAACCCATGATTCACAATTTTTTACCTATATAGAGAAAATGTATTTTTAAGGTTTTTTTCCTTTTTTCAAAAATTCCGAGGTACTCTCATTAATTCATCCAGTTAAGAAGACAGATTTTGCACACCCCAGTCCTGCACACTTTTGGCCTCATATCCATAACAACTACCAAAAAGAAATAATGTAAAAGTAAATGAGTTACTAGTACACAACCTATCTAATGGTGGATATGAAACAGGTGGCAAAAGCAGGCTCCTTCTTGCCTCAGCTGAGCAGTTTTGAAATGACACCAGCTCTGGAATTTCCCCCTGGATGAATGTTTATAGCAAATAGGAATTGGACACTGTAAGAGAAAAAATAGGTAGCTATGGTTGCTGACTGTATTAACCGGGCAGAGATGAAACTCAGGGACCTGCTCCTGGCTACAGTTAAGGCTTTTCTCTTCAATCTCTTCAGATGCCTAGATTCCCAAAAGAACGTTTAATCTATGCATCTTTTTTGCTATTTTAAGGCATCATTTTCCTTCTAAAAACATCCTTAAATGCCACCATACTGTTACAGACCATTTAGTGAAAGCCTCTCAGCTTTCACCAACTTGTTCAAAGTTCTTCCAGCTTCCACTCACTCTCTAGTTCTAATGCCAGCCTTACCTGTGGAGTTTTTCTTACAGCAGCATGATACTCTCATTCCTAAAATCTGTCTTAGTTATCGCTGCATAAAAAATTACCCCAACATTTGGAAGCTTAGCAAATAAATACTGATTCCTCCCAGTTTCTATGAATCAAAGATTCAGGAGTGGCTTAGCAGGATGGTTCTGACTTAGGGCCTCACAAAGTTGCAGCCAAGATGTCAACCAGGGCTGCAGATGTCTGAAGGCTCGGCTGCAGCGGAAGAAACTGCTTCTAAGATGATTCACACACATCACGATTGGCTGGAGGCCACAGTTCTTTGTTGGCTGTTTGTAGGAGGACTCACTTTCTCACCTCATGGGGCTGCCCATTGGGCTGCTTGAGTGTTCTCATGATATAGCAGCTGACATTTTCCAGGGAGAGTTGTCTGAGAGACAGAGAGAATGAGAAAGCGAGCTAGAAAATACTCTTTATGACTTGTCCTCAGCAGTGATATGCCATCACTTCTGTGCTCTGTTGGTCACACAGACTGACCCAGATACAATATGTGAGGAGACTACACAAGGCATGAAGACCGAGAGGTGGGAATTATACAGGGCCATCTTGCAGGTTTGCTGCCAAAAGTTCCTTAATGTTTTATCCCCTAGGAAAAAGTGTGGACCTTTATGGATTCTTGCTTTTTCTCTAATACTTTCTTTTTTATTGAACTATAATTGATTTACAATGTTGTGTTATTTTCAGGTGTACAGCAAAGTGATTCAGTTATACATACATATATATATATTTTTTTTAGATTCTTTTCCCTTATACATTTTTACAAAATATTGAGTATAGTTCCTGGTGCTATACAGTAGGTCCTTGTTGATAATCTGTTTTATATATAGCAGTGTGTATCTGTTAATCAAATGTATATACTGCATACTTTGTTTAGTTAGTTAATATATTACTATAAGATTCTTCTTCCTTTCCCTTGTTAAATGTCATTAAGTCTCCAATTCCTAATTATTTCCTGCAGATCAAAAAATAATTCTTGGAGAAGAAGGGGTTTTCTTAAGATATAATCATATAAATAAAAGTCTGGACTTATTGCATTTCAGAACTGGTTGGTTACTCAGCTACCAGCTGGATGTACCCACTTTTTCCTTACTGAAGTGTAATCCTTAGAAAATGTGAAAATTTTTTGTGTTGTTGTTGTTTAGACTCTTGGTCTTACTTCCTTCCATATTGTAGCTATTCATGTTCTCCCTTTCTCAGAACTATCTCTAGAATCTATTACTCATTGCCTCTCCTTACTGCTGTAGTCAAACAACATCATTTACCACCTAGACTATGCCAATAGCCTCCTATCTAATCTCCCATATATACACTTTATTCTCCTTCCTGTGGTCAGGTTATTTTTGATGTTGTTTTGATGTTGTTTTGTTTTCTTTTAACATGATATATAACATTGCTTCTCTGATCATTATCCCACAGGCTTTCCTTATGATGATTTTTGATGGCTTAACTGTCCATACATGATTCCCCTCCACACACACACACACACACACACACACACACCCCATGTTACCATTCTTTTTTCATGGAGCATTTTCTACTTCATCATTTTGCTCCAGCTATCCCAGCCTTTATGTTATTTCTCTACACCCTCAAAGCACTCCTGATTTGGGGTTCTCTAGCTACTACCCCTGCCTGGACTCATTTCCACCAGAATGTGTCACTCCATCCTATATTTATGTCTTTGTCCAACATGACATTAACGGAGGGGCCTCCCCTAACCATGCTATCTTAAATAGCACTGAATCTTATCATCATCTCTACCTACCCATAATTATTTTTCTTCCTAATCCATTTGGCTACCAGACATATTGTATACTTATTTTCTGATTAAATTACTTCGGCTCCTTAATAGAAGCTATGCTCTGTAAAAGCAGGGACAATTGTGGACTTTCTATTCTCAGCAGCAAGAATAGTGCCTATAATGCCCTAGTCTCTGCTTGGCATCCAATGAAGCGCTCCATCATTATTATCCAATGTCAGTGATAGTTTTCATTCAAATTGAAAATAAAGTGAAGGGAAAGTCTGAAGTCAGGGTGTACTTTTCTGATCCACACATGTTACTCCTCATCCCAGTTATTTAAAAGGTAAATAAAACAAAATACATGAAAAGAACAGAGAACAATCTGCTATTAGGAATGGGTTTCTATTTAAATATGTGCTATACTATGTAACACCATTTGTAGTTTTGCATGTGCAATACATTTTATTTATTAAGGCTCTAAAACGAACCGTAAATAGTTAGATTTTCTTTTGACATCTTTATTGGAGTATAATTGCTTTACAATTGTGTGTTAGTTTCTGCCATATAACAAAGTGAATCAGCTATACATATACATATATCCCCATATCCCTTCCCTCTTGCGGCTCCCTCCCACCCTCCCTATCCCACCCCTCTAGTTGGTCACAAACCACTGAGCTGATCTCCCTGTGCTATGCGGCTGCTTCCCACTAGCTATCTATTTTACATTTGGTAGTGTATATATGTCCATGCCACTCTCTCACTTCATCCCAGCTTACCCTTCCCTCTTCTCGTGTCCCCAAGTCCATTCTCTATGCCTGCGTCTGTATTCCTGTCCCGCCCCTAGGCTCTTCAGAATCTTAATTCAGATTCCATATATATGTGTTATCATATGGTATTTGTTTTTCTCTTTCTGATTACTTCACTCTGTATAACAGACTCTAGATCCATCTACCTCACTGCAAATAACTGAATTTCATTTCCTTTTATGACTAATATTGCATTGTATATATGTGCCACATCTTCTTTATCCATTCATCTGTCGATGGAGACTTAGGTTGCTTCCATGTCCTGGCTATTGTAAATAGTGCTGAAGTGAATATTGTGGCACATGACTCTTTTTAAATTATGGTTTTCTCAGGGTATATGCCCAGGAGTGGGATTGCTGGGTCATATGGTAGTTCTATTTTTAGTTTTTTAAGGAACTTTCATACTGTTCTCCATAGTGGCTGTATCAATTTACATTCCCACCAACAGTGCAAGACGGTTCCCTTTTCTCCACACCTGCTCCAGCATTTATTGTTTGTAGATTTTTTGATGATGGCCATTCTGACAGGTGTGAGGTGATACCTCATTGTACTTTTGATTTGCATTTCTCTAATGAATAGTGATGTTGAGCATCCATTCATGTGTTTGCTGGCAATCTGTATATCTTCTTTGGAGATATGTCTACTTATCTTAGGTCTTCTGCACATTTTTAGATTGGGTTGTTTGTTTTTTTAATATTGACCTGCATGGCCTGCTTGTGAATTTTGAAGATTAATCCTTTGCCAGTTGCTTCATTTGCAAATATTTTCTCCCATTTTGAGGGTTGTCTTTTCATCTCGTTTATGGTTTCCTTTGCGGTGCAAAAGCTTTTAAGGTTCATTAGGTCCCATTTGTTTATTTTTGTTTTTCTTTCCATTTCTCTAGGAGGTGGGTCAAAAAGGATCTTGCTGTGATTTATGTTCTGCCTATGTTTTCCTCTAAGAGTTGGATAGTGTCTGGCCTTACATTTAGGTCTTTAATCCATTTTGAGTTTATTTTTGTGTATGGTGTTAGGGAGTGTTCTAATTTCATCCATGTAGCTGTCCAGTTTTCCCAGCAGGACTTATTGAAGAGGCTGTCTTTTCTCCATTGTATATTCTTGCCTCCTTTATCAAAAATACGGTGAACATATGAGCGTGGGTTTATCTCTGGGTGTTCTATCCTGTTCCATTGGTCTCTATTTCTGTTTTTGTGCCAGTACCGTACTGTCTTGATTACTGTAGCTTTGTAGTATAGTCTGAAGTCAGGCACACTAATTCTTCCTGCTCTGTTTTTCTTTCTCAGATTGCTTTGGGTATTCGGGGTCTTTTGTGTTTCCATACAAATTGTGAAATTTTTGTTCTAGTTCTGTGAAAAATGCAAATGGTAGTTTGATAGGGATTGCATTGAATCTGTGGATTCCTTTGGGTAGTATAGTCATTTTCACAATGTTGATTCTTCTTATCCAAGAACATGGTATATCTCTCCATCTGTTTGTATCATGTTCAATTTCTTTCATCAGTGTCTAATAGTTTTCTGCATACAGGTCTTTTGTCTCCTTAGGTAGGTTTATACTTAGGTATTTTATTCTTTTTGTTGCAATGGTAAATGGGAGTGTTTCCTTAATTTCTCTTTCATATTTTTCATCATTAGTGTATAGGAATGCAAAAGATTTCTGTGCATTAATTTTGTATCCTGCTACTATACCAAATTCATTGGTTAGCTCTAGTAGTTTCTGGTAGTATCTTTAGGATTCTCTGTGTATAGTATCATGTCATCTGCAAGCAGTGACAGCTTTACCTCTTCTTTTCTGAGTTGGATTCCTTTTATTTATTTTTCTTCTCTGACTGCTGTGGCTAAAACTTCCAAAACTATGGTAAATAATAGTGGTGAGAGTGGGCAACCTTGTCTTGTTCCTGATGTTAGAGGAAATTGTTTCAGTTTTTCACCATTGAGAAAAATATTGGCTGTGGGTTTGTCACATGTGGCCTTTATTTTGTTGAGGCTAGGTCCCTCTATGCCTACTTTCTGGAGGGTTTTTATCATAAATATGTGTGGAATTTTTTCACAAGCTTTTCTGCATCTGTTGAGGTTATCATATGATTTTTCTCCTTCAATATGTTAATATGGTGTATCATATTGATTGATTTGTGTATATTGAAGAATGCTTGCATTCCTGGAATAAACCCCACTTGATCATGGTGTATGATCCTTTTAATGTGCTGTTGGATTCTGTTTCCTAGTATTATGTTGAGGATTTTTGCATCTATGTTCATCAGTGATATTGGCCTGTAGTTTTCTTTCTTTGTGACATCCTTGTCTGATTTTGGTATCAGGGTGATGGTGGCCTTGTGGAATGACTTTGGGAGTGTTCCTCCCTTTGCTATATTTTGGAAGACTTTGAAAAAGATAGGTGTTAGCTCTTCTCTGAATATTTGATAGAATTCGCCTGTGAAGCCATCTGGTCCTGGGCTTTTGTTTGTAGGAAGATTTTTAACTACAGTCTCAATTTCAGTGCTTGTGATTGGTCTGTTTTTATTTTTTATTGCTTCCTGTTTCAGTCTCAGAAGGTTGTGCTTTTCTAAGAATTTGTCTGTTTCTTCCAGGTTGTCCATTTTATTGGCATATAGTTGCTTCTAATAATTTCTCAAGATCATTTGTATTTCTGCAGTGTCAGTGTTACTTCTCCTTTTCCATTTCTAATTCTACTCTTTTGAGTCTTCTCTCCCTTTTTCTTGATGAGTCTGGCTAATGGTTTATCAGTTATGTTTACCTTCTCAAAGAACCAACTTTTAGTTTTATTGATCTTTGCTATTGTTTTCTTCATTTCTTTTTCATTTATTTCTGACCTGATCTATATGATTTCTTTCCTTCTGCTAACTTAGGGGTTTTTTTGTTCTTCATTCTCTAATTGCTTTAGGTGTAAAGTTAGGTTGTTTATTTGAGATATTTCTTGTTTCTTGAGGTAGGATTGTATTGCTATAAATTTCCCTCTTAGGACTGCTTTTGCTGCATCCCATAGGTTTTGGGTCATCGTGTTTTCATTGTCATTTGTTTCTAGGCATTTTTTGATTTCCTCTCTAATTTCTTCAGTGACCTCTTCTTTATTTAGTAGCATATTATTTTGCCTCCATGTGTTTGTATTTTTTATGGATATTTTCTTGTAATTGATATGTAGTCTCATAGCATTGTGGTCAAAAAGATACTTGATACAATTTCAAATTTCTTAAATTAACCAAGGCTTGATTTGTGACCCAAGATATGATCTATCCTGGAGAATGTTCCATAAACACTTGAGAAGAAAGTGTGTTCTGTTGTTTTTGGATGGAATGTCTTATAAATATCAATTAAGTCCATCTTGTTTAATGCATCATTTAAAGCTGGTGTTTGCTTATTTATTTTTAATTTGGATGATCTGTCCATTGGTGAAAGTGGGGTGTTAAAGTCCTCTGCTATGATTGTGTTGCTGTTGATTTCCCCTTTTATGTCTGTTAGCATTTGCCTTATGTATTGACGTGCTCCTGTGTTGGGTGCATAAATATTTACAATTGTTATATCTTTGTCTTGGATTAATCACTTGATCATTATGTAGTGTCCTTCTTTGTCTCATATAATAGTCTTTATTTTAAAGTCTCTTTTGTCTGATATTAGAATTGCTACTCCAGCTTTCTTTTGGTTTCCATTTGCATGGAATATCTTTTTCCATCCCCTCGCTTTCAGTTTGTATGTGTCCCTAGGCCTGATCTGGGTCTCTTACAGACAGCATATATATGGGTCTTGTTTTTGTATCCATTTAGCCATTCTATGTCTTTTGGTTGGAGCATTTAATCCATTTACATTTAAGGTAGTTATCGATATGTATGTTCCTGTTACCATTTTCCTAATTGTTATATATTTGTTATTGTAGGTGTTTTTCCTTCTGTTGTGTGTCCTGCCTAGAAAATGTCCTTTAGCATTTGTTGTAAAGCTGGTTTGGTGGTGCTGAATTCTCATACCTTTTGCTTGTCTGTAAAGGTTTTAATTTCTCCATTGAATCTAAATGAGATCCTTGCTGGGTAGAGTAATCTTGGTTCTAGTTTCTTCCTTTTCATGACTTTCAATATGTCCTGCCACTCCCTTCTGGCTTGCAGAGTTTCTGCTGAAATATCAGCTCTTATCCTTATGGGGATTCCTTTGTATGTTATTTGTTGTTTATCCATTGATGCTTTCAATATTTTTTCTTTGTATTTAATTTTTGATAGTTTGAATAATATGTGTCTTGGCATGTTTCTCCTTGGATTCATCCTGTATGGGACTCTCTGCACTTCCTGTACTTGATTGACTATTTCCTTTCCTACCTTAGGGAAATTTTCAACTATGATCTCTTCAAATGTTTTCTCAGTCCTTTTCTTTTTCTCTTCTTCTTCTGGGGCCCCTATAATTCGAATGTTGGTGAATTTAATGTTGTCCCAGAGGTCTCTGAGACTGTCCTCAATTCTTTTCATTCTTCTTTATTCTGCTCTGTGGTAGCTATTTCCACTATTTTATCTTCCAGGTCTCTTATCTGTTCTTCTGCCTCAGTTATTCTGCTATTGATTCCCTCTAGAGATTTCTAATTTCATTTATTGTGTTGTTCATTATTTTTTGTTTGCTCTTTAGTTCTTCTAGGTCCTTGTTAAACATTTCTTATATTTTCTCCATTCTATTTCCAAGATTTTGTATCATCTTTACTATCATTACTCTGAAATCTTTTCCAATTTCCTCTTCATTTGTTTAGTCTGGTGGGTTTTTACCTTGTTCCTTCATCTGCTGTGTTTCTCTGTCTTTTCGTTTTGCTTAACTTACTGTGTTTGTGGTCTCCTTTTCACAGGCTGATTGCTCGTAGTTTCCGTTGTTTTTGGTGTCTGACCCTAGCGGGTAAGTTTGGTTCAGTGGGTTGTGTAGGCTTCCTGGTGAAGGGACTGGTGCTTTTTTTCTAGTGGATGAGGCTGGATCTTGTCTTTCTGGTGGGCAAAACCACGTCTGGTGCTGTGTTTTGGGGTGCCTGTGACCTTATTATGATTTTAGGCAGACTCTTTGCTAATGGGTGGGGTTGTATTCCTGTCTTTCTACTTGTTTACATATGGTGTCCAGCACTGTAGCTTGCTGGTCATTGAGTGGAGCGGGGGTCTTAGATTTGAGATGGAGATCTCCTGGAGAGCTTTCACTGTTTGATATTACGTGGAGCTGGGAGGTGTCTCATGGACCAATGTCCTGAATTTGGCTCTCCCACCTCAGAGGCACAGGCCTGACACCTGCCTGGAGTATGAAGACCCTGTCAACCACATGACTCAGAAGAAAAGGGAGAAAAAAGAAAAAAAAGAAAGAGAAAATAAAATAGTTATTAAAATTAAAAAATTATTAAAAATTAAAAAGTAATTAAAAATAAAAGAAAGAAAGAAGAGAGCAACCAAACCAAAAAACAAATCCACCAATGATCACAAGCGCTAAAAACTATACAAAACAAAAACCAAAAAACAGACAGACAGAATGCTAGGACAAATAGTAAAACAAAGCTATACAGACAAAATCACAGAAAGAAGCACACACTCACAAAAAGAGAAAAAGGAAAAATAATATATATATTTTAAAAAAAGGAAGAAAGCAACCAAATCAATAAACAAACCTACCAATAATAATAAACTGTAAATACTAAACTAAGATAAACATAAGACCAGAAATAAATTAGATGCAGAAAGCAAACTCCAAGTCTACAGTTGCTCCCAAAGTCCACTGCTTAACCTTTGAGATGATTCGTTGTCTATTCAGGTATTCCAGAGATGCAGGGTACATTAAGTTGATTGTGGAGATTCAATCCGCGGCTCCTGAGGCTGCTGGGAGAGATTTCCCTTTCTCTTCTTTGTTCGCACAGCTCCTGGGGTTCAACTTTGGATTTGGCCCCGCCTCTGTGTGTAGGTCACCTGAGGGCATCTGTTCTTCGCTCAGACAGGATGGGGTTAAAGGAGCAGCTGATTCGGGGGCTCTGGCTCACTCAGGTGGTGGGGGGAGGTAAGGGTATGGAATGCGGGGCGAGCCTGCGATGTCAGAGGCCAAGAAGACATTGCAACAGCCTGAGGTGTGCCGTTTGTTCTGCTGGGGAAGTTATCCCTGGATCATGGGACCCTGGCAGTGGCGGGCTGAATAGGCTCCCAGGAGAGAAGGTGTGGATAGTGACCGGTGCTTGCACAGAGGCTTCTTGGTGGCTGCAACAGCAGCCTTAGCATTTCATGCCTGTTTCTGGTGTCCATGCTGGTAGCCGCGGCTCGTGCCCACCTCTGAAGCTCGTTTAGGCGGTGTTCTGAATCCCCTCTCCTAGAGCACCCTGAAACAATTGTCTCTTGCCCCTTAGGCAGGTCCAGACATTTTCCTGGACTCCCTCCTGGCTAGTTGTGGTGCATTAGCCCCCCTGAAACAATTGTCTCTTGCCCCTTAGGCAGGTCCAGACATTTTCCTGGACTCCCTCCTGGCTAGTTGTGGTGCATTAGCCCCCTTCAGGCTGCGTTCACACAGCCAACCCCAGTCCTTCCCCAGGCATCTGACCTCGGAAGCCCGAGCCTCAGCTCCCAAACCCCACCTGCCCCGGTGGGTGAGCAAACAATGTTCTCAGGCTGGTGAGTGCTGGTCGGCACCAATCCTCTGTGTGGGAATCTCTCCGCTTTGCCCTCTGCACCCCTGTTGCTGTGCTTTCCTCTGTGGCTCTGAAGCTTCCCCCCTGCCCACTCCCCATCTCCAGCAGTGAAGGGGTTTCCTAGTGTGTGGAAACTTTTCTTCCTTCACAGCTACCTCCCAGAGGTGCATGTCCCATCCCTATTCTTTTGTCTGTATTTTTCTTTTTCTCTTTTGCACTGCCCAGGTATGTGGGGAGTTTCTTTCCTTTTGGGAAGTCTGAGGTCCTCTGCCAGTGTTCAGTAAGTGTTCTGTAGGAGTTCTTCCACATGTAGATGTATTCCTGATGTGTTTGTGGGGAGGAAGGTGATCTACACATCTTACTCCTCTGCCATCTTGAAGGTCTCTGTTTGTAGATTTTTTGATGATGGCCATTCTGAGCGGTGTGAGATGATACCTCATTGTACTTTTGATTTGCGTTTCTCTAATGATTAGTGATGTTGAGCATCCTTTCATGTGTTTGTTGGCAAGCTGTATATTTCTTTGGAGAAATGTCTATTTAGATCTTCAGCCCATTTTTGGATTGGATTGTTTGTTTTCTGGATATTGAGCTGCATGGGCTGCTTGTAAAGTTTGGAGATTAATCCCTTCTCAGTTGCTTCATTTGCAAATATTTTCTCCCATTTTGAGGGTTGTCTTTTCATCTCATTTATGGTTTCCTTTGCTGTGCAAAAGCTTTTAAGTTTCATTAGGTCCCATTTGTTTATTTTTGTTTTTCTTTCCATTTCTCTAAGAGGTGGGTCAAAAAGGATCTTTCTGTGATTTGTGTCATAGAGTGTTCTGCCTATGTTTTCCTCTAAGAGCTTTATAGTGTCTGGCCTTACATTTAGGTCTTTAATCCATTTTGAGTTTATTTTTGTGTATGGTGTTAGGGAGTGTTCTAATTTCACTCTTTTACATGTAGCTGTCCAGTTCTCCCAGCACCACTTATTTAAGAGGCTGTCTTTTCTCCATTTTATATTCTTGCCTCCCTTATCAAAAATAAGGTGACCAGGGCTTCTCTGGTGGCACAGTTGTTGAGAGTCCGCCTGCCGATGCAGGGGACATGGGTTTGTGCCCCGGTCCTGGAAGATCCCATATGCCACGGAGCGGCTGGGTCCATGAGCCAGGGCTGCTGATCCTTCACATCCGGAGCCTGTGCTCCACAACGGGAGAGGCCACAACAGTGAGAACGATGTTGGCTCTGGGTTTGTCATATATATGGCCTTTATTATGTTGAGGTAAGTTCCCTCTATGCCTAGTTTCTGGGGAGATTTTATCATAAATGCATGTTGAATTTTGTCAAAAGCTTTTTCTGCAACTATTGAGATGATCATATGGTTTTTCTCCTTCAATTTGTTAATATGGTTTATCACATTGGTTGATTTGTATATGTTGATGCATCCTTGCATTAGAAATGAGTCAGATATAATATTAAATTTCACAAAGAATCTTTTGTCCAAGTGTTTGTCTCTGACAAATTCTATTATATCTCCCCTTTTTTCTTAAGTTGGACTTTTTTGTGGTTGAATATTTTTTAACTTAATTTTGCATTTATGTCACTTTCCCATGTAATATTTGGTTCCTATAACTACAAAATCTGGTAACCATGTAACATCCTGCTCTAGGCTGAAATAGACAAGAGAGTTCTGAGAACTACCAGCTGTAATTTTATATCTTTCTACTTTAACTTTTGATTTATGTTTAATGTGCTTCTAAATATTTCAACGGGTTCTTCTCTCTAGAGTGCTGTTTGATCAGCTAAACATTTAGATTCAGTCAAATCCTCATGACAATGGCCTACCTAGACAGGCATCCCTATTATCTCCAGTTAAATATTTAACCATTAAAGCAATCTTCATTTCTCAACATTTATTATTTATGAGTCTTTGTTTTCATGGGTTCTACCCTCATAGAACATGCTTGCATTGAAGGTAAGACTGAGTCAGAATCATCTCAATCAAAAATGCACATGGCACATGAAAAACTCTGAGTAAATATTTGATGT
This sequence comes from Aethalodelphis obliquidens, assembly GCF_003676395.1. NCBI lineage: Eukaryota > Metazoa > Chordata > Mammalia > Artiodactyla > Delphinidae > Aethalodelphis > Aethalodelphis obliquidens. The sequence continues at coordinate 19,433,384 of NW_020837973.1, read as the reverse complement.
CAGTGTATTCAATGGGTTAATGAGGAATAGCTCTTGACTTTAATTGGTTCACTGGCCAGCAGGAGATATAAACATATGCAATAATTTCATTTAAATATTTATGTAATATTTATGGAAAAATATAAAAATCTTCTAATAGCAATGTCTGCCAGATCCCTAGCACTCATCAGAGATTATGTCTCATTTTCAAGAACAGATTGTAGTTAGTAGCCAAGAAAATGCATAATATACATAATAAAATATGAAATATAGCATTTATTTTCAAGCAACTATGAATAGATAACCTCTCAAGGCTTTTTTAACTCAATAAATAACTCATTTATTAAATGACATTATCCAGCACTTAAGAGGTACTGACTGATATGATATATATATGGAAAAAATCAGTGATCATTTAAGCCTGATTGTATTTCCTTGGTTACCAATAAGTTGGAATATGTATTGGGAGAAAGTGTCATAGTACACGCAAGATGCTAGATTAACATAGTAATCATGACAATAATAATAACAATAATGTGAGCCTGAGATTTTCAAGTTTCTGCAAAGATGTTGAATTGCCAGCCTGCAGTCTCCCTCAAGTAAGATCAACTCTTAAACACAGAGCATCCAGGATTCTGGGAAACAACTACAAAAACTGTTAGGAAACAGTGCTGGGAACTTGTGTGCTTTGCTGACCAGGGAGGTGGTTGATTCTAGCTGGAGCAGAAGGCAGCAAGAAGAATTCTTAGAAGTCAAATTAGAATAAAAGAAACCATCTCCCTGGGAAAGTTAATGTCTACCCCCTGATTGCATAAGTCAGAAGCATCAGCAAAATCTCTTATTCCAGATAAGTAACTCAGAAATCTTGGTCTGTTCAAGAGTTGCAGAAAATAGTTGAGTCATCGACTGACTATCCTCCAGTATTAAACCCCATGCACTTTCCCTTTCCAATCCAAAAGAATAATTTGGGAGCTTACTGCCCAAACCTGCTTCTCCTGGGGAAATGAAAGAAATGGTCTGACTTTGTGGAGTATTTGCTGGAATTTTAGCAAACAAAACTGAGTTAATGTTTATTCATCCGTCACACAGTCATGTATTAAAATAAGACATCTGAGGAGGGAAACTAATTTAAAATGAACTTACAAAAAAGACAGCAAGAATAACAAAAAGTAAAAGGGAAAAACCTTGATTGCAAATGCCACTAGATGTAGAAATGTTAGAACAGAGGGGTTAATAATGAAATAAAGAAAATACATTACAAATGTGATACAAGAAAAGGAAATACTTTTACAAATGGACTTCTTTAGATATGAAAATACAACCGTTGAATTTTTATAAAGATAACACAAATAGTAAAACATACATCTGAAGAATAAATTATGAGTTGTGTTATGGGATGAATTGTGCCCCACCCCCACAAATTCATACATTGAAAGCCTAACCCCTGGTACCTCAGAATATGACTGCATTTGGAGATTGAGCCTTTAAAGAGGTGATTAAGTTAAAATGAGGCCTTTCAGTGAGACATAATCCAATCTGACTGGCGTCACTATTAGAAGAGGAAATTTAGTCACACAAAGAGACGCGAGGTGTGCACCCACAGAGGAAAGACCATGAGGGGATATTGAGAGAAAGCAGCCATCTGCAAGCCAAGGACAAACAAACAAAACTTGGGGGCACTTTGATCTTGACTTCTAATCTCCAGAACTATGAGAAATAAATTTCTGTTGATTAAGCTCCCCTGTCTGTGGTATTTGTTATGGCAGCCCCAGCAAACTGTTACAGGTTGGAAGAACAAATGTTAGTACTTTAAAGGGCATGCACAAAAGGATCAATAAATTTAAAAAGTAAACACATAAATATCATGTTAAGTAGAATAAGCACAGAAAGGTCAATAACTGAGTAAAAAATAATCAAACTTAAAGAAAAATTATAGTGAAGTGGAAAATTTTAAAGAAACAATAGAGATTAATTTCCCAGAAATAAACAAGGACCCATAGAATCCCAAAATTGGGAAAGAAGAGAAAGTTCTGACCAAGAAGTATTTTAGTGAAATATAAGACTATCAAAGACAATGAAAAAATTCTAAAAGCTACCAAGAGAAGCTCTCATGACTTAGAAGCGAGAATATCAACATCATTATGCACATCAGTAAAAACTGAAGATAAAGCAATGCATATATGTTTTTTAAGAATTGTGTATGCTGAGGAGAAAAATAAGGTTGAGAGACTGTATCTAGCACATATTTTGGCTTCTTATATATTTTCGTAATTCAAATATTTTTGCATTGGTACAATAAAGACTTCAAAAGCAGAAGTTGAATATATGAAATCTTGGTTAATATATGAGAGGTCAGTGGAAAATAAATAGACCTTTTTAACTAATGATGCTGGAGAAATTGGTTATACACTTTCAAAAAATAAGAATAGATTTTTAAAATTCACCCCTTCTCACATAGACAAATTAAAGATTAAAATGCATTTGTCAACATAAAACTCTTCAATTGCCAAAGAAAAATTTCATCACCCAGTTTTAAATGTGTTCCTTTAAAAAAAAAACACAAAAAATTATAATAATACATTTGATCACGTTAACATTTTATAAAAACATGCCCTGAAAAGACAAGTCCCAGAATGAGTGAAAATAAGTGTAAATTGGCATATATCTACATTGGAATTGATTTTGTCTTGTTTATTCAAGTTGAATATGTGTAAGGCTGAATCATATAAACTTTTAAATGTTGTAGGTTAATAAATGGTCAAATATTGTCAGTTTCCCAAGTTTTAAACATATGTGTTTTATGGTATGAAGTTTTCTTCCCCAGGTACTTGCCATTGAAGAATTTTTATATGTGTGTACCCACTAGAATCCATGCACAAAATTTTTAAATAGTATTCTTTTTAAATAAAAAGCTAGTAATAACGCAGGTATGCATCAAAAATATAATAGAAAAATGCACTGTGATGCATTCATTCAATGAAAGATATAAATCAAGAAAATAGGTGAACTACAATTTCCTATAATGAATGAATTGCAAAAACATGGTATTTAATGAAAAAATATACCCACTGGAGAATATAAACATATGACTCCACTGGGGACAAAACTAGACAAAATAGACAAACTTAAGCAACACATTTTTACAGGTTTGTAAATTTGTGGTAAGAATATAAAGATATGCAAGAGAATTGTTAACATGAAAGTGATTTTCTGTAGGGAACAGGGTATAGCCAGGGATATAAACTAAGAAGAATATTCAAAGGACTTATTTTGGTTCTATTTTAAGCTGAGTGCTAGGAAAATAATGCACTCTCTTTTGTGTATGTGTATATCACATTTTTTAAAAATTTAAATAAACATGGTTAGCAAGAATTGTTTGTTATTTCAGGGAGAAGAAACAGTGCTTTTGGAAGCCATGGATTTTATAATGAAATGAAGCAAGTTCACTGAAAAGGGATTAAATCATATAAGACCTTCTGGACAAAAATACAGAACTTACAGAAGTTAGATTTTATCCTAATCATAGAGGAGAGCAAGAAGCCAATTTAGAATTTTCTTTTGTTTGTTTTTTAAATTTTTTTAGATGTCACTCTGGCTGCTGTGTGGAAAAAGACTTTTTTTTTTTTTTTTTTGCCAGAGTAAATAGTGGAGAAGGAAAGACCAATTTGGAAACTCTTACAGTAATCCATATGACAGATGTTGGCTTAGACTCATGTGGTTGTCACAGAGCTGGAGAGAGATAGAAGCTTTGAGATATATGTAGGAGTTATAATTCACAGGACTTTATGATGAATTGGATTTAGTGGTTTAATAGAGGTTAGTGTTAAATGATGTTTCTATGTCTTCAGATTGAGTGACTGGAGGAAGGATAATTTATTAATGTAGAGAACATAATAGGAAGAATTGAATCGTGGATAGGATGAGATCAGTGTTTCGTTTTGGACATGTTATTTTGGGCATATTATGTCATGTATGGTTACTGGTATGTTGTGTTCTGTGAACCAGCTAAATGGAAAAGTTAAGTAATCAGTTTGAAATATGTATCTGGATAGCAGAAGAGAAAGTATAGCCTATAACAGTGAACCATCAACAAGAAGGGGTGTGTGAAATACTGGGAATGAATAAGACCACCTAGAGAGATGATATAGAAGCAAGAAAGAGGCCAAAGTCTGAGACCCTAATACTTAGGTAAGAGGTAGTAGAGGAGTTCTAAACTCCTCTAAAGAGAATGAGAAGGAATGACCTAAGACATAAAAGAAAAAATAGGAAATCAAAGTATCTGATACTTCTCCTGGCTTCTCTGGAAGCCAGGAGAAAAGTTTTTTGTTTTTTTTTTTAAAGCAAAATCTTCTCTGACAAATGCTATAGTAAAGTTGAGGAAGTTGGTGACTAATAAGTATCTATTAAATTTAGCAAATTAAGATTACATGATATAAGGAAATTTTCAACTTAGTGATGCAGTCATTGTGGAGAGTACTAAAGAATGAAAGATAATGAGGGAGAGTTGATGGTGTGTGAAGTTAGCCCTAGAAGACCTTTGGGTACTGAAACCCAGCTGGAAATCTTGGCAACTTCTCATCCAGATGTAAAATAGAAACTTAGGTTTTCTTTTCATTCTTGAATAGTTTTTCTCCTAAATCCAAACTTTTCAGGATAACATGGAGCCAAGAATAGTTAAAATTGATAAAAGTTTCCTCTGATTTATTTAGGTAGCTTATCTCCTTAAATAAAAGAATCCCTCAAATATCCTCTTCCTCCTCATGTTCCTCTCCAAGATGGCAAGTGAAAATAAGGTTTCAGGAATTCTCTGGTGGTCCAGTGGTTAGGACCCTGTGCTTTCACTGCTGAGGATGTGGGTTCAATCACTGGTTGGGGAACTAAGATCCCACAAGCCACATGATGTGGCCAAAAAAATTATTTTAATTAAAAAAAAAAGAAAGAAAATAAGGGCTTGTGTGACAGTGGGGTAGTGGAGATGGTTGCACATTCTTCTGGTTGTGGAAAAAGGAACACTGGATCACATGTGAGCATCATTTTTCTATCCTCTGGGTCCATCTTGATGATGTCACATGACAGCCTATATTCTCGACACTGTTAGCATTTCTATCTGAAGTCTGCAGCTGGGAACTCACAATTGAACTCTGATCAATGAAGTATGAGACAAGGGTGTCAGCTATGGATGACAGAATTGGGCCAAACGTAGTAAAATTTGTGGATGCTGGATAATTAATAAAATAATTATGGAAATTAGAGGTTAATTAATTTTCTGCCAACACTTGATTCATGGTTTGAAAAGCCAAACAAAACTCAAGGTTTATCCATACAAGCCCATCGTTTGGTCAGTTTCTCTGTCAATAGGGACAGATGCCACTACATTTTCTCATGTGATGATAATGATTACTGAGTCTCATTGCACACAAATGTAATATGCTTATCTTTTACATATTAATTCATTCATCCTTCTATGCATTTACTAAAAGATTTTGGATTTCTAATATTGCGGAGCTCCATACTAACAGTTTATGTTTGAGAAATGAATGACAGTATCCCTCTTCTAAAAAAAGTAACTGTAAGAACAAAACCCAAAGATCCTACATAAAAATTGAATTGAATGGTAATTAAGAGAACGATTTTGTTTTTATTTTACACTTTGCTAATAGAATAAACAAAAAATGCTCTGGAAATAACTAACACTATATGTCACTACCTGACACTTTCTGATACTACCTGATAATTTAATGGCTTAGGAATTTGAAGCATTATGGATTGATGTGTATTTAATCAATCTGTTCATTTACCCTCCACCTGGAAAGTAAATAGTACTTAGTCACAGGAAGTCACTGCTAAACCAACTGATAGACAAAGATCCACATAGACACACACACATACTGCTTCCCAAAGCTTGGCATCTGTTAAAAACTCATTTGGAATAAGTAATTTCACCTTGGAGGGGCTCATAATCTCCAATTCTAAGAAGCAGTTTCTGCCTATTTAGCCAAATATATGGAGGAAAAAAGTACTACAGGAGGATGAAGCACTACTTCTAATGTTTTAGCATATCTAATCCTACCTTATTAAACAATATCCATCAATCCTTTATTAGATTCCTACTGCTGCCGTAACTAAGTACCACGAGCTGAATGGCTCAAAGCAGCAGAAAGTTATTGTTCCACAGTTCTGGAGGCAAAAAGTACAAAATCAAGGTATCAGCAGGCATGCTTCCTCTAAACTCTGTAGGGGAGAATGCTTCTTTGCTACTTCCTAGTTGATGGTGCTTCCCAGGCAATCTTTGGCACTCCTTGACCTGTTAGCTATAGAACTTCAACCTGAGCATCTATTGTCACATGACATTTCCCCTGTCTTCCCATGTGTTTTCCTCTTTCTATAAGGGCACCAGTCATATTGGGTAAGGGCCCACCCTAATGACCACACTTTAACTTGATTACTTCTGTGAAGACCCTATTTTCAAATAAGGTAACATTTCGAGGTGTTAGGGGTTAGAATGTCAACATATCTTTTTGAGTAACGCAATTCAGCCCATAACAATGCTTCTCTCCATTGACGTGAAAGAAAATAAGGGGAGTGATTGAGAGGCTAAAGATGGGAATAGATCTGTTATCTTTTCCTGATGGACAGACTTGTAGCTGGAGAGAAAAGTCCTTTACTCACTGGTAATTTCTCTTCCTCTCATTATTCATTGAAGACTGAAAGACATGAAACATATATAGCGAGAGGCATATATGTGTATAAAGGTAAACATATATATTATAGGTATATATATAAGATATATATTATTATATATTACATATAATATAATGTATAATATACAGGTATACCTCAAAAATAATGTGAGTTCAGTTCCAGACCATTGTAATGAAGTATCTCAATAAAGCAATCCCACCAATTATTTTATTTCCCAGTGCATATAAAAATTATGTTTACACTATACTGTAGTCTATTAAGTGTGCAGTAGCATTATGTCTAAAAAAAACAAAGTACACACTTTAATTAAAATTTACTTTATCGCTAAAAGAACGCTAAGCATCTCTGTGCTTTCAGAGTCATAGTAGTAACATCAAAAAACACTGATCACAGGTCACCATAGCAAATATAATAAAAGTGAAAAAGTTTGAAATATTGTGAGAATTACTGAAATGTGATACATAGGCATGAAATGAGCAAATGCTGTTGGAAAAATGGCACCAATAGACTTGCTTGATGCAGAGTTGCCACAAAACTTCAATTTGTGAAAACACAATATCTATGAAGCACAATAAAGTAAAGCATAACAAAACAAGGTGTGCCTATATAATGAATAATATAATATACTTTAAATTATTATTATGTAGAAGTTATATGATAGGTTTATACAAAAGATATACATATGTATATATAATATATAAAAGTTATATGAGTATATTTAAAAGTTATATAAGAGGTATATATAATGCAATATGTGTGTATATATCATATATATGTGCATATGTACTATATGAAAGGAGGCAGTGTTTGAGTCAAACAATGTTTCTAGATATAGAGACTTTTCAAACCTGGAAGTCACTTTTCTATTTTTCCACTTGGAAATTATCTCTGTCTTACCACATCATTAACCATGGAACCAACACTTCAATTGAAAGAGAATCGTTTTTAAAATAAAACATATGGTATCTTTACCTCCCTAGGTGTGGGGAAAATGGCCATGGTCAGTGCCTTGGGGACTTAGCTACAAAACCTTATTACTTTTTCTCTCTGATCAAAGGAGGGAGCCATCAATTCTTCTAAAATTGTTTCTGTCAATAGATGGCTTTAAGGATGTTTATTACTTAATCTAGAGGTTTGTAGTTATCAAATAAGATTACTTGCAGAGATACAGTAGCTAGGAAATCATTAGAATATGTAACTAAGTTAACTGGCCTTAAAAATTACTTTTCTAAATACTTGAATTCTTTAATTTACAGAAGAAATTGGCCTTTAGCTGCAGGGTGTCATGTCAGCTTCCATGACATTTTCTCCACCTGTATTTGAAAATAACCAGCAAAATGTGAAACTTCTTTTAAAAGATTTCAGTGAGTAAGTTTAAAACATCTTGTGATAAAAGTTTATGCAAGTCGTGTAGTATATTAACTTATTGTAATAAAATGTGAAATATATTTCAGAGATAGTACCATTAAAATTATAGTTATATTTATCTTTGAATGCAATGCAAATGAGAGAAAGTAGTCCCGTTTTTTTTTAGTTGAAAATATATGTGAAACCTCTAAAATTCCTAGTTTGATTTTCTTGGACCAGAGAAGCTCCTTATACTCTGACACAAGGGAGGACATATTAAAAAGATCCTTTCTTGGATCTTTTTCCAAACTTGTTTGCTAGCTTCTGGAAAAGTGAAAACATGAAACACTTTGTATGATACCATTCTATTTGCTTCTTTAATAATGTAAAACATACAGTATTTGTAGCTAGAAATTCTATTTGTGCTTATCAAGCCAACTCTCCAATTTTAAGATGAGTCAACTGAAAAAGATTTTTACTTTTTTTTTCTCTAATGGATTGTAAAATGCATAAACCAAAGGATACATTTTAGATGTTTGATAGAATGATTGTTGAACTAGAAATTAAGTATAATAAAAAATACATTATACAGTAAACTATGAGAGTTTTACTTTTTCATTACACTGTGAGATCCCCAAAGGACATTCTTATTCACTTCTAATTTCTAGACTCACTGCAGTATCATTTCTGAGATTTCTTCCATTGTTTATGAAGTGATTGATTAAACTATCAGAAGACCTTCCAGACCTTCTATAAGCACAAGTTCATACAAAAATTAAGTAAAATCATTTTGCAATCGTTTCAGATTTGAAGTGTGACAATAGTAGTAAGAGAGTCCACATTTATCCCATACGTGCTTTTCCCTATTATTAACATCTTACGTTAACATGATACACTTGTCACAATTAATGAACAACTACAGATATTGTATTATTAACTGAAGTCTGTGCTTTATTCAGGTTTCCCACCTAATGTTTCTTTTTCTTCCAGTATCCTATCCAGGATACCACATTACATTTAGCCTTTATTAGGCTCCTCTTAGCTGTCACAGTTTCTCAGGCTTTCCTCGTTTTTTATAATGTTGATACTTTTGAGGAGTACTGTATTAGTCTACTAAGGCCGTCATAACAAAATACCATATATTAGATGGTTTAAATAACAGAAAGTTATCTTCTCACAGTTTCAGAAGCTGAAAGTCTGAGGTCAGGGTGCCAGCATGTTCAGATCCTGATGAGGGCTTGTAGACAGCTGCCTTTTCACTGTGTCCTCACATGCTGGGGGAGAGAATATCTTCCTCTTCTTCTAAGGTCACAATCCTATGAGACCAGGGCCCCACCCTTATGACCTCATTTACCTTAGTTACCTCTCAAAAACCCTATCTCCAGACAAAAATCACATTTGAGGTTAGAGCTTCAAAATATGAATTTTGGCAGGACACAATTCAGTCTATAGCAAGTAATGATAAGTTATTCTGTATAATGTCTCTCAATTGGGATTTATTTGGTGTTTTCCTCATTATTAGATTGAGGTATGTGTTTTGGGACAAAGAACACAAGGTGAAGGGCTGCTCTTGTTACATTTGTCAGTGGTACCTGCTATGGACATGACTTACCAATGTTGATAGTACCTTGTCATCTGGCTGAGGTAGTGTTTGTCAAATTTCTTCACTGTAAACTTACTCATTTTTTACCATTTCTACACTCCCCTCTTTGAAAGGAAATCATTATGAGTAGCCCACACTTAAGGTGTGGGGAGTTATGTTCCATCTCCTTAAGGGTAAAGTATCCACAAAAATTATTTGTAATTCTGTGTGGAAGTTTAGTCAGTTCTTCTCTATTTATTCAATCATTTACTTATCTCAGTATGGATTCATAGATATTTATTTTATAACTTGGGTTATAATTCAATACCACTTTATCATAAATTGTTGCTCAAATTATTACAGTTTTAGCTCCAGCGTCTCTTGACAGATCCCTGTAGTGTATGTGTGTCTGTGTGTGTGTGTGTGTGTGTGTGTGTGTGTGTGTGTGTGCGTGCACTTGAGCATTTTCTTATTTTCTGGCACTACAGGATGCTCTAGGCTCATTCTGTATTTTCATTGCCCTAGTACTAGAACCTACCATTTCCCCAAGGAGACCTGATTCCTTTTATTAAAGAATGATATTAAAAATCAAGATCTGGATATGAGTTGAGTCTCCTGAATTTTAATGTGAACTTTACAAATTAGAAATGTTAGCTCAGTTGATCATATTGTGTGTTGAAAGAATTTTTAAAACTCATTTGGTTTAAATAACTACTTGTCAAATTTTAACAGTTTATTAAAAATTATTTCCTCAGTTTACTTCAAACTGATATTTGCTCTACATATGAAAAAAGCTATCAGAATAGAATATGCATATCTTTGAAAACACTTAGTTTGAAAGCCTACTATTTGATAGAAAGCTTATCAGAAGCTTTCAGTTTCAGTTTCAAAATACAAAACTTGGAAGCTGTCATTCCTATTCTTACAATAAGAAAAAGCTGGACGGCAGGGAGAGGACTGGCGCGTGAACAGAGCCTGAAGGGGTTAGTGCACCACAGCTAGCTGGGAGGGAGTCCAGGAAAAAGTCTGGACCTGCCGAAGAGGCAAGAGACTTTTTCTTCCCTCTTTGTTTCCTGGTGCGAGAGGAGAGGGGATTAAGAGCGAGGGGATTAAGAGCGCTGCTTAAAGGAGCTCCACAGACGGGCGCGAGCCGCGGCTAAAAGGCCGGACTCCAGAGATGGGCATGGGACGCTAAGGCTGCTGCTGCAGCCACCAAAAAGCCTGTGTGCAAGCCCAGGTCACTATCCACACCTCCCCTTCAGGGAGCCTGTGCAGCCCGCCACTGCCAGGGTCCCGGGATCCAGGAAAACTTCCCCAGGAGAACGCACGGTGCGCCTCAGGCTGGTGCAACGTCACGTCAGCCTTTGCCGCCGCAAGCTCGCCCCACACTCCATACCCCTCCCTCCCCCCGGCCTGAGTGAGCCGGAGCCCCAGAATCAGTGGCTTCTTTAACCCCGTCCTGTCTGAGTGAAGAACAGACGCCCTCCAGCGACCTACACGCAGAGGCAGGGCCAAATCCAAAGCTGAACCCCGGGAGCTGTGCGAACAAAGAAGAGAAAGGGAAATCTCTCCCAGCAGCCTCAGGAGCAGCGGATTAAATCTCCACAATCAACTTGATGTACCTGCATCTGTGGAATACCTGAATAGACAACGAATCATCCCAAATTGAGGAAGTGGACTTTGACAGCAAGATTTATTATTTTTTCCCCTTTTCCCCTTTTTGTGAGAGTGTATGTGTATGCTTCTGTGTGAGATTTTCTCTGTATAGCTTTGCTTTCACCATTTGTCCTAGGGTTCTACCCATCCTTTTATCTTTTTTTTTTTAATTTTTTCTTAATAATTATTTTTTTTATTTTAATAACTTTATTTTACCTTACTTTATTTTATTTTATCCTCTTTCTTTCTTTCTTCCTTTCTTCCTTTCTTTCATTCATTCATTCTTTTTTTCTGTCTACCTTTTCTCCCTTTATTCTGACTTGTGTGGATGAAAGGCTCTTGGTGCTACAGCCAGAAGTCAGTGCAGTGCCTCTGAGGTGGAAGAGCCAACTTCAGGACGCTGGTCCACAAGAGACCTCCCAGCTCCATGTAATATCAAATGGCAAAAATCTCCCAGAGATCTCCATCTCAACACCAACACCCAGCTTCACGCAATGACCAGCAAGTTACACTGCTGGACACCCTATGCCAAACAACTAGCAAGACAGGAACACAACACCACCCATTAGCAGAGAGGCTGCCTAAAATCATAATAAGTCCACAGACACCCCAAAACACACCACCAGACGTGGACCTGCCCAAGAGAAAGACAAGATCCAGCCTCATCCACCAGAACACAGGCACTAGTTCCCTCCACCAGGAAGCCTACACAACCCACTGAACCAACTTTAGCTACTGGGGACAGACACCAAAAACAACGGGAACCACGAACCTGCAGCCTGAGAAAAGGAGACCCCAAACACAGTAAGAAAAGCAAAATGAGAAGACAGAAAAACACACAGCAGATGAAGGAGGAAGATAAAAACCCACCAGACCTAACAAATGAAGAGGAAATAGGCAGTCTACCTGAAAAAGAATTCAGAGTAATGATAGTAAAGATGATCCAAAATCTTGGAAATAGAATAGAGAAAATGCAAGGAACATTTAACAAGGACCTAGAAGAACTAAAGATGAAACAATGATGAACAACACAGTAAATGAAATTAAAAATACTCTAGAAGGGACCAATAGCAGAATAACTAAGGCAGAAGAACAGATAAGTTACCTGGAAGGTAAAATAGGGGGAAAAACTACCACAGAGCATAATAAAGAAAAAAGAATAAAAAGAACTGAGGACAGTCTCAGAGACCTCTGGGACAACATTAAACGCACCAACATTCGAATTATAGGGGTTCCAGAAGAAGAAGAGAAAAAGAAAGGGACTGAGAAAATATTTGAAGAGATTATAGTTGAAAACTTCCCTAATATGGGAAAGGAAATAGTTAATCAAGTCCAGGAATCACAGAGAGTCCCATACAGGATAAATACAAGGAGAAACATGCCAAGACACATATTAATCAAACTGTCAAAAATTAAATACAAAGAAAACATATTAAAAGCAGCAAGGGAAAAATAACACACAAGGGATCCCAATAAGGTTAACAGCTAATCTTTCAGCAGAAACTCTGCAAGCCAAAAGAGACTGGCAGGACATATTTAAAGTGATGAAGGAGAAGAACCTACAACCAAGATTACTCTACCCAGCAAGGATCTCATTCAAATTTGATGAAGAAATTAAAACCTTTACAAGAAGCAAAAGCTGAGAGAGTTCAGCACCACCAAACCAGCTCTACAACAAATGCTAATGGATATTCTCCAGGAAAGAACCAAAGAGAAGGAAAAGACCTATAAAAACAAACCCAAAACAATTAAGAAAATAGGAATAGGAACATACATATTGATAATTACCTTAAATGTATATGGATTAAATGCTCCCACGAAAAGACAGAGACTGGCTGAATGGATACAAAAACAAGACCCATATATATGCTGTCTACAAAAGACCGACTTCAGACCTAGAGACACATACAGAGTGAAAGTAAGGGGATGGAAAAAGATATTCCATGCAAATGGAAACCAAAAGAAAGCTGGAGTAGCAATTCTCATATCAGACAAAATAGACTTTAAAATAAGGACTATTAAAAGAGACAAAGAAGGACACTACATAATGATCAAGGGATCGATCCAAGAAGAAGATATAACAATTGTAAATATTTATGCACCCAACATAGGAGCACCTCACTGCATAAGGCAAATACTAACAGCCATAAAAGGGGAAATCGACAGTAACACATTCATTGTAGGGGACTTTAACACCCCACTGTCACCAATGGATAGATCATCCAAAATGAAAATAAATAAGGAAACACAAGCTTTAAATGATACATTAAACAAGATGGACTTAATTCATATTTATAGGACATTCCATTCAAAAACAACAGAATACACATTTTTCTCAAGTGCTCATGGAACATTCTCCAGGATAGATCATATCTTGGGTCACAAATCAAGCCTTGGTAAATTTAAGAAAATTGAAATTGTATCAAGTATCTTTTCCGACCACAATGCTATGAGACTAGATATCAATTACAGGAAAAGATCTGTAAAAAATACAAACACATGGAGATTAAGCAATACACTACTTAATAACGTAGTGATCACTGAGGAAATCAAAGAGGAAATCAAAAAATACCTAGAAACAAATGACGATGGAGACACAATGACCCAAAACCTATGGGATGCAGCAAAAGCAGTTCTAAGAGGGAAGTTTATAGCAATACAATCCTACCTTAAGAAACAGGAAACATCTCGAATAAACAACCTAATCTTGCACCTAAAGCAATTAAAGAAAGAAGAACAAAAAATTCCCAAAGTTAGCAGAAGGAAAGAAATCATAAAGATCAGATCAGAAATAAATGAAAAAAAAAATGAAGGAAATGATAGCAAAGATCAATAAAACTAAAAGCTGGTTCTTACAGAAGATAAACAAAATTTATAAACCATTAGCCAGACTCATCAGGAAAAAAAGGGAGAAGACTCGAATTAATAGAATTAGAAATGGAAAAAAGAAAGAAGTAACAACTGACACTGCAGAAATACAAAAGATCATGAGAGATTACTACAAGCAACTGTATGGCAATAAAATGGACAACCTGGAAGAAATGGACAAATTCTTAGAAATGCACAAGCTGCCAAGACTGAATCAGGAAGAAATAGAAAGTATGAACAGACCAATCACAAGCACTGAAATTGAAACTGTGATTAAAAAACTTCCAACAAACAAAAGCCCAGGACCAGATGGCTTCACAGGCGAATTCTATCAAACATTTACAGAAGAGCTAACACCTATCCTTCTCAAACTCTTCCAAAATATAAGAGAGGGAGGAACACTCCCAAACGCATTCTAAGAAGCCACCATCACCCTGATGCCAAAACCAGACAACATTGTCGCAAAGAAAGAAAACTACAGGCCAGTATCACTGATGAACATAGATGCAAAAATCCTCAACAAAATACTAGCAAACAGAATCCAACAGCACATTAAAAGAATCATACACCATGATCAAGTGGGGTTTATTCCAGGAATGCAGGGATTCTTCAATATATGCAAATCAATCAATGTGATACACCATATTAACAAATAAAGGAGAAAAACCATATTTTCACATCAATAGAGGCAGAGAAAGCTTTCGACAAAATTCAACACCCATTTATGATAAAAACCGTGCAGAAAGTAGGCACAAAGTGAACTTTCCTCAGCATAATAAAGGCCATATATGACAAACCCACAGCCAATATCATCGTCAATGGTGAAAAACTGAAACCATTTTCACTAAGATCAGGAACAAAACAAAGTTGACCACTCTCACCACTCTTATTCAACATAGTTTTGGAAGTTTTAGCCACAGCAATCAGAGAAGAAAAGGAAATAAAAGGAATCCAAATCAGAAAAGAAGAGGTAAAGCTGTCACTGCTTGCAGATGACATGATACTATACATAGAGAATCCTAAAGATGCTACCAGAAACTACTAGAGCTAATCAGTGAATTTGGTATAGTAGCAGGATACAAAATTAATTCACAGAAATCTCTGGCATTCCTATACACTAATGATGAAAAATCGGGAAGTGAAATCAAGAAAACACTCCCATTTACCATTGCAACAGAAAGAATAAAATACCTAGGAATAAACCTACCTAAGGAGACAAAAGACCTGTATGCAGAAAATTATAAGACACTGATGAAAGAAATTAAAGATAATACAAATAGATGGAGAGATATACCATGTTCTTGGATTGGAAGAATCAACATTGTGAAAATGACTCTACTACCCAAAGCAATCTACAGATTCAACGCAATCCCTATCAAACTACCACTGGCATATTTCACAGAAGTAGAACAAAAA
>NW_020837973.1:19208391-19412834 GCF_003676395.1 Aethalodelphis obliquidens | reverse complement strand
AAAAAAAAAAAAGAAAAAGCTGGACAAAGTTAAACTTAACAACTATTTTTGGACCCAAAAGAAAACTGAGGTTATAGGTCAAACTGCCACCCCAAAATCTGGAGACAGGTGCATCCAAGGAGTCACACCAAGATCTGCTTACCTGGAGCTTCAGCCACTGGAACCATAAACTGGTAGCACTACTTAAAAGAGTGATTTGGGCAATTAACTGATAATTTTGATAAATTACTTGAGGATGAGTGTAGACTTATAACAATGGGAAACCCGTGAGAGACTCAGGCTTTTCCTCCAGGAATCCCACCAGGTTCTCTCAGTGAGGAAGCAAAGGTCCCAGAACTACCTACTCCCTCACATCTTACAGGGGGAGGAAAAGAGTGATCATTTTGAAACATATCTAGAGCATTTTCTATAACAAAATACCTACAGTTTAAAGGAGAAGAAACTGCCAGAGCCTTATCCCAACTTGGAGGAGGATGTTCCCCCCCACACCAGCATCCTCCAGGCTTCCTGTCTCACCCAACAGGGAAAAAAGGTCAAGAGGAGTCAGAATTTCAAAAAACTACTTTAGGAACACTGGCAAAACACTTGTGAAGGTCACAGGCCCAATTTCCTTCCCCAAATCCCTTCACGTTACTGTAAGCTACTCATCTTCTAAATAATACTACTCATTCAGTAAGGAGTGTTAATCTCCCTCAGTCATCATTCCCATCTTTAAACATGTTATCAGTCCTGCCTCATAATTTCATGTCTTTTCAAGCTTCCCAATGTATGGTCACAGCTTGGATCAGAAACAGATCCACATCCAAAATCATAGATAGAAATGATATATTCTTTAACAACAAACACTCATTTTTATTTCTTGCTTTCACAAGAATTCAGCAACTCAACAATTATTCCAATGGAGACAACAACTTCCTTCATTTTCTGTGACTTTTTAACAACATTATTTTGAAATACAATGCATTTAAAGAAAGGTGTTTATAAGAACAAAATGCAGAATAACAAATTTGTACAAAATAAATCACCCCCAGGCCAAGAAGTATAAGATATCTAATATCCCCAAAGACCCTGCATATCTCTTCCTGTTCACGAAGAATTCTCTCTCTCTCCCTCTCCCATTCTCTCTCTTTCTCTAAGTATATATACTTTCCCTAAACTATATATATATATGTAATACATACACTTTCTCTATATATCAGTATTGTATCCACCTTTGCTATTACTATTTACTCCTCTACTTTCTCTCTGTTGAATGTCTTTTTCTCTTTACATTCCCTGTGATGTGTAATTTTACATGTCAACTTGACTGGGCCACCAGTTGCCCAGATATTTGGTCAAACATTATTCTGGTTGTGTCTGTATCTGTGAGGATGTTTCTGGATGAGATTAACGTTTGAATTAGTAGATTGAGTAAAGCAGATTGCCCTTCCTAGTGTGGATGGCCCTCATCCAATCAACTGAAGTCCTGAGTAGAACAAAAAGGCTGATCCTTCCCCAAGTATGAGGGAACTCCTTCTGCCCTGTTGGCTTGAGCTGGGCCATTGGTCTTTTTCTTCCTTCACAGTTGAACTAAAGCATCTGCACTTGTTGGGTCATGTGTGAGCCTCCTGGCTTTAGGACTAGAACTTAAACCATCAACTCTTCTGCAGCTTGCCAACTGCAGATCTTGGGACTGCTCATCCCTCATAATCAGGAATAAGAACCAATTCCCTGTAATAAAGCTATCGTTGATGCTGTATAATCGTCTTATACCAGATGCCAAATCAAAATGGCAAACACAGCTATGTAAACATAGGCTTATAACTGGTTTGTTTTGCATCCACTAACATTTCATTGGCCAAAGCAATCACTTGGCTAAATCCAAAGTCTAGGTCATGCCAACGGAGTGTGGATGTTAAGTATTAATACAGTGAAGTGAAAAATTGGAAAAACAATTCAATCAACATGTGTATGTGTACATATAAACAGGAAAACTCCATACTACAAAGTTAGCCAGTTATGTCAGAAGTGTGCAAATTGGAGGATAATATAGGGATACCATTCTCTCATTAATAAATTTCATCTTTACCTCCTCTCCTTCCCAATTGAAAATACTCTTTTCAAAGATAATTATCTCAGTGTTTTCATATTCAAAGAATTCCTTTCAATTAATATCTTCTTTGATCTATCTACAGAATTTCACATAATTTCAAACATTCTTCCTTGAAACTCTCAGAAAATATTTTTCCTCCTGATTTTTTCACTTATCTGTCTCATCTCTCCCGAAGTGGTTTCACTTTTTTCTGATATTTAAATAAATGTAGAGTACCTTAAATTGCAACCCTAGTGCAATAATTTTCATCTATACATTTTCCTTGAATTATTTCATTTACTATTGAATGTATTTATTACAAATAGCCAACTATTACAGTACAGTTCAGACCTCACTTATCAGATCTAGATATGTATTTAACCAATTATATAGTCCAAAGATGGATATAATCATCCCTGTCTCTTCAGTTTTACTACTTGTGGTTCTTTCTTTTGCTCATATAAGCACCAAACATACTAGTCTTCTTTAAGTTGTTTCAAAACACCAAGACCTGTCCAACTACAGTCTTTGTGTATGTGTTGTTTTCACTACCAAGGGTGTCTTTACCTACAATCTTGACATATTTATCTTGTTCTTATTCTTCCAGTCTACACTAAAATTTCAACCCATTAATAAAACTTCTTTCACCACCAAATCAAAAGAGATAGTCCTCAACCCTCCACTACTAGTTTTACCTTGTCTAATGTTCTGTTTCTTTGGTTTCTTAGCACTCTTCCCACAATGAAATTATACATCCAGTTGTTCCTTTATTTATTTATACCCTTTCTCTTCCAGTAGCTGAAAGTTCCATGAAGAAGTTGTCCTCATAGACATAACTGATTGTTGCACCAATCAATGCATGATAATTAGGGAATTACCTAAAATCTTAAAAACTATCATTATTTGCTGAATGCATTCATCAGTATTGTTATTTTACCTTCAGTAATTTTTACGGTTATGTAAAATATCAGAAGTTTAAAAATACAATCATTTTAAAATTGAAATCATACAAATAGTGGATTTCCAAATGTTAAAGGAAGCACTATCAGTGCAATTCATTTGTTTTGTGATTGAAATAAGCAGTTATTGAACTTATCCAAGTATTATAAATATAGTCTCCTAATTCAACAAGAAACAGAGATTTCAGTTGCCTTGCATACTGTTTGTATAGTATAGATATCTTTGATCTAAGGCATTAATAAAAAAATAAAGGATCTTTATAATGCCTAGATTACTCAGAACGTTTTTTATTTACGTAGTCATCTAGAGATAATGGGCAAGAGTTATGTAGTATCAAAAATATGGCACTCAAAACATTCTAATCTGCATTTAAACAACAGCACTATCAGTTCCTGCCTCTGTAAACTTGAACAAGTTACCTAAAGATTTTGATCCTATTTCATGCAAGCATTGGAATCAAAACGGTAATAAAATATATAAACACTGAAGAGATATAGTGAGAATTATAGCTACATTCCTTGATAAACATAGAGTCTGATGTATAACAGGGTTTATTTGTTTTGTTTTGCTTTGTTTTATTTTCATTTTTTAACATTTTACTTTTCCATTACTACGAACATTACTCTTCTCATTTTCAATTCTAAACAGCAGGCTTTTTTGTGTTAGTTTTATCATTAAGCAAGTGAAACAGAAAATAAGTGTAATAAGTTTCACACATAATTAGCTAAAGTCTTATTAATTAAATTTTGATTTTTTTATGCCTGGTAATAGTACTTATTAGATATCACCATTACTTATTTTTAAATATGTTTAATGTTTACTGTTAAGGTACTTAAGATTAGTTGAGTGTTTCAATTCATGATGGCCATTTTGTTTTGCACACTGCAAGAAATACTCAGTAAAGCTGAGCACACTACTCACTTTTATAATTTAGTAACTGCACATAATATAATGCATTTAATAATAATGATCTAGACACTATATATTTTTAAATATCAAGGATTCATGGACATATACTTCAATATAGAAGTTGTATTATCATCTACCTATCTGAATAGGCAATTCACTAATGTGAGCATTGTGTATATTCTTTGGAGCTGTGTTTTATATAATTTGAAATCTCAAATATTTGGAGTACCTATTTGGCAGACAGTATCAGATGTATTAGAGTGACGGAGAACCAAAAGTAATGCAAATTACTGATGAAGTCGATTTACTTATTCTGCTTCATTCTGAACTCCTTAAATATATAGACTTAGACATTCTGTTACAGGCAGCTTTAGAAATCCATGGGATCTCCAAATAAAGGCCTACTCTGATGAAACTCAGGTGGAGAGGAGGAAGCCAGAATATGTATTATCTATAGCAGATGGCTCTGGAATAATGGGGAGAATGAAAATGCTAAGCCATTCAACTAAAACTCACCAACTGGGAATTCATTCCTCCTTGGGAAGGACTAAGAGATGGGAAAGAGACCAGAGATTTTTTTTTTCTTCTTCTTAACATCGTTATTGGAGTATAATTGCTTTACAATGGTGTGTTAGTTTCTGCTTTATAACAAAGTGAATCAGTTACACATATACATATATCCCCATATCTCTTCCCTCATGCTACTCCCTCCTTCCCAACCTCCCTATCCCACCCCTCTAGGTGGTCACAAAGCACTGAGCTGATCTCCCTGTGCTATGTGGCTGCTTCCCACTAGCTATCTATTTTGCATTTGGTAGTGTATATATGTGCATGCTACTCTCTCACTTCGTCCCAGCTTGCCCTTTCCCCTCCCCATATCTTAAAGTCCATTCTCTAGTATGTCTGCATCTTTATTCCCATCTTGCCTCTAGACTCTTCATAACCATTTCTTTTCTTTCTTTTTTTTTTAGATTCCATATATATGTGTTAGCATATGGTATTAATTTTTCTCTTTCTGACTTACTTCACTCTGTATGACAGACTCCAGGTCCATCAACCTCACTACAAATAACTCAATTTCATTTCTCTTTATGGCTGAGTAATATTCCATTGTGTATATGTGCCACATCTGTTTTATCCATTCATCTGTCGATGGAAACATATGTTGCTTCCATGTCCTGGCTATTGTAAACAGAGCTGCAATGAACATTGTGGTACATGACTCTTTTTGAATTATGGTTTTCTCAGGGTATATGCCCAGCAGTGGGATTGCTGGGTCGTATGGTAGTTCTATGTTTAGTTTTTAAAGAACTCTCCATACTGTTCTCCATAGTGGCTGTATCAATTCACATTCCCACCAACAGTGCAAGAGAGTTCCCTTTCTCCACACCCTCTCCAGCATTTATTGTTTGTAGAGTTTTTGATGATGGCCATTCTGACTGGTGTGAGATGATATCTCATTGTAGTTTTGATTTGCATTTCTCTAATGATTAATGATGTTGAGCATTCTTTCATGTGTTGGTTGGCAATCTGTATATCTTCTTTGGAGAAAAGTCTATTTAGGTCTTCTGCCCATTTTTATACTGTGTTATTTGTTTTTTGATATTGAGCTGCATGAGCTGCTTGTAAATTTTGGGGATTAACCCTTTGTCAGTTCCTTCATTTGCAAATATTTTCTCCCATTCTGAGGGTTGTCTTTTGGTCTTGTTTATGGTTTCATTTGCTGTGCAAAAGCTTTTAAGTTTCATTAGGTCCCATTTGTTTATTTTTGTTTTTATTTCCATTTCTCAAGGAGGTGGGTCAAAAAAGATCTTGCTGTAATTTATGTCATAGAGTGTTCTGCCTATATTTTCCTCAAAGAGTTTAATAGTGTCTGGCCTTACATTTAGGTCTTTAACCATTTTGAGTTTATTTTTGTGTATGGTGTTAGGGAGTGTTCTAATTTCATTCTTTTACAAGTAGCTGTCCAGTTTTCCTAGCACCACTTATTGAAAAGGCTGTCTTTTCTCCACTGTATATTCTTGCCTCCTTTACAAAGATAAGGTGACCATATGTGTGTGGGTTAATCTCTGGGCTCTCTAGCCTGTTCCATTGATCTTTATTTCTGTCTTTGTGCCAGTACCATACTGTCTTGATTACTGTAGCTTTGTATAGTCTGAAGTCAGGGAGCCTGATTCCTCAAGTTCCGTTTTTCGTTCTCAAGATTGCTTTGGCTATTGGGGGTCCTTTGTGTTTCCATACAACTTATGAAATTTTTTGTTCTAGTTCTGTGAAAAATGCCACTGGTAGTTTGATAGGGATTGCATTGAATCCGTTGATTGCTTTGGGTAGTATAGTCATTTTCACAATATTGATGCTTCCAATCCAAGAATGTGGTATATCTCTCCATCTATTTGTATCATCTTTAATTTCTTTCATCAGTGTCATAATTTCTGCATATAGGTCTTTTGTCTCCTTAGGTAGGTTTATTCCTAGATATTTTATTCTTTTTGTTGCAATGGTAAATGGGAGTTTTTTCTTAATGTAACTTTCAGATTCTTCATCATTAGTGTATAGTAATGCCAGAGATTTCTGTGAATTAATTTTGTATCCTGCTACTTTACCAAATTCATTGATTAGCTCTAGTAGTTTTCTGGTAGAATCTTTAGGATTCTCTATGTACAGTATCATGTCATCTGCAGTTACAGCGTTACCTCTTCTTTTCCGATTTGGATTCCTTTTATTTCCTTTTCTTCTCTGATTGCTGTGGCTAAAACTTCCAAAACTATGTTGAATAAGAGTGGTGAGAGTGGACAACCTTTTCTTGTTCCTGATCTTAGTGCAAATGGTTTCAGTTTTTCACCATTGAGAATGATGTAGGTGTGGGTTTCTCATATATGGCATTTATTATGTTATGGTAAGTTTGCTCTATGCCTACTTTCTGGAGGTTTTTATCATAAAATGGTGTTGAATTTTGTAAAAGCTTTCTCTGCATCTATACAGAAGATCATATGGTTTTTCTCCTTCAATTTTTTAATATAGTGTATCATATTGATTGATTTGCATATATTGAAGAATCATTGCATTCCTGGGATAAACCCCATTTGATCATGGTGTATGATCCTTTTAATATGCTGTTGGATTCTGTTTGCTAGTATTTTGTTGAGGATTTTTGCATCTGTGTTCATCAGTGACATTGGCCTGTAGTTTTCTTTCTTTGTGACATCTTGTCTGGTTTTGGTATCAGGGTGATGGTGGCCTCGTAGAATGCATTTGGGAGTGTTCCTCGCTCTGCTGTATTTTGTAAGTGTTTGAGAAGGATAGGTGTTAGCTCTTCTCTAAATGTTTGATAGAATTCACCTGTGAAGCCTCTGGTCCTGGGCTTTTGTTGTTGGAAGATATTTAATTACAGTTTCAATTTCAGTGCTTGTGATTGATCTGTTCATTTTTTCTATTTCTTCCTGTTTCAGTCTCGGAATTTTGGGCATTTCTAAGAATTTGTCGATTTCTTTCAGGTTGTCCATTTTATTGGCATAGAGTTGCTTGTAGTAATCACTGATGATCTTTTGTATTTCTGCAGTGTCAGTTGTTACTTCTTTTTTTTCATTTCTAATTCTATTGATTTGAGTCTCCTCCATTTTTTTCTTGATGAATTTGGTTAGTGGTTTATCAATTTCGTTTATCTTCTCAAAGAAGCAGCTTTTAGTTTTATTGATCTTTGCAATCATTTCCTTCATTTCTTTTTCATTTATTTCTGATCTGATCTTTATGATATCTTCTGCTAACTATGGGGGATTTTTGTTCTTCTTTCTCTAATTGCTTTAGGTGTAAGGTTAGCTAGTTTACTTGAGATCTTTCTTGTTTCTTAAGATAGGATTGTATTGCTATAAACTTCTCTCTTAGAAATGCTTTTGCTGCATCCCATAGGTTTTGTGTCATCATGTTTTCATTGTCATTTGTTTCTAGGTATTTTTTGACTTCCTCTTTGATTTCTTCAGTGATCTCTTGGTTACTAAGTAGTGTATTGTTTAGCCTCCATGTGTTTGTATATTTTTACAGATATTTCCCTGTAATTGATATCTAGTCTCATAACATTGTGGTTGGAAAAGATACTTGATACAATTTCAATTTTCTTAAATTTACCATGGTTGGATTTGTGACCCAAGATATGATCTATCTTGGAGAATATTCCAGGAGCACTTGAGAATAATGTGTATCCTGTTGTTTTTGGATGGACTGTCCTATAATTATCAATCAAGTCCATCCTGTTTAATGTATCTTTGAAAGCTTATGCTTCCTTATTTATTTTCAATTTGGATGATCTGTCCATTGGTGAAAGTGGGGTGTTAAAGTCCTCTACTATGTTTGTGTTACTGTCGATTTCCCCTTTTATGACAGTTAGTATTTGCCTTATGTATTGGGGTGCTCCTGTGTTGGGTGCATAAATATTTACAATTGTTATACGTTCTTTTTTGATTGATCCCTTGATCATTATGTAGTGTCCTTCTTTGTCTCTTGTAACAGTCTTTGTTTTAAAGTCTGTTTTGTCTGATATGAAAATTGCTACTCCAGCTTTCTTTTGATTTCCTTTTGCATGGAATATCTTTTTCCATCCCCTCACTTTAGTCTGTATGTGTCCCAAGGTCTGGAAATGTGTCTCTTATAGACAGCCTATATATGAGTCTTGTTTTTGTATCCATTCAGGTAGTCTATGTCTTGATTGGAGCATTTAATCCACTTACATTTAAGGTAATTATTGATATGTATGTTCCTATTACGATTTACTCAGGTTTTTTGGGTCTGGTATTGTAGGTCTTTTCCTTCTCTTGTGTTTTCTGCCTAGAGAAGTTCCTTTAGCATTTGTTGTAAAACTGGTTTGGTGGTGCTGAGTTCTCTTCACTTTTGCTTGTTTGTAAAGTTTTTAATTTCTCCATCAAATCTGAATGAGATCTTTGCTGGGTAGAGTAATCTTGGTTGTATGTTTTTCCCCTTCATTACTTTAAATATGTCCTGCCACTCCCTTATGGCTTGCAGAGTTTCTGCTGAAAGATCAGCTGTTAACCTCATGGGGATTCCCTTATGTGTTAGTTGTTGTTTTTCCCTTGTTGCTTTTAATATTTTTTCTTTGTATTTAATTTTTGATAGTTTGATTAATATGTCTCTTGGCGTGTTTCTCCTTGGATTTATCCTGGAGAAAAATTTATCCTGGGACTCTCTGTGCTTCCGGGACTTGACTGATTATTTCCTTTCCCATATTATGGAAGTTTTCAACTATAATCTCTTCAAATATTTTCTCAGTCCCTTTCTTTTTCTCTTCTTCTTCTGGAACCCCTATAATTCAAATGTTGGTGCATTTAATGTTGTCCCAGAGGTCTCTGAGAGTGTCCTCAATTCTTTTCATTATTTTTCTTTATTCTGCTCTGCTGTAGTTATTTCCATTATTTTATGTTCCAGGTCACTTATCCGTTTTTCTGCCTCAGTTATTCTGCTACTGATCCCTTCTATAGAATTTTAAATTTCATTTATTGTGTTTTTCATCACTGTTTGTTTGCTCTTTAGTTCTTCTAGGTCCTTGTTAAACGTTTTATATATTTTCTCCATTTTATTTCTAAGATTTTGGATCATCTTTACTATCATTATTCTGAATTCTTTTTCAGGTAGACTGCCTATTTCCTCTTCATTTGTTAAGTCTGGTGTGTTTTTACCTTGCTCCTTCATCTGCTGTGTGTTTCTTTGTCTTCTCATTTTGCTTAACTTCCTGTGTTTGGGGTCTCCTTTTCACATGCTGCAGGTTCGTAGTTCCCGTTGTTTTTGGTGTCTGCCCCCAGTAGCTAAAGTTGGTTCAGTGGGTTGTGTAGGCTTCCTGGTGGAGGGGACTAGTGCCTGTGATCTGGTGGATGAGGCTGGATCTTGTCTTTCTCTTGGGCAGGTCCACATCTGGTGGTGTGTTTTGGGGTGTCTGTGACCTTATTATGATTTTAGGCAGCCTCTCTGCTAATGGGTGGTGTTGTGTTCCTGTCTTGCTAGTTGTTTGGCATAGGGTATCCAGCACTGGATCTTGCTGGTCATTGAGTGAAGCTGGGTGTTGGTGTTGAGATGGAGATCTCTGGGAGATTTTCGCCATTTGATATTACTTGGAGCTGGCAGTTCTCTTGTGGACCAGTGTCCTGAACTTGGCTCTCCCACGTCAGAGGCCCAGCCCTGACACCTGGAGCACAAAGAGCCTGTTATCACATGGCTTAGAATAAAAGGGAGAAAAGAAAGAAAGAAAGAAGAAGGTAAAATAAAATAAAATAAAGTTATTAAAATAAAAAAGAATTATTAAAAATAAATTTTCAACAAGTAATAAAAAAAGAAAGAAGAGCACAACCAAACCAAAAAACAAATCCACCAGTGATAATAAGTGCTAAAAAAAAAAAAAAAAAAAAAAAAAGGACAGACAGAGCCCTATGACAAATGGTAAAAGCAAAGCTATACCAACAAAATCACACACAGAAGCATAAACATACACACTCACAAAAAGAGAAAAAGGGAAAAAAATATGTATGTTGTTGCTCCCAAACTCCACCTCCTCAATTTGGGATGATTTGTTGTCTCTTCAGGTATTCCACAGATGCAGGGTACATCAAGTTGATTGTGGAGATTTAATCCTCTGCTCCTGAGGCTGCTGGGAGAGATTTCCCTTTCTCTTCTTTGTTCTCACAGCTCCTGGAGACCAGCCTCTCGGGCTGATGAGTGCTGGTCGGCACCGGTCCTCCTTGCGGGACTCTCTCCACTTTGCCCTCCCCACCCCTGTTGCTGTGCTCTCCCCCGTGGCTCCGAAGCTTCCCCACTCCGACACCCACAGTCTTTTCCCGCGAAGGGGCTTCCTAGTGTGTAGAAATCTTTCCTCCTTCACAGCTCTCTCCCACTGGTGCATGTCCCGTCCTTATTCTTTTGTCTCTGTTTTTTCTGTTTTTCTTTTGTGCTAGCCAGGTACGTGGGGAGTTTCTTACCTTCTGGGAAGTCTGAGGTCTTCTGCCAGCTTGCTTTTTGGAATTGCTATTTTAATATAATTATGTGTGTGTGCTTGCATATATAATAGGTCCAATTTACTAGTTATATCTAGTATGCCCAATTTGCTAGATTAGGAATACATGGCTAAATAAATATGTAAATTTATCTCTGACTGGTACAAAATGTGAAACTCATATGCGACTTGTCCCTTTACTTTACAGTTCCTAGCAATTCTACATCTTCTACTGCATAACTACACAGTGGGATGCTAAATGAGGTTTGCTCTATTAGTAAAATGTTGAAGCTTAGCAAATAAGCTTCCTCGGGATTTCACAATCCTACAGCTTGTTAAATTAGTGACGTTAAATCAGTGAAAAAACAGATTTGTTGCAGATAGCCTACTATCTTGGGAAAAGAGCACATACCAGGTTGTACAAATTGGAATCTGATTTTTAAAAAATAAGAATATCCTCTAAGGAACTTATCTTGACTTATTCATTAAATATTTGTTGGAAAATAGATTCAAATATTCTTATAATCTTCAGATTTTGTCAGTCAAGAGATGTTCACAATATTTTCCCTTACTTACTAACACTGGTGAGCAGACATGGTCCAAGACGTCCCACACAGAATCTTAGCAGTCATAATTTTGATTTTCTTTAAGAGCCCTGCTTTCCCAGAGACTAGTTTTCATGCTAAGCCTAATTTGCATGGCTTTATACATAAAAAATTCTTGTTTTATTAAAAAAGGTATTATTAAAGAGGGAGGAAACATCTCCACACATAAAACTAAAACAGAAGTATTTGGCACGATAAGAAATTGTACTCATATTCAGTTATTAACTATTTTGCTAGTGTATCCTAGGCAAAAGCATGCTCTATGGAACCAGTTGTTTCACATCTTGTACAAAATACCTCTTTCTTGTTATCTATTATTTTTAATACTTATGAACAAACTAGCCTCCATAATCTAGAGGTTTGTAGAGAAATACATTGTCCTCAATTGTTCAGATTTGTCTCCGTTCATCAACCTCAAAACAATATACATAATTGTTTCTTCTGGAGTATTTCTGAAAATTTATTTGGAGCTCTTAATGATTTCTGCAGAGTGACTTTATTACAACATTGTAATTTTTCTTTTTTAAATGCTCATAATTTAGATTTTTCTTTGACCCAAACTATATTGTTTTAAGAAAAGAAACAATGCTTGAAAAACAAAATTCTTTCCATATGTTTAATGTAAGATTAGTTGGTCTTTAACATTAAAAATGTAAAAAGACCCATACATACAATATTAAATATGAATACTTTAGTACATAATCACATGAGGCATATTTGGAGTATATCAACCACAACACTAAAAACAACAAAAACAAAAAAACTTGACACATGTAGTAAACTTTGAACAAAAAAATGTAATTGAGACTCTTATGTTGGTCATAACAAAATTAAGATATTTAATTCTTTTTTTTTTTTTTTTTTTTTGCGGTATACGGGCCTCTCACTGTTGTGGCCTCTCCCATTGCGGAGCACAGGCTCCAGACGCGCAGGCTCAGCGGCCATGGCTCACGGGCCTAGCCGCTCGGCGGCATGCGGGATCTTCCTGGGCCAGGGCACAAACCCGTGTCCCCTGCGTCGGCAGGCGGACTCTCAACCACTGCGCCACCAGGGAAGCCCAAGATATTTAATTCTTAATATGAAAAATATTTTACTTTTTAAGGCAGGTTAAATTGGTTAGAATATCATTTAATACTTGGGGAACTAGAAATAAAAACATTTATATTTTAACAGACTAGAAACATTTTTTTCAAAAATTGTTGAAGTGCCAACATTAAAATAGTGATTAATTAATAGCTCCTTGAACTATCTCTTTACCCTTAATATATATTAGCTTATGGCAGTGAGCTTTTAGATAAGGATCACGTGAAGACCTTAAGAACTTTTGAAAGGAAAACAATCACTAAGGTTTCCCAGAGGCTTTCAATGCAAGCAAAATATCATTTTTGACAATTCCTAATGATGAACATATTAGTCCACTTTGGTTTGTTTTTATATTGGTGGTGGTGGTGGTGGTGTTGAGTTAGAAACAATTATCATAGGATTTATTACAGTATAAATATCATAAATATTTCAGTTATTAACTAGTTCCTCTCGCTGCTAGTCTGTCCCTCAATTTATAACTCACATAGGTTTGATTGGAATACTATTCACAATTTTGTATAATCTGAAAAAATAAATTCAGTTCAGATTTCTGGAGACATTTTTAGTTTTCTATTCTTTAGACTTATAAATATAATGTCTCAATTTTGAGGCTTATTTCCTTACCTTTATTTATGGGTGGATCCATTATATAGTGGTAAAAAATAATAATGCTTGCTCACAAAATACTCATTATCTAGGGAAATACATAGATTACTAAAATTACAATTTTAAAAAGTGGTGAGCTGTAAAGAGGAGAAGACTTTGAGTACAGATGTTGCAGCTATTCTGAGGGCCTTCCTGTTCTGTACTGCACATAATTATAAATGTGTCAAATCAAAGGTCAGAAATTTCCTAATGCAAAGTTCATTTCCTTTTCTTATCTCTGCCATTTCAAAAATAGGGGCAGATACATTGTTGTACTGTTTTGTCTGCACTCTTAAATTCCTGTTGTTAGTCACTTTAATGACACACACTTAGCACTAAGTGTATTTAAATATTTGTTTCTATTAATTTAATGCAAACACTCAATGGCTTAAAGATCTTAGGGATTTTATATTTAACCTTAAAGAATTTTTAAAATATTATTTTTACTGTAAAACCAATTCATTTCATATAATCTGCTTAAAAACCTTAAAAATTTAAAGTATAAAATGTTCTTTGGTCATTCATTTTTAAGTATGTAGGCATTATCAATTTTGGTGTAATTTAAATAAGAATATTAGTTATCTTTTTCCAGTGAGAATGATTTTGAATTATAATTATTTGCAAGTTACTAGACATATTTTACTCAAATCTAATAATATACACACACACACAAACATGACAGGAAAGCTCGCGGTTTGGAACCATACTACATCTCACGGAAAACATTACATACAATTTCCACCTTTACCTAAGAATTCTAATTTTCATTTTAGGAACAAGATAAAGCTTATGGCCCCTAAGTCTTCTATCTGCAAAATGCACTATCTAAACATTTTAATTTTTATTATTTTATTTATTTTTAATTTCAGAGCTTTTCAGCTAACAGTTGAGCTCCGATTTATATCTTAGTTCCAAGCCCTAGGCTTCCAGCTAAGCCAAATCTATTTATGCTAATGATCTCCAACAGCTGCTCTCTGCATTATCTGAGGCTTCTGGGAGGTCTTCCAAGGGAACTCCAAATAGAGCATATTGCAGCGATCTCGTCTGGAGTGCTGAAAATAATGTCCCACCTGCAATGATTTCTGTGCCACAAGAAGACTTGCCATAGCTGTACAGTACTCTAAATCAAGAGAGGGAGAGAATTCTGTTTGTTTCCAAAAGTTTATTCATCCTATTCTTCCTCCCTTTGTGTATTCCTCGGCTTATTAATGATAACGCAAAATTGTTGTCTGTTACTTCAATAACCCCAGCGCCACCACCAGGGGTCCCATTCCCTTTCCATATTCTACCTTCTCCCTTTTATTACCTCCTGTGATGTGAGCAGTAGCCCACGGAAAGAACTGGAGTGAACCATACAACATCTTTGCTATTAATCAGCTTAAAAAGCACAGCCCATGGAAATACACTAGTTCTGCAGGAGAGAAAAGAGTGGAGACTTTACCACCCACCATTCAAATGATGGATGGACATTCTGAGCTATTTCTGTGAGACATATGAACAGTCAGAGCTGAAGAGGGTTGTTGGGAGGGACTGCATCAATGAAACCACCACTCATGACTAATGGCTGCAGTGCCATCCTTTATCTGTATTAACGGTGCTTAAAATGCATTCTTGAGCATACACATATGCTTACACTTTAAAGAGAGATGAAAGCATTCACAGTCCCTAGATATTTTTTAACCAACAGATTAGTGCAAGTGACTTTGGTAGTTCAGCTTCATAACTTTTCTAATAAAAACTGAAAAAAAGTTTTGTTACAGTTTGGCAAATGATTCTATCTGCAGAAAACCCTTGGAACCATGACCATTTTTTACATAGAGATATGCCAAAATACTTGAAAATAATTTAGGCAGCTGACAGACTATTTTATTTGCTAGTTTAAGACATGGCCTTTAGCCATTTGCTTCCCCTTCATCCATTTGAATGATGTAGCCAGGAAATTACTGTTACAATGATACAGAATTCCATCTGAAGGGTATTTAAAAAACAAAACAACAAAACAAGAAGAAAGGTCATTGTGACTTATTCAGTACATAATCTAAAGGATGCGAGACATATCCTTTAGACAGCTTAATATTTTCAAAATACAGGTATTTGATGAGAGTTTTTCAGGTTTGAATTTATTTTCAGTATATTTTTGAAGACCAGTTTTAGAAAGCTGAGTTTTTTTACAGGATAAAAGCCAACAGACCAGTATCTCTGTGGTTATATGAGTAAATGACAGCTTATGAAGAAAATAAAGTGGGTAAAATGTTAATATATGTACCAGAGTTCGGCTTTACCAGTGTTTTCAAAATTGACCTACAAGGATGATCTTTAATTCACATGCAGGTAGGCTTTTAACCAGTTTTGCAGTTCTCAATATCCATTTCTATTTATTCTGCACGTTGCATTTTGAAGAAAGCAATATTATTTGCTTAGTGATAAATTCTCTGAACTGTGTAAAATGCCTTGACTTGTTACAATAGGGACTTAGAAAAGGGTGGCATAGGGTTTTTATACAACTATAAGCATGATGTCAAGGTTTTGAACACGTGAGTCAGGAAGATAAGTCCTCAGCTTCATTAAGTTGATAACATTTGGGAAGGGCAAGGGAGAGCCCAAGATAATAAGCAGCTACAAATGTAGAGCAGATTAGCTCTTACACTCGGACTTAAACTTTTGATCATCCCATCTTGACCAGCCACAGGGATGCGTCAAAAAATAATCAAGCATTCCACAAGGTGTTTCTGGACATGAGTGTAAATGTAAAGAGGTGGAAATGATTTTAAACTCTAAACCATGTCTTTATGGGATTGGTCACAATTGTTAAATGTATCTGACATCTGACTTTTATACTCTCAGTTCTGCCTACCAGTCTTCTACAAAGCACTTAATGTCCAAATTGTCAGTTCCATGGTCTTTTTTAATCTCATCTGTATCACTCCTCTATATTACTGGTCCACATTCTTCCTGGATTTATTTCTGAATTTCCTTCTATCTGTTTTTAAAAATATTTATTTATTTATTTAATTGGTTGCACCAGGTCTTAGTTGTGGCAGGCAGGCTCATTCGTTGTGGCACATGGGCTCCTTAGTTGTGTCATACAAACTCTTAGTTGTGGAATGCATGTGGGATCCAGTTCCTGGGCCAGATATTGAACCCAGGCCCCCTGCACTGGGAGCATGGAGTCTCAGCCACTGCACCACCAGGGAAGTGCCTGAGTCTCCTTCTATCTTTATGGTTACTCTTAGTTGGCTTATCTAACTTTATACTCACTGATCCAGGCTGGCTCTCATTCTCTCCTACCTTCTGAGCGTACAAATGCACTCCCACAGTTGCAGCTAACAAAAATCTATAGGGTGTGACTCCAGTGAACACTTTCTCCTGGACTCCAGATATATTATTTTCAGTTGTGGACAACTCATCCGATTGGGTACATCAAAAAAAAACGTTCTCACCAACTCATAAGTACAATGTACAGTATTTATAAAGGAATTCTTTAAAGACAACTTTTCATGAATAATATCTGTCTTTTTGAGTAGATGGTAAATTCTTTGAAAAGACAGAGATTGTGTCTCTTTTGCTCACCATTTTTTTCCTTCTTTTTAGCACCCTCCTCTACTGGGTCACAACTTTGCAGGACCCCTTCTTTCATTCCAGCAAATGACAAAGCCACCCCTTCACAGAGGTCTGGGTCCTTAAATGTCCTTCTATGCTTCTAGGGTCTCTAAGCCCTTATCTCATCCATTGTGGCCCAAGCCACAGGGGAGGTTGTTGATGCTTCCTGGAGTAACAACAACTGTCATACTTCCATATCCTCTCTTCCTTTTTGCTCAGGCCTCCAGAACATTTTTTTTTTTAAACCAATGCCTAACATTAAATTGCCTCTTCAAAAATAATTGTAGTTCTAGTGTTCAGACTTGACCCTGGGGTGATACAAATGTGTTACCAGTATAATTTCTCACTGTGTGCCTTCCTATTACAGTATATTCTCTTAGTAGAGACTTTGATATAGCAAAGTTTTTAATCATCATGCAGTCAATTTATCCATTCTTTCAATAATAGTAGGATTTTTGTGCATATTTAAGAAAGCTTTTCTTACCCCAAAGCCCAAAGTCAGAGATATAGTCTCCCGCATTGACTCTAGATAATGTATTTCCTTAACATCTAATTTTTACATGCAATTCAACTGATTTTATTTGGGGAGGAAGACTTTTTTTTCACCACATGAATACAATGATTCAGAACAATTTTTTGAAAATACTATTCTTTCCCCATTGTCCTTTAAGGCAACTCTGTCATAAGGAACTATTTCTAGATGCATGGTTTGTTTCTGAGGTCTTCATTATGTTCCCTTAGTCACTGTTCATCCTTGTGCTAAAGCCTTACTGTCTCAGTTAGTGTAGTTGCATCCAGTAACATGCTCTCACCCTATTTTTCAGAAAGGCAATGATGAGCCATGACCTTTTTGTATAAGTACGAAAGTATTTCAGTTTTTCTAAAAATGATGCTGGGATTACATTGACTTTATAGATCAATTTTGAGAAACTTGACATTTTTATGGTATATAAAGAAACGAATTTTGATCTTCTGGTGTTTTGAGAACCAGTCTTTGGTTTCATTGATTTCCCTTTGTTTTCCTATCTTCAATTCCACTGATTGTTGTTTTAATTTTTTTCTTCTTTTTTTCTTCTTGCTTTTGGTTTAAATTATGCTTCCTTCACTAGTTGCTGAATTTGGAAGCTTAGTTTACTGATTATGGACCTTTATTCTTCTTAAATGTATGCATTTAGTGGCACAAAATTTCCTCTAGGCAGTTTTTGCTGCATCCCTAAAATTTTAAGAAGCTTTATTTTTGCTTTAATTTGGTTCAAAATACATTTTAATATTCCTGAAATATATTGTTAACTCATGGGTTACTACTTAGAAGTATGTCTTGTGACTTTTAAATATTTTCAAGCTTTCTGGCTATCTTTATATTATTACTATACAGTTTGATTCCATGTGGTCCAAGAATGTTATGGGTTACATGGGGTCTCCCTCCCAAAAAGTATGTTAAAGATCTAACCCTCAGTAACTCAGGAAATGGGTTGTATTTAATGTTTTTGTACTTATAGCTACCAGCAACTTCAAGCTCCGTAGCATCCTTGCATTTTGTCTCCTCTCTTGATTTGGAGACTTCCTATGTATTCCTCCTCAGTGAGTTTGCTGCTGGAGACACAGACATGTGGATTTTAAACCTGTGTGAATAACCTTAAAGGCATTGGAAACAACAATTTATATGATTATATTTGCATTTTAAAAAGATCACTGATGTAAAAAGAATTCAACTAGGGTAGATTTATCTTATACTGGGGCTCAAAAATTGGAAACGTTTGCTAGAACAATGCATTTTTTAAGGCACATCCAATATTCATTGGCCTGCTTCACCTCAAAATATAAACCCACAAGGCAAATTTTTGGAGAAGTGTAAAAGAAAAAAAAATGTGATGGGGAAGAAAAAGAAACCTCAATATTAGACCAAGACCATAAACCTGCATTTATGTCAGGAAGAAAAGGAACAAGGTAAACGTTTATGACATTAACAATTCTCATGGACCCACAATGAGTAGGCAAGAAATCAGAGCGAAATTCAAAATCTAACCCAGTCTAGAATTCAATGTAGTGAAAAACATTATTTCTGAAGCTGCTGAAAGACAGAGAATTGCTTAAGGGCTTGGAGATTTAAAACTAAAGCTTATTTATCTTTACTGGACCCCTGAAACCTTTGAATTTGGGAGCAACAATAAGGGGTTGCTCAAGGTCAGAAATTGATTAAGAGACATCCTCCCATTGGGAGGAATTAGTCACAAATAATCGTAACAGCAAAATCTGTAATCCTGCAAGGGATGTAGAAAATCAAGATGAATAGGTGGAAGAATGGTATTGTGGGTGATGCCTACCACAAACGTTGCTTGGAGAGTTTATCATTTCAAATGTGGAGCATATAATTTGAAAGTGTGAGAGGAGAGGTTGTCCTTAGGCAGCACAGTCTTAATTCAGCCTCGAACATCTAGAAAGGCAATGGTACAAAGAGAATGGACACCAAGTTTACATTATATCTAGTAGATATCAAGAGAGGCTTTTTCTTTAGCACCAGGCTACAGGATTCGACTCCCAGCTATTAGAAAGGTGATTTGCTTAAGTTAATTTCTCATTGCCTTAGTTTATTCATACGCATAATATTGGGGAAAATAATACTGAACTCAGTAAGATTGCCTTGAAGATGAATTTACTTACTATCTATGATAACATCTCATACAATGTAAGTGTTCAATAAATGCCACCAGTCACTATAATATGAGAAGCACAGAGAAGCAAAGATGGGCAAATATTCGCCAACATTGGTGCTTCCCTGTCCCAGTTAGGCACAGTCACTGAGAAAAAGTTGCCCACCTACAGAGTAGAAAATATTTTCCTGGACTTTCATGGCATCTGGAAGGCGTCATATGAGTACAAATGGTGAAAACAGGTAAAAAGAGAATGCTCCTTCTACGCCATCATATTTGGTTTTTGCTTATGATGCTGAGGTTCCATCTTGTGGTAGAGCTACAAGATATAAGGAAGGAGTTTTATTCCCCAAATCACTATGCAGAAAGTCACCTGTGAATTAGAAACCACCACGCTGGACTATAATTTGATGAAAAATAACCCTCTATTGAATTAATTCACTGAAATGTTGGGTTGGTTACAGCAAACAGAGTTACCCTAATTAGTTGAAAAGGTCCTCTTATTTACTTTATAAAGGACTTTTGCCTGAGGAATTTTAAAAGCACAAGTTGAGAAAAAAAAAATAGAGTGGCCTAACTCCTCACAAAATTGTAAAAAATCCTCACCCTTGTGATCCTTTTGCTGTATTTGTTTTATTTTTATTAGTCTATTTCCTTTCCTTGAACAATATTATCTATGCTCTAGTGAAAGTTGAGCAAAAGCAATGTGGATCTAAAGTTATAACATGTGTGACATTCTAGAGGGTACAGCTTTATCTGTGAAATGATATTGTTAAAGGGCATTGTTGCCTTGGTTTTAAAGTACCATGGTGGTAGTTCTGGGATTTGTTTGTTCTTTCTAAATGTTATGGCTATCAGACTTGTCTGTGATATTCTTGTTTATCCTAACAGTCCAAAAATGTGGAGACAGTAGGACATATGAGAGATTTGAGTTGGTATATATGAGATTGTATAGGTATGAAGGAAATTCATCAGTT
Organism: Aethalodelphis obliquidens; assembly: GCF_003676395.1. NCBI lineage: Eukaryota > Metazoa > Chordata > Mammalia > Artiodactyla > Delphinidae > Aethalodelphis > Aethalodelphis obliquidens. The sequence goes on along the minus strand of NW_020837973.1, from coordinate 19,392,345 downwards.
CCTGGGCAGAATTAGAAGTGAAGGAGAGGACTTTTTAAAAAATTTCTCTTTTGTAACTTTAATATATCTGAAACCAAGGGGAGGGGTTTCATTCTTTGTTTTGTTTTTCTTTTCTTTAAGAAACAGTTTTTATTAGAGTGATTTTTAATTTCTTTCCGACTTTATTTTCCTTCAAGGAATGAAATACTGAAAAAGAGAGTGGTTCCATATTGTTGTATTTCATATATTGTGGAATTTTATGTTTCTAGAATTGAATTGTTCTCATTAAACTCTTTTCTATAACTGTGACTACATATATAGGCAGGCATCAGTGTTAAGCCAAAATTTATTTGGGACCCAGAGTGGAACTGGGAAGGAGAGTTGTGTCTTATTGCTTTATAATAAATTTCTCTGAAACATAGAAGCTTAAAGAACAACAATATATTATTTCACATAATCATTAAACATTAGGAATGCTGGTGTACTTACATGGGGGTTCTGGCTTAAGTCTCTCTTGAGACTTATCTACAAAGTGACACACTGACCATCAGACAAGGGTGTGAATACCAGAAGCCAGGAATAATTGGAGGCATGCTTTTTTTGTTATTAATTGAAGTATAGTTGATGTACAATATTGTATTATTTTCTGGTGTACAGCAAAATGATTCAGTTATATATATATATTTATTTTTCATATTCTTTTACATTATGGTTTATTACAGGATATTGAATGTAGTTCCCTGTGCTATACAGTAGGACCTTATTGTTTATCTATTTTATATATAGAAGTTTATATCATTTAATCCCAAACTCCTAATTTATCTCTCCCCCCCACCCCCCTTTTCCCTTTGGTAACCATAAGTTTGTTTTCTATGTCTGTGGGTCTGTTTCTGTTTCATAAATAAGTTCATTGGTGTCATATTTTAGATTCCACATGTAAACAATATCATATGGTATTTGTCTTTCTCTTTCTGACTTACTTCACTTAGTATGATAATCTCTATGGTCTATCCATGTTGCTGCAAATGGCATTATTTGGTCTCTTGTGAACTTTTAATTAAGATGTCACTCAGGGCTACAGACAGCTGAATGTTTGACAGGGAGGGAGATTCTGCTTTCAAAGTCACTAACATGATTGTTGGCAAAATACCTTAATTCTTCACCACACAAGGGACTTAATGGGATTACTCATTCCATGGATGCTGGCTTCAACACAAGGTGAGTGATTATGGAGAGAAAGAGGGAGAAAGTGAGAAAGGGGGAGAAAGAGAAAGACAGAGAGAGAGAGAGAGAGGGAGAGAGAGAATGAAGCTGCAGTTTGTTGTGTAATTTAATTTTAGAGGGGACATACAATTATTCCTACTGTATTCTATTGATTCAATGGACTACACCTAGTAAAATTTGGTAAGGCCATACAGAGGGGTGTAAATACCAGAAAACAGGACCCATTGAGGGCATCTTGGAGGTTGACTTCCACAGGTAGACACTCTGATTTGTATGGGAAACATTTTTCAAGACAGTTTAATTAATATCTTACCTACTCACATTTCAGAAACTTCTGAATATAACATGGAATAATTATTTTAAAGAAATAGTGTTGGGAGTATTTTACCCATAACATGTCCCAAAGTTATTTAGAAATACAGTTGACCCTTGACAGCTTGGGGGTTTGGACCACCAACCGTCCACACAGTCAAAAATCCGAGTATAACTTATGGTCCTCTCACTGTATCCTTGGTTCCTCTTCACGCAACGTTTCTCTATATCCCCAGGCCCACATCCGCATATCGTGTAGTACTTTGTATTTACAACTAAAAAAAATCCGTGGATGAGTGAACCCTCGAAGTTCAAACCCATGTTGTTCAAGGGTCAACTGTACTGGGTTAATTGCAAAAAAAAAAATAAAATGTTCTAGTGTTACCTAAGCAGGAGAGAGAGATAGAGATCCTTTCTTTCCAAGCATATACCCCTCTACCTCATCCCACTTTTTTCTAGGAAAGAGAATCTCATAATTTTTTAAATTAATTTTTATTGTGTTGAAAAACTTACAATTTTAACCATTTTAAGTGTAGAGTTCAGTAGGTTCAGTATATTTACCTTGTTGTGAAAGAGATCTTCTAAACTTTTACATCTGGAAAAACGGAAGCTCTACAACCATTAAACAACTATCCCCTTTTTTCCCTCCCTCCTATACCTCAGTAACAATTGTTCCATTTTCTATGTCTATGAATTTGACTACTCTAGGTATCTCATATAAGTGAAATCACATAGTATTTGTTCTTTGGTGACTTGCTTTTTTCACTTAGAATAATGTCCCCAAGGTTGACATCTTTTAGCATGAGACAAGTTTTCCTTCCTTTTTAAGGCTGCTTAATATTCCATTGTGTGTATACCACATTCTGTTTATCCATTTACTTGTCAATGAACATTTAAGTTGCTCCTGTCTCTTGGCTTTTGTGAATAATGCTTCTATGAACATGGATATTGATATTTTTAAAGTCAGGTTAAGTTTTAGTGTGCTTCTTTCTCCTTAATAAATAATCAAAATTTCAGTAACTCTCAAGGAAATATTATATATAATTCATTCATTTAAGTTTCTTGATTTTTTCTCTTGTTTTGGCAAATTATTGACTTTATTCCAGAAACGCAGCCCTTATGGATATTTACTTAGAAGTTATTTTCCTGCAGATACAGTAAAACTCAATTTTAACTTCTAGATATGACATTTATTTAACTATTTGATTTCAGAGTAAAACCTAAATCCTTGTTAGTTACTCTTTAATTGGAATTCTTGGAAGTCAGACTTCCTAACATCTTACTAACAGACTAAGATATATATGAGGGCTTGTCAGCATTTCATTAAGACCTTTGCTTTCTAAGAAGATGTCAGTCACTAAATAATGTTCGTGATAAGTAAATTGACAGTTTTCATCATCTTTTTTTGGCTATTCAGTTCATTATACTTCCTAAAACACCATTTCCACTTGGCTTTTTTGACAAGACACTCTTCCAATCTTCTTTCTACTCTGAGACTATCTTTTTGAGTATTAAACATCCTTCTATTTTCCAACAAATGCTGAGATTCAAAGGGTTTCTTCTTAGATTTTCCCATATCATCACCATGTGTGTATTTTATTCCTTAAGTTATATTATTTCCGCCTACTGCCTCAATATCTACAAAAAGAAACTTCACAAACTTATAAATTTCACCTTGATAACCCCAACTTCCTCTCTGGGCTCCAAATGTATGGCTTCAGTTCTCTTTATCTGTGGTATTTCAAAGGACAATAAGCCAAAACATTAGAGCTCACAGATGTGGTTGAGTAACAGGAAAAATGCAGTGCCTGGTAGAATAGATATTTAATGAGCTGTAACATACATGTGTACAAAATATGTCGAGAGCACACAAGTCTGTGTTCCTATATCTGTCAGATATCTCACTTCATGGAGGATGCCAATATTACTAAACTTCAAGAAGTAGCCATATCCCCCACTTGAATATATTATGTCTTATACTTTGTACTGTTTTTTAAGTTCTTTGAGAGTAAACATAAGTAAAGGCATCTTAGAAAAGTATTTAAGTCCTCTCACCTATCTTAGCTTAGCATTAATGAGGAGCATGGGAAGGTGAGGGCAAGATGAACAGAGAAAAGAATACAAAAAATGACTACAGCAGGGGCTTCCCTGGTGGCGCAGTGGTTGAGAGTCCGCCTGCCGATGCAGGGGACATGGGTTCGTGCCCCGGTCCGGGAGGATCCCACATGCCGCGGAGCGGCTGGGCCCGTGAGCTATGGCCGCTGAGCCTGCGCGTCCGGAGGCTTGTGCTCTGCAATGGGAGAGGCCACAGCAGTGAGAGGCCCGCGTACTGAAAAAAAAAAAAAAAAAAAAAAAATGACTAGGGCAAGGATTATTTAAAATATCCATTGCAGCAAGGATTATTTAAAATATCCACTGCAGCTTAAGCCAGGGGAAGCTATATGGCATTTAAGAGTGTATACAGAATTATTTCCTCCTCAGTCAAGACTTTTTATAACATAATTTAGTGGTCACAACTGGGGATATTAATTAAAGGTAAGTGGTGAGTTAAAAAACATTAACCTAAGAGTCAAAAGAATGATGTTTAAATAATTGTTCAATTAATTGAACAAGACAGGACTGTGCACAGGTAGATAGATAACTTAATCTCTCTGAAGCTCACTTTTATTATCATGAAATTTGAAATAAAATTCAATAAGTTGAATTAAGAGGATTATATAAGTTATTAAGTGTATAAATTAACAGACATGTTTTAATTACATGCATATAAGTTAATCACTGTTTCAGAACATTTGGCATATTGCTAAAGAAAAATTAAACATTCATCTGTGACTTGACATCATTTTGGTTGCTTTCACATAAATAAAGATATCCCTATTTTTTATCAAAAATGGGAGAAATTTGGTATTAAATATCAATTTTATTTTCTCAAAGCATTTCTTCTAATTTGGAAATAAAAATTATTTTAGAGGAACAATCTTCTTTCTCTTAATGTATTTTATCACTATTTATGAATTATGCTTTCTAGCTCTAAAACAATAAAAACATATAGAGGATTTTGTAAAATAGTTAATGTAATTTATGTTAAAATTTTTTAAGCTCTAGTAACAGTGTTTTCTTTATTTAATTATAAATTGTTTAATCCTTATATTTCTTCTAAAAGTTAGGTAATGGGAAAAATCAAATAGCATTCTTTTGTCACTTCTATTTTTTTAAGCTTACATTTATATATTATAAATCTATATTTATATTAGATCTTTGCCAAAATTTTAGATTACACCCAGTAGTCAGAGACTGTTTGACTCTTTAAAGCTGAATTAGCTTCCAAAAGAAAATCTAAATTGGTCCAATATTTAGATTGATTTTTACTATTTCTGACTGATTGTGACTTATTTGACCAACTGCATTAAATGATTAATTGCATATATTGAAAAACCCTGGACTGAATGTAACCCTGGGTATTTTTCTGGTAATTTCTTCTTTGACTCTTATGCCTCTGAAAAGATAGAAAATATAAAGCAATCTTCTTTTACTGTACTCTCAAGTATATTTCTTTTTTTCTTATGAATTTTTTACATTCTATTTTTAAATTTTTATTTTATTTATTTTTTATACAGTAGGTTCTCATTAGTTATCTATTTTATACATATTAGTGTATATATGTCAATCCCAATCTCCCAATTCATCACACCACCACCACCACTCCTGCTTTCTCCCCTTGGTGTCCATACATTTGTTCTCTACATCTGTGTCTCTATTTCTGCCTTGCAAACCGGTTCATAAAGGATATTTATTTCATATACAACTTGCCTTTTGAAAAGTAATTATATTAACATAATTTCTTCGTGGGTTACATTCTTGTTTGACAGGTGACTTTTTTTGAAAAGTTATCCATACCCAACATTGTCAAGTCACATTATTTTATTCCTTTGAATGTGCACAATGAGTTATGAACACAATGGTATTTGTTCTGGTGAGAGGGAATAAATTATGTACTCAACTGTATACCATATAGGTACATTTTTCCTTTGAATTTAGCTAGACTTGGGCAGGTGGGTAAAGAGACTAAAGTTTTTCTCTTAGTGTGGCATTTATCAACCACCACAGTGGCTCAAAGCAATTTTGTTCTCTCTTCATGTCCCAGGGGTCCCAATATAGGTTTTCATTTTGCCAGCTGGAAGGAGTCTGAAAACTCTACCTGATGCTTGGTCTTGATCAGCTGCTGCTCTTCATTGACTGAGCAAGTAATCATTTTACTGCCACGAATATAGAGAGCCAACCTATCCTAAGTGTGACCCTGTAATTCATTTACTCTTTGTGTTACACTAAGCTGTCCTATTGAAGGACAACAGAAGGTGCCTGGGTTAGATGGTGAGACATCTGGGCCACTGGCCACAATTTCAAATGAAATCCACAGTTTGTGCATGAAGATAAAATATATATGGGGTTTCTCTTAAGCAGAGTCTGAAGAAGATCACACATACACACACATACACAAAATTTTTAGAATTCTGGTATATATTTTATACTCACCCCAAGCTGTGGCTTCCATTTGAAAGTGTGACCAGTAACCCACACTTTTCATTATTTAACACAGGCCATTTCTGATTTCTCTCAACCAGACAGCTTAATGTAAAACAAGGAGCAAATTATTACAGGATCACTCTTAGGATAGGTTGCCTCTTCACCTTAGTGGAGAGTGAGTGAGTGTGTGTGAGTGTGTGTATAGTTGTCTTCAGAATTCTACTTAGGAGTAGTCCAATATATATTTGGTGGTTAGCATTAAGGTATAGAATTATGTGTGTGTTTATTGCTTTCTTGCTTATTTGTTTTTTAAAGTCATTTATTACTATTTATTTAAAGTAAGACTATGTCCAGTTAATTACCTGATGGACGTAAGTCCCTACTGGTAAACTATTATCACTACTTTAAATGTAAGTATCTTCAACTAATGCTACCAAACAAATACGTTCTTAGGAACCATTTTGTTCATATTAACATGCTAGATCATGGGAATACAAAGATGCATAAAAACACCATGCTTATTTGAAAAAAAATCTAAATTGTCCTTTAAACAACACTGAAGGCACAGACGTGCTGAGCAATAGGGAGAAATCAAGGCAATTATACTTATTTTGGTCATCACTTTACATTTTTAAATTAAAATAATTTATTTCCAAATTTAAAGGGCCACCAATTTAAAATTTCACTCCCATAAAGATGTCTCTATTTAATATTTTCTTAAAATATATATCTTTTTTAGTTATATATCACTACATAGTAAACATCCCCAAAACTTGATGGCATACAACAGGAATCATTTTAATGTGTTCACAAACTCTGACAGGAATTCAAAAAGGACATAAGGAGATGGCTTTCCTGGGTTCCATGATATCTGGGACTTCAAGTGGGAAGAGAGAAAGATGTAGAGGGCAGGAGGTGTTGGAGCTGGTGAATCCATGTCCATCTTTTCCCGTTGCGGAGCACAGGCTCCGTACGCGCAGGCTCAGCGGCCATGGCTCACAGGCCTAGCCGCTCCGCGGCATGTGGGATCTTCCCGGACCGGGGCACGAACCCGTGTCCCCTGCATCGGCAGGCGGACTCTCAACCACTGCGCCACCAGGGAAGCCCTATGTCCATCTTGACTTCTCCTACTCATTTGTCAGGTTTCTGGATTTGGCACATCTGTGTTTATGTTCCACTGAAGCACATAAACGTGACCTAGCCAGGATGTTCGGGCTATAACAGGATGACTGTATTCCATAAGGGAATGAAGTAAAGACATCCCTAAGGGGGAGCATTCCACGAGACTGGGTCAGAAGCTGCTTGGGCTTCCATGGCCTAGCCTCAGAAGGCGCATAGCATCACTTATGCCATATTTTATTAATGGGGCACTCATAAGCCATTCACTCTCAGGGGGATACATATTAAATCATTTGGTATTGGATTTAAAACCACTCAGTGACTACATTTGACAATGCCTTTGCATATAGAAACATATTTCACTTCACTTTATTTATTAAGGTGTGCTGTCATTTGAATGATATATATTCATTATAGGCTTCAAGGTAGGTAATATATTGCCAGTGAATAAAATAAAAGAGAAAAACATATTAACCAAACCATCAAAATAAAAGTTTTTAGAGTGTGTAGAAAAAATTGTAATGATTTAAAGCATGTTTAACTTTGACTGACACCTATGAGTTCTGTTACAATTCTATGTTAATAGATTAACTCGTTGAATTCTTAAAGTACATTTTAGAAAAATGAAGCCTGCAATTTTCAATATGTCATAAATGGTATAACTAGATAAATTCTCAACCTCCTTGTCAGAATCTGATATAGTATTTCCCAACATGTGTCTCTTTCTTGTGGGGATGAGTCACAATAAATGTATTCCATTATCAGCTCCTTTTAAAATCATATATTCTTACCTTCTTAATCTGCTATCCCTGCCCACTGTGGAAAATCACTGGGTGTATTAGAAGAGTAAAAATTAATTTAGAAAATATCTAGGCTGAAAATGACAGAAGAATATGACCATCCTGGAGGAAAACAATAAGCTCTGTTTTTCTGTTTCACATTATAGCAGGTGCAGAGGTATGTGGGTTACTGATATCAGTTCAGAATCAACAAAGCCAGGACACAAAACATGATTACATGACTGCAAGTGTCCTGCTTTCCTAGGAGAGTTAAAGGCAGGATGCAGGAGTCAATGAAGGTGAACCTTTGTCTTACATTCCTTTCTTATCAGAAGAGTCTAATCTTTCTTAAAGCCAGTTTTTATGTGCTCTGTATTGACTAGAAGAGGGTCACACTGTCACCTCTATGTGCAAATGTCAGGCAAAGGGGTATTTGGCTTTTCTGGCCTCTGTAATGGAAGATATGTAAGGCGCAATGGTGTGTTATAATCGTAGTGGGCAGGACAATGTGCTCCCCCACCAAGTTGCCAATATTCCTAATCCCCAGAACCTATGAACATGGCAAAAAGGCACTATAGATGTGATAAGGATTTTCTGATGGAAGATTATCCTGCAGTAGCTGAGTAGTCACATCACTCTTTATCAGTGAAAGAGTCAGGAAAGAAAATTAATGTCAGAGGAATGTGACATGAGATGGACTCAACTGACCGTTGTTGGCTTTGAAGATGGAGGAAAGGGCCCGGTGCCAAGGAATGCAGGTGGCCTGTGTCAGTGGAAAAGGCAAGGGAATGGATTCTCCCCTAGAGCCCCCAGAAAGAAAGCAGTGCTGCCTACACCTTGACTTTAGCCCAGTGAAACTCGATTTGGACTTCTGACCTCCAGCACTGTAAAATAATCAGTTTGGGTTGTTTTAAGCCACTACATTTACAGTAATTTTTTACATCATCAATAGAAAATTAATGCAATAATCCTATACTAAAGAGAATAGATTGACCCTCTGTTTCACAATCCTATTTTACCATATGACATATTTTATACCTAACTTTATTAAACTCTTTTGTTAAGATCTTTTCTCTAGAATATATATTTTCATAAAGTTGGTGATGATAGTTACAAATTGGTAATAAAATACCACCAATGCATACATATCACTTTGCTTCACAGTTTCAAATTTTCTCACAAAATAATAATATACCAAGACAGTTGTAGTTTTTAATTTTTTTAATTTTTTTCATTATTTCTTTTTAAATATTATATGAGTTTTTTACCGTGTGAATGTATTAGTTTGTTTTATTTTACTGAGGTACAGTTGATTTACAATATTATATAAGTTTCAGGTATACAACTATCAGGTTAAACATACTTTTAACTTTAGATATACAGTATCAGGTATACAGTGATGCACAATTTTTAAAGGTTATAATCCATTATATGTATTATGAAACAGTTGTTACTTCAAGTTTTTCTAAAATGAGAAACCATAAATGAATAAATAAGATATAAAAATAAGAATAATTAACCATAAAATTCTAGCATAATCATCATAGCAATGGGCTATCATTAGGTATAAAGGTGATGCTCCTACACCAACACCATTTATTACATATTTTGAATGATTTTTAATAATGGCATGTAGTAGGGTTTGAACAGGATGCTACATAGTTACTTATTCATCTCTCATCTTTATAATTAATAAGAAATAGGCAAAGAAATCAGTTCAAAATATCGGTCTTATTATGACAAAATCGGATTCCAGGGAGTGACCATGATGATCCTCTTTGAATTCCCTCTATATATTTTAGCTTTTCAATTTATCTTAATAAAATTGCACTTCCAAATGTCAACAGTTATTGCGATGGCAACATTTTACAACATTTTACTATATTATCACAGTCAATAATTTGCAAAACCAAACAAAAAAAGAGAATAAGACTCTCCAAAATTTCAATATGGCTTTTATACTAACACTAAAACACTGTATTTGTGGCTAAAACACTACAACTAAATAGAATAGAGAGACTATGTCATGTTATTATAATAACTATTTCAACATGAAAGAATAAAACACAATGAAGAATACATGCTTGTTTGGTGCTAGTGACATAACAATTTGCAGTCTTAAAGATAAAATAAAATGCATAATTTGAACCAGATGTTGAAATGGTTCAGGGTTAGTATCTAAGGGCAAGTACTTCAGAAAATACATAGAAAGGTAACCATGCGTTTGCTACAGGGAGTACTCTATGCAAGGGTCTTTACATTGCACTTCACTTGATGGCTCAAAATGAAAATGTGATCTTCTCCCCATCATGTATTTTTTAAAAATCTCACAGGAGAAGCAATTCAGCATAGTTCTATAGTCAGATTTCTGGCATTATCATTACTGGCTATGGGACCTTGGGAAACGTAAACTCTCAGAACCTCAGAGTACCCATGTGTAAAATGAGAATGAAAATAGTTAAATTTATCGCATAGGGTTATTGTCTTTTACTTATTTTTTTTATTGGAGTAAAATTGCTTTACAAGTTGTGTTAGTTTCTGCTGTACAGTGAAGTGAATCAGCTATATGTATACCTATATCCCCTCCCTCTTGGACCTTCCTCCCCCCCCACTCCAATCCCACCCATCTAGGTCATCACAGAGAACTGAGCTAAGTTCCCTGTGCTACACAGCAGGTTCCCCCTAGCTGTCTATTTTACACATGGTAGTGTATTTATGTCAAACCCAAACTCCCAGTTAGTCCCATCCTCCTCTTACCCCCCTGAGTCCACATGTCTGTTCTCTACATCTACGTCTCTATTCCTGCCCTACAAATAGGTTCATCTGTACCATTTTTCTAGATTCCACATATATGCATTAATATATGATATTTGTTTTTCTCTTTCTGGCTTACTTCACTCTGTATGACAGACTCTAGGTCCATGCACATCTCTACAAATGACCCAATTTTCTTCCTTTCTATGGCTAAGTAACATTGCATTGTATATATGTACCACGTCTTCTTTATCCATTCATCTATCATTGGACATTTAGGTTGTTTCCATGTCCTGGCTATTGTAAATAGTGCTGCAATAAACATTGGGACACATGTGTCCTTGTGAATTATGGTTTTCTCAGGGTATATGCCCAGTAGTGGGATTGCTGAGTCGTATGGTAGTTCTATTTTTAGCTTTATAAGGAACCTCCATTCTGTTCTCCATAGAGGCTGTATCAATTTACATTCTCACCTACAGTGCAAAAGGGTTCCCTTTTCTCCACACCCTCTCCAGCATTTATTGTTTGTAGATTTTTTGAAGAGGGCCATTCTGACCAATGTGAGGTGATACTTCATTGTAGTTTTGACTTGCATTTCTCTAATAATGAGTGATGTTGAGTATCTTTTCATGTGCCTCTTGGCCATCTGTATGTCTTCTTTGGTGAAATGTCTGTTTAGGTCCTCCCCCCATTTTTTAATTGGGTTGTTTGTTTTTTTGATATTGAGCTCCATGAGTTGTTTTTATGTTTTGGAGATTAATCCTTTGTCCATTGCTTCATTTGCAAACATTTTCTCCCATTCTGAGGGTTGTCTTTTCATCTTGCTTATGGTTTGCTGTGCAAAATGTACTCCCTCAATATTAAACTTGCTTACTTAGTCACAGAGAGAGATAGAAATCGTAGACCTCCTCAGTCTAGTAAAGTGACCAAGTGGTGGTGAGCAATCCAGAAGCTTCCACCTTGTGAACAAATGCTAGAGATGGAGCAAGAGAATCTCAGCCAGGGATGCTTGGCTCCTTCTCCCCAGTGCAGAAATGATTAAGGCTCACAAAGAGGTTGGAATTTAGCAGTTTACAGAAATAGGAATAACTATCACATTCTAGGATTGAGACAATGATTTGAATACACTATCATCCTAAAGTTTAGAAACATCATAATTTCTATAGTTGAAGTAAAAGGATTATACATTGAATGGTTACCTCTTAATGAGGGTTAAATCATATCATAAAAGCTATACTAGATGAAGGCAATTAGGGGAAAAAAAGGAAAAAGTTATGAGGTACTAAGGAACATCTTTACTGGAATAAAGACCAAAAGCAAATCTGAAAATAAATTAAGCATTTTTTGTGGCATTAAATGGTGGTGCTTGCCCAGGTTAATCCAAGAGAGGAATGCTATTTAAAGAACCTCGCAAAATACGCAGACTCTGCCTTTTATTACTTCAATTTCAAAAGTTTTATTTTGCTATTTTGTTTATTAGAATCTTCCAGTTTTTCATCTATATCCTTGTATGTATCACAAATGTCTGAGGGAAGGAAAGCACCAGTATGTTTGAATTTCATCTTATAAAGACACTTTAAGACATAATTTCTAGGGTTGCATTAGATGCATTGGACATTTGTCAATGCTGAAAAAGCCTATGAATGGTAATATTACGCTTTCATATTCTGCTCATATGTATTGTGGTAAAATCATCATGATTAAAAAAAGTGCATGCAAAAATAATATGGAGAAGGGATCATGGCTACAGTAGGGGATGTTTATTACAGTTTTCTTTTTTTCCCCACTATGTTCTCTACCCTGTTTTCTCCCTTACTTGATCATTTAAAAACAAACAAAAACTTTAAAAGTGTATAACAGACAATTTTGGAGTTCATTGAGACTTAATAAAGTTACTGACAGACCTTAGTCTGAAACAATTTGAGAAGAAATACACTCAAAGCTATAGTACGTAAGAAAAGCACACTTAAAGTCCTTCAAACTATTTTACTAAATTTAACTCCAAATCAGTACGTACTAACTAAAGGTCTAAATAGGCATTCAGAATCATTCTGGACTTTCTTCATACAGATCTGCAATTTTATGCTAACTGCCAGCTATTAAATTTCATTTCATTTTTCTACTCAGAATTCTAAAATTAATAAAATCGCAAGTGAAACATTTATACAGTGTTAAATCCAAACTTTGATCATACAGTTTAGGATAATTAAATTTTTCCTTGAAAAGGTAAATTAAAAATCATTGATAACTTGAAGTTGTTTGATCACCCCAGATATTAAAACAAATATATACTAACTTTTGTAGTGTTTTAGGCAAGGTGATAAAAGAAAAATAAATGGGCCTGCAAATTTTACTGCCTTCAGTTTACTGCCTGCAAATACAACATGGAGAATTACACATAAAGTACACATACCACTTGTTTCTATATTGAAATTGTATCTTATTTTCATAGGCAGTAGAATTATTTTACTTCAAAAAATGAAGCTACAGAGGCACACACACATGCACACATACATAAACGTATGTATTTATATAATGTGAACAGTTAGAGGATATTATGGCATAATGACATCTGGTTTCATCAGTCATTTTGTAAACATGATGCAAAATATGTTGAGATAGAATGAAGCTATATTATTTATCTGGGATTTTTTTTCCTTGCAGATACAAACACACAATAAAAACAGCACTGCTCAATTAGCATAAAAGCACATTGAATTTTTTTCTGTTTGTTTTGCTTGAGGGGGCAAAACAACAGAGTTGTTTTCTTCTTCCTGCTATATTTCTATCAAACACATTTTTACAGCAAACTATGTTTGAATTTTAGGCAAGTTATATTCATTCTTGTAAGTCAGAAATAATTTTCAATGGCAGCTCTCTGTGCTCCCTTAAGGAAATATATTAGCCACCACATAGTGGTTTAAGTGCACAATTAGTCTTTTTCTCACCCTTTCCATGTTATACTTCCAGGTGGGTGGTCTTTAAACATGCAAGTAGTCATTTCAAGGACACTGAATGCACCCTAGTTTGGCTCTTCTACTGGAGTCAAAGATTCATTATTTTCAGTCGTGTTTGGCTTTAGATGAGATGGTTTGAAATCAGTCTGAAAGTTTTAATTCTTCAGTGAATCACTCTCCACAGAATGACAAAGTCTGATAAATGATAACCTACTTGGAAGAAAGGATGCTGCTAAATTAAACATTCCAATCACTCAGAAGAAGCAGCAGGACAGTAACAGAGATTTTCTTTTTCTTAATTCTATCAGATTAGATAATGGAAAAAAATTAAAAGACATAAATTTACTTTAATATAAAAATAAAGCCTGGCTACTTTTTAATAGCAAGTGATGCACTTTATCTGATTACTCCTGCAATATAATAAGGTTACTGGGGAAATACTGCATTATTGTAATAAGCCACAATACTGATTAATTATAGTGTGTAGACCTAAAACAAATAGATTGCCAATTATTTCTCCAGCAAAGATGGGCTTATTTGGGATCAGCAGAGAAATTGCAGTTTGGGGTCTGCAATCATGGAGAGCTACGTGCAAGTCCTTGAAGGCCAGGGAAGGAGAATGCTTTTATAGAGGGGAAAAGGAAGTTGAGAGGACTATAGTAAATAAACAATCCATGGCTTTTCATTGGCTGAATTGTTGCCAGGAACAAGAAGGGTCTTTCTTTTTCCTGTTGGACTCTGTTCTTGCCTCAGGGCATGAGAGCTCCCCCTTCTGGTCTCCCAACTCTATTTAATTGAGGTTTCTGCTTATTAATTTTTTTACAAGTGAAAAGAAAAAAAAAAGACTGTATCTATTACATCCAGGGCTATTTTAGTACTTAACACCCACAATTATAAGACAATGATTCAAGGACTGGAATTGAAGCCCTCTATGTTAAAGCCTTTCTCAATTCTTAGGTTATTCGGTTTTCAGTCCCAGGTGTTTCCCCAAGTGGCCCATGGAGGTGCTGACCCAAAGTGAGTAATCAGCATCAATTCAACAAAAGCAAGCTGTCATTAGGAAAATTCTGCTTAAGAAAAATTGAAATTGTCCCATGTCATGGGTGCAATTCTTCTCAGAAGTGATTGACTCCTCTCTTTACACATCTAAGAGTATTTAGTGTTTAAGCTACATATAAACAAGAAAGATACGAAAGCAATGAGTCCAATCTCACTCTCCCTTCTCCTCACAAAACTTTATTAAATCATACCCAACTAAAGGAAAAATTATTTATTATCATTAAGGATGAGAATTAATTACAGCTACAGGTATCGACAGTAGCACAAGGGAAAGGATAAAGCAATCCATCTCCCCAAAATAACTATATCAATAAGAAGATGATTCAGAAAATATTTTAAAAGGGCAAAAAGTGTCAGCTATTTTTGCTAAGTTGATATTTGTTGACTATAACTGTGGCATTACTTTTGCCTTCAGCAATGTTCCAGTAATAACTATATATATATATATTTTTTTGCTGATGTACAAATAAATTTATTATTGTGTGAATATTAATTTAACAGAGCTTACACATATTATTTGGTACTTTGGCATTAATATATTACAAAGCAAATCCAGAATATTATAAATATAATTTTCAACCTCAAATTATATCTTTCAAACTAATTACTATGAAAGTAGTAAAAAAAAAAGTTTGTTCTGTTGATTAAATAAATTAGATTTTTTTTTTGTCATTTGACATGCTGTGTTGCATTGAGCCATAATGTAATCCAATTTTTTAAAATATTTAAGTATTGCAAAAAATCCGGCTGTACTATATATAATTTCTGTTTCTCTTTTCACATGATTATCCAATAATGTGGCTTTTTACTCTCATTATGCCTCAGTTTATTCATCCATAATGTGGGGATATTAATAATAACTGCTTCACGATATAGGCACATTGAATTTGTAATTTATCTTGCATTAAATTTTTTGCTTTTTACATAGTAAGAATTTAAGTACTGTTAATATTAGTGTTAGTTTCAGCAAAAATCTGGTTCATCTATTTAGCACTGGACTTACTTGATTTTGCATAGCCATGGAAGATGCTTCTGGGGCTCAGCAGAGTCTTCTCGGTTTCCAATTGGCCATGCAGGATTTTATGTACTTGACGATCTTCTCTGACCAAGGCATGTCAGAGACAGGCTCTTTCCAAGCCATAACATCAAGTGCATTCCATATACATCCACATACAGCATAGTTCTTCATACGTTTTAGATTTCCCATATTGTTCTAAAAATGCCCAGTTTCTATGAGAATTCAAATCTGGGAATATGCATTAAGACCTCTGTTGTGAGCCCTAAATAGAATTCAGGGGGTTAGCTACTTTCTGAAACTTTTGACAGCTTTGCTTTTAATATTATTGTTATTTTATTTCTGGCTAACTTACAAAAATTAAATGCAGAAATTACAACTAATGGCTCAATACTTGTAGAGTGAATACACCATTGTAACTACAGAGTGCATCAAAAATTAGACTAGTATTGGGATCTCAGAAACCAACATTCATTCTCCTCCCAAATTTCTACATCTACCTCCACCCCAAAGATAACCAGTGTGCTGACCTTCAAACACATACATTAGTTTTCCACTGTTTTAACCATGTACAAGTGAAATTGCACCATATGCATTGCTTAGTGTCTGCTTTCTTTCACTTTGTCTTATGTGTGTGAAAGTTATTGGTATTGTTGTGAGTATTAATAGTGAGTTCATTTTCATTGCTGCATAGAATTTTGTTTTACGCATATACCATATTTATTCTACATTTGATGGAAATGTTATTGTTCCAGTTTTGACAATTGTGAATAATTATGCTATGAACAATCATATGTGTATCTGTTTGTGACATATATATGTACACATATTTTGGGAAATACATCTAAGATGCAATTGCTCAATCATTGGATACGCATATGTTGAACTTTAGCAGGTAATTTTAAATATTTTTCTAAGGTGGTTCTTGAATTTTCACTTCTTAATAACGGTTCATCCTTGCCAAACTGGTATTAAGTCTTTTTTCTTCTCCTTCATTTAAAAGAAATTTCTACTAGGTTTGTTGTAATACATTTTCATAGATTTATTGGCCATCTGGACATCTTTTGAAAGATACTTGTTGGAGGTTTTGCTATTTCTTCTATTATTTATCCAAATTTTTCTTAGTGATTTGCAGGATATCTTTATATAGTTGAGATAAGACCCCCTTTGTCTGTTTTATCTATTCATGTTCTACTTCTTTGTGACAACAGAAATTGACTTTACTTGCCAATATTTAGTTGAGGATGACTCCATATTCAAGTCTACTTTAATCCAAACCAGTATTGAAATGATTTGAGCCCTGGGCTTCAGAGACAGTCAGGTTGTTCTAGTTCTGCTTCACCCTTTACCAAATGTATAATCTTTTTTTATTCCCCAAAGAAAGTCTGGGGTGCTTACCAAAGCCCTTCCAGCAGTATAAAAGTTGGGGGAGAGTGAGATAGAAAGAGGAAAAGCCAACAACACATTTACTATTTAACTAAGAGGAGACCATCCTTACCTGGGGGCGTGCATTCTCTCAGTCTTTCTGAGGTGTAGGGAAAAGGAGGTGAGGAGGAAAATAGTGTCAGAAATCATTTTTAGTTGATTTTTGAGGTCTTTACGACATTCAACACCAGATGCTTGTATTCTTTTACTACTCTTTACTACCAGCCCTTTGTTCAGGGGCTTTTATGGTAAAAGACAAAACATAAGCTGCAGATGATCCCAAGAGTCAAAATCATATCACAGGTAAGTTTCAAGGGACAGAAGCTAGCTGCTGGAGTCAGCTGATTGGATAAGAAAAAAATAGCACTGCAACCTGAAACAGTATCCACATTGAAAAGTTACCACTGGGAGTCTAGAGAGGAGGGCAAAGACTGCCACAGTGTGAGAGAATAATTCCTCATGTGATGTGTCATCCTCTGTGGCAAGGCGCTTGACCCGAATCACAAGTCTGGTGTGCAGTGGTGGCGTCTGCTTCGGAATCAGAATCCTTGCTATGATGGATGTGTTTCTCTGTCCTCCACGATGATGGATCTAGTCATCAATAATGACAATCTAGGTAGATAGGTCAGGTTCCACGAGCAACTTGATCCTAGTCAGTTTTATTTCAGAAAGGACCTTTTTGTAGGCATCTATATGAATGACACAGACAGTTCAATCAATAGCAACAATTTGTTTCCAGTCTGCAGCTCTTAAGAGGGGAATGTTTAATTGGCCAATCTATAGTTTTCCAAATGATAGAATAACAGGGAACAATGGCGATACCCAAGTGTAAGTGAAACTATAACAAGTTTTGCCAAACGGCGCAGCATTGACCAGGGCTAGGAGAATGACCTTAAGTTCTGCTGACTGAACAGTGCACCTAAATCAATTTTTGGCTCCGTATAGCTGGTGTTGAAGTTGAATAGTGCAACAGTCTCGTAGACAACCTTGGGTTTCAGCTAAGTTAAACCACCAGTGAACCAGGCCCAGGCATTTAAGGGAAGCTCTGTAAATCAAGAGCTTTAGTGAACCAGTGGTTTTGATTCATGTAGTGCAGTGGAGATAAAAGTTTCTCCCAAAGAGATAGCTGCCACATTTTCATGTAAATGTAAATATCCACTGAGGCAAATTGTTTTAAAGGGGCGGTGTAGGAGTTAGTGGCTGTTTCCAATAGGTGGCCTGTTGCACTGGGGAGGGGCTCTCAGTACTCCAGCAGCCATTAGGAAGTTAAATAGAGCTGTGATTCATCTCTCTTTTCCTGGGTTACTTACTACATTGTTCCCATCTGACCACTGGGGAGGGAACAGGTTGAAGGTCGGGGGGAGCCAGTGTGGTATTTCACTCGCAGCTCTCTAATAGTGGCAGACCCTGAATGGGAGCATCTTCTCTAATTCTTATGTCATAAGCATGTACAGATACACAATACATCAATGCTGCTGGTGTATTCAGCAGAGGACATTGGAACGGCAATATATTGAATTTGCTCTAGGTTCCCCCACCCACAAAGTCACTTTAGTTTCCCTTCTCCACTGTGCCCTTAACCTAATTTCCCTCAGTTGAATTTGAGTGTCCTCTTCCCTCCTGAAACCTGCTTGGATGGTGACTTAGGTACTTGTACCCAACAAAGCTATAACAATTTCCGTCCCTCCCCTTGAAGTTCACCGGCATACCTGGATGGCCTTCCGTCTCTTTTAGGAACAAGGAGAGCTCGTTCACACTCCAATCATCTTTCTCCTCGAAGCAACTGAGATTGGGTTAGGGAAGAATGGAGGAATCAGGGCATGCAGAGGCAGAGAGGGGCTCCACGCTAACAGGCATGACACACTTCCTGTCAGGTTTTATTGGCGTGTATACCACTTACATCTTAACCAAACGAACTTCTAAAGTTTTTGATTGATTCAAAGCTCTTTATTGAATACTAATAGCTTTCAATATTTATTTTAATTTTGGAGACTCCGGGGGTCAGCAGCCACAGTTATATTGCCTTTTGGTTTGGACCACTGAGCTTGCTAACCCAGTGTCACAAAAGCAAGCTTTCCTCTGTCTACCCAGAGAATAGTACATGAAAGCATAGACACCATCTGGGCCACACATTTAAATCACATCTCTCACTGCTAAGCCCCTCCGCCTCAGTTGAGCTCTTATTCATTAACAGGTATCGCAGTGGGTAACCCAACCTCCTCCTGAAACCCTACACCTTCCACTGAGCGGAGAGCATCCACTAACAGAGCTCAGAAAACGTCTCATAGCCCTGAACCCACTCCTCAGGGCCGTCGTACATCTCTTACTGGAAGCCACGCCTCTGTCACCATCCCATCCTCACTGACAAAGTCAATGTTATGGATCTGAGATACTTCCTGTCTTCAAGCTAACAGTTTAGCCTGACACAGCTTCATGGATGCTGGCATGAGTCGCGAGAAGTTAAGGACAGAGGCAAAGACCTTTATCACTCATGGCACACCAAGCATCATGAAACTGAGGCGTATTGGCCTCAGTTTCCCTTGCTCCCCCCCAAACCCTGAGTCCCATGGTAGAGATCCAGATAGGCCCGTGTAAATGCCTGCGTACACACTGGGTTGCAGTCAATGAAAGAAATCTGGAGTTTTAGGCAGTCTGAATTCTTTTTTAATTTTTAAGCATTTTTCATGGAAGTATAATTGAGAACAACATTATATTAGTTTCTGGGGTACAACATAATGATTTGACATTTGTATACATTGCCAAATGGTCACCACAATAATTCTAGCTACATCTGTCACCATACAGAGTTACAAAATTTTTTTTTCTTGTGATGAGAAATTTTAAGATTTGCTTTCTTAACGACTTTCACATTTGCAATACAATGTTACTGACTATAGTCACCACGTTGTACATTACATCCCCATGACTTATTTATTTTGTAACTGGAAGTTTGTACCTCTTGATCCAACCCCTTTACTCATTTTGCCCACCTCCCCAACGCCCCTCCCATCTAGCAACCGTCAATCGGAATCTACTAGTTCTGTTTTGTTTGCTTGTTTGAATCCTTTATAATGGGTAGTAAGTGTGCCTGCTCTTTGCTCCAGGGAGAGACTTAACCTTTACTATAATGGACAGTAAACACACCTGCCCTTTGCTCCAAAGGGAGTCATTAGCTTTGTCTTCCAAAACTGATTGCTCTAAAAACAACCTTGAAAAAAGTAGTTTACAGCGAAGGTAAGACAGTGCCTCTGCTCACACACATATAAAAATGCAAGACATTTAATAGACAATCGTCTCCCAAAGACCAATATAGAGAAGTATCAACATATAGTCAGGAATAAAAGAAAAAAATAGTCTTATCCAAAATGCTCATTTTTCTGGTATTAAAAATTGTTCATTAAGAGGAGTACTACATGTCTTGTAATAGTATATGTAGATGTTTCTTTTTAACTTCCAAGTTTTCTATATTGGTGTTTTTTTTGTTGTTGTTGTTTCTTTTGTGGTACGCGGGCCTCTCACTGTCGCGGCCTCTCCCGTTGCGGAGCACAGGCTCCGGACGCGCAGGCTCAGCGGCCATGGCTCACGGGCCCAGCCGCTCCGCGGCATGTGGGATCTTCCTGGATCGGGGCTCGAACCTGTGTCCCCTGCATCGGCAGGCGGACTCTCAACCACTGTGCCACCAGGGAAGCCCTATATTGGTGTTTTTATTCTATGGTAGATTTGATCTATATTTTATAGATGGAAATTTTTTTAATTCTATGTATTCTTTATCTATCTTTACTTGTATCAAAAATGCATATGTATGGATGTGTGTATATATATATACATATATATGTCATACATATATGAGTTTTTAAAGTACTATTTTAAAGTATGAGTACATTTTTGGCAAAAATATAAATACACTTTAGAAGTGTATAATTCAGAATATATTTGAGTTATATGTTTATTGTGCTATAGACTTGCATTGAAGTTTCATTTTAAAAATACAGGAAGTGGGAAGCAGCCGCAGAGCACAGGGAGATTAGCTCGGTGCTGTGTGACCACCTAGAGGGGTGGGATAGGGAGGGTGGGAGAGAGACACAAGAGGGAGGAGGTATAGGGATATATGTAAATGTATAGCTGATTCACTATGTTATAAAGCAGAAACTAACACACCATTGTAAAGTAATTATACTCCAATAAAGATGTTTAAAAAATGCAAAAATAAATACAGGAAGTCATTTGTTAGTGACATAGATACATAAAATTCATTTGTATTTTTTAAAAAGGTAAATATTGGTAAAGAAAATGTGTTGTATAACTATGTGCTTTCTCCATGATAGATATGACATCTGTGAAATTTAACCTAAAATTTTATATTAGCCATGTGACAAAAATTTCAGTTATAAGTGCATTTTAGCATCTTGGTTTGATAAAATAGGTATGGAAACACGTGGAAATAGGCTCAATATTAAAGAAAATAATTTACCAACCATAAGGTTTGTGTTTAAAAACTTTATGGTTTTGTGTTTATATTTCCAAAAATACAGTATTGGACAGCTAGTAAACTGTATATCTCCCTTTCAGGAGTTACGTACTTAATCTGGCTCAGAGAAAGTTCTACTTTTGGCCATCTTGGCCATCTGGTACAAGATATTCTTATTTGCCATTTCAACAGTTTAATGTATGAAAAAGGCTTATTCATCAAATGCTTTTTCTCTTAATTACAAATATGCTATACAGTTTATAGGGAAATGAAAAAGCAAGACTTATAAATGAATGAGTCGGTTTGTGTAATAAAATAACAAATTCATAATCAAATAAATATTATAGAGATTGTTGACTGAATGAGATCCAGGAGTAACTACACTCACTTCCCACTAGTGTCACACCTGCTTAGAGATTAAATTGCATTATTTTATGCTACATTAAAATGGCATTTTCTAGATGATATTTTACATTTCTGATAGGCAGTAGTGAATGCCTTGGTGCACTCAGCAACATTCTGTTTTCTGTGGTGAACATTTCTATTAGTGACAATTCATCCATAATTTCATTGCAGCAAAAAGGCAGTGTCAGCCAGGACACGGGTGTATGCACCCTCTTTCTCTAAACCAGAGTAATAAGGCATTTTAGCATTGTTAATAACTTCTAAATTCAGGCAGATGGAACTTCAATTTAACGCTTCGTCTGAATGCCACCGCCTACAAACATTAATACTGAATAAAATCTGTGTTTTGAAGAAAGAGCACAATTTTCTATCTTATAATTTTAAATTACATTATTTTTAAAACCTGAGGTTATTGACATCTTCTATTATGTTTATGTTTTATTTCTGTTAGAATGATATCGGTCCCATATATTTCTTATGTGGTAATTTTTCCTTTCCTATTTTATTTATGACTGAATATTAGTATTTTTTTTAGATAATAATATTAGAATATTATTCACATTCTTGGAATTATAACTACCTAATGGTTTCATGAGATATAATTTGTCAGATTTTTAGCATAAGTAATTTATGTGAATATCATATTTTCTTATTTAAAAATTATGCTTATTATTTCTGGGGAAAAAACTCTGTAGCACTCATTAAAAATGCTTTGCCCAGGGGACTTCCTTGGAGGTCCAGTAGTTAAGATTTTGCCTTCCAATGCAGGGGGTACTGGTTCCATCCCTGGTCAGGGAGCTAAGATCCCACATGCCTCACGGCCAAAAGACCAAAACATAAAAAACAGAAGCAATGTTGTAACAAATTCAATAAAGTCTTTAAAAATGGTCCACATCAAAAAAATCTTAGCAAAATAAAGAATGCTATGCCCAGATCCAGAAATGGGTAACATGGCTCTTCCTTGTCCACATAGTTCTTGGCTCATTTTAAATCTTCCATAAAAGTTTTATTAACAAATATATGAGTATATACATTTTTATTGGAGATTCAAAATTTTGATAAAAATTGGCATTTAAAAAAATACATTGGGCTTCCCTGGTGGCGCAGTGGTTGAGAGTCCGCCTGCCAATGCAGGGGACACAGGTTCGTGCCCCGGTCCGGGAAGATCCCACATGCCGCGGAGCGGCTGGGCCCGTGAGCCATGGCTGCTGAGCCTGCGCGTCCGGAGCCTCTGCTCCGCAATGGGAGAGGCCACAACAGTGAGAGGCCCACGTACGGCACAAAAAAAAAAAAAAAAAAAATCAATTTTAAGAAATTTGTATAATTTGTAAAAACAAATAAAATTATGGGTTATTATTTTTAAAATGACTTATCTACATAGAAAAGGAAGAAGGAAGAGGGTAAAATTAAAAGAACATGAATCTGAATCAGTGCAAAGAAGCCCCTTATAATATTTAGGATAGCCCTCACTTTTTTCCTCATTTAGCATATTTTAATGAACCAATAAAATATTTAGAAAAGTGATTCATTCATTTAGCAAAACCATTTATTGGTTAGCAGGGATTTAATTTCTGCCCTAGTTGGGGAATGTATTTAAAGCATAGTTATTGGTAAATCAGATTATTTTCAAGCCTTCCCATTCCTTTTTAAAGTAATGACAGTGTGATAATTATTGAAGCAATATGTCCAGCCAATTAAATATTTCAGTGAGAAAATAATGCTACAATAGCAAAGTGATTTATTTAAGAAAATTTGCTACTAACAGGAGCAAACAAATTGCATTAATATGCACCAAGGCATGTAGAACACTGCTGGGTAGCAAATTAAATGAAGAAATCAAGTGCCTCACTAAGACCAATTCTTATTTGGAAAGTTGAATACACACCACTCAGCTTTGTCTTTGCTGTTTTTAAACACATCTTTAGGAAGTTTGTCTATTGAATTGAGTATTTAACTTTGAGAAATAACAAATTTGCTATTGCATTAGATGTAAAACTCCTTATTTAAAAGACTCAATCTATTAACTATCTTAATCTTCAATAAGGAATGAAATACATAATGTCAATAATTTCAAAGTTTTAAGTTCTATTTCACATTCAGTCTCACATACAAAACTGCTTGTAATGTTAAGCATACAAGCAAATGAAAATAGTATCCATTCTCTAATTTCACCCCGCCCACTCACCATAGTACTTAAGTCGTGCTAATTAAAACTAAATTAAACAAAACAAAACAGAACTAAACAGAAGCTTGGCTAGGAAAATCTGTATAGAATTTGGATGTATTTAACTGTGAAGACAGGTCTCAGCAGTTCAAGTGAACTAAGATATCCATCACTGTGTAAGTCATGCCTACCAGTATTTATACTAATAAGAGATGGCATATTAAGCAATATAAATCAAAGACTAAGGAAATGAAATAAATACTGTAGTATTCTCCAGGACTCTATAAACATAAAAATAATCCTGGTTAATAATAATTAAAAAATAGGCCCTGGGATGGCTGGATTTCTAGGTTCTCTTCTCAGTTAGTATCAGTTTAGGAATACAAAATCGAGCAAAAATATATCCACTATCAGTGCGTTCAGTCTTTAGATATTGGGACCCTACTTTCGGAAGTACAGACAGAAGGAAATTTGCATGATACAAGAGTAGTTCTTGTCCATTCTATTTCTAAAATATGTTTCCAATTTATCCATGTTTCTACTATACCCACTACAGTTAACATGAACAAAGCTCTGATTATCACTCATTGAATGGACTTCTAAACAGATGTCACTACTTAGACTCTTGTCCTTCTCCCGTCCCTTCTGACACAGCAGTAAGAGGGATTGCTGTAAAATGTAAACATGATCCTGTCATAGTCCCCAATTAAAATGCTCCATCGAGTTCTAATTAGATATAAAATCATGCTGAAAATTTTACCATTATTTTCATATGCTGCAAAAATGAAAGTTAACCTACAGAAATGATAATATAAATTTGTTAATTTTAGGAAAATATAATATTTTTTGATATCACTCAGCTTGGGTTAAGTCATGCTGAAGTAACAATGGATGCAAAATTCTCAGTGGTTTATAACCATGCATTTCACTTTCTAACAGACATCACATGTTCGTTATAAATTGAATTCAGGTCTTTTTCAATTCTGGGATCCAGCTAAAGAGACATTTTTATCTGTACTCATATAATGGCACTGGCTGCAAATGGCATTGAAATCTACTATTAGAAATCTCCTAAATACTAATCATTATATTTTAAAATAGTACTTCTTAGGTATACACTTATCTTTAGATTACACAGCTTGAAGTGCCTTCAACTAATTCTGTTTTATTCAGAAATCTATAAGCTGAATTATTATGCACAGGGGAGTAGAGACAATCTTATCCACAGTTGTATGTTCAGTGCATAACTGTGCTTTATCCATAGTGGGTCATTTATAAATATTGAATGAATAATCATATTTGAATTAATCTAAATGTTACCTTAAGATTTTGATGTCCATCCCTGTCTGTCTTGCTTCATTGAGCATGACAATCTCTAGGTCCATCCATGTTGCTGCAAATGGCATTATTTTGTTGCTTTTTATGGCTGAGTCATATTCCATTGTATATATATACCACATCTTCCTTATCTATTCCTCTGTGGATGGGCATTTAGGTTGCTTCCATGTACTGGCTATTGTAAATAGTGCTCCAATGAACACTGGGGTGCATGTATCTTTTCAAATTATGGTTTTCTTCAGATATATGCCCAGAAGTGGGGTTGCTGGATGACATGGTAGCTCTGTTTTTTTTTTTTAAGGAACCTGCATACTGTTCTCCATAGTGGCTGTACCAATTTACATTCCCACAGTTCTGACGGGTGTGAGGTGATACCTCATTGTAGTTTTGATTTGCATTTCTTTAATAATTAGTGATATTGATCATCTTTTCATATGCTTTTGGCCATCTGTATGTCTTCTTTGGAGAAATATCTATTTAGATCTTCTGTCCATTTTTTGATTGGATTGTTTGGTTTTTCTTGATATTGAGCTGCATGAGCTCTTTCCAGATTTTGGAGATTAATTCCTTGTCAGTTGCTTCGTTTGCAAATATTTTCTCCCATTCTGAGGGTCATCTTTTCATTTTGTTTATGGTTTCCTTTGCTGTGCAAAAGCTTATATATGAAATCTAAAAAAAAAGTGGTACAAATGAACTTATCTACAAAACAGAAATAGGGTTACAGATGTGGAAAATAAATTTACAGTTATGAAGGTAAGGGGGTAAGGGATAAATTGGAAGATTGGGATTGACATATACGCACTACTATATATAAAATAGGTAACTAATAAGGACTTACTGTATAGCACAGGGAACTCTTCTAAATACTCTGTAATGACCTACATGGGAAATGAATCTAAAAAAGGTCAGATATATGTATATGTATAACAGATTCACTTTGCTGTACACCTGAAACTAACACAACATTGTAAATCAACTATACACCAATAAAAATTTTTTTAAATTTAAAACAAATTTTTGATGTCCAGATAAGGCAGACCAGATAAACCATCTTACCATAAGCAATTTTAACTCATTGCTCTTTGATTTTCTTGCTTGGTTTTGGGAGAATCTGCTATGTGGCTCTTTATCATTTGGGAGAGCTTACAAATTACAAAATTTAGTTGAATATTCATAATGGAATCTTCTTCAGCAGAGATCTTCTAATATTTTGTGATCATGTATACAATTATAGAAATAATCATATTTACTTTCTATATACATTTTTGTTTATAAATCATACACATGGAATAATAAACCAATCAATTATGTAAATTTTATATCACACAAAATATAATATAAAATAGTGAAATAATAAGAATAGAAATGTGCCCTAACAGTTTCTCCCAACTGGAAACCTCTGTCCCATCATATCAGGAGATTCTGGGAGTTGCTGGAAAGCCTAATGCTCCAGTACATGAGAGGAGAGTAAACCATGTTTTCTGGGGTCAACATTGAGAACCTCAATTTAGGACGATTTTTATTACTTTCTTTAGGATAAGATACACAGTATGTTAAGCCAATGAGAACAAATAAGATTGATTTGTCCTTAGATTTGTCAAGTATTTTAAAACCTTCACTTTCATCTCCATCAATCTCCTTCCTTAGTATATGATTCATGTTTTACAGATATTCATTCAAAAAGGTGAAGATGTTAATCTCTCCTTATGTTTTTCAGTGAGTTACAAGGGTGTTCTCTGATGACTGAGTGAAATGACACAGAAGAAAACCCCAGTCAGTGTTACTATGTGCTCTCATTAGAATTCATGGATCTCTTTCCCACTATAAGTTTGTCTTCTGGCTATACACATGGGATATACTATTTTGTAATGCACTGTGTAAGATATTTTCTTAGTGGAAAATTTTTGAAAGGTTACATTCTGGTGAATCACTGTGTGGAAAAGTGTTATTTGTTTTGCTCAGTCTGGATTTTGTACAGGAAATAATACTTCCCTATTTTCATACTCAAGACACATAAAGTTGTTACACTGGATTTTTACCTACAAAGTGTTGTGATGGCTCGATTATTGTTTATATAGAAAAGATGACTTTTACAGATGAACACATATTATTTTTATGTTTTATTCTATCTAGCACCCATGATAAGTGTATTATATAAACTCAGAGTATAGTTGAATGTCACTTTGTATATTCTATAGGATGGCAAATGCCCATTGAAATTTAGATGGCTAGTGCCAACATAAATCCTCAGTCATTAGGGAAATGCATTTTTGGCAATAAATCTTAGAATTTGGTGCAAACTGTGTATATGACAGGAGAGTTTTGAAGAGCGAACAGGGAAAAGTGAGTTGGGACAGAGTGATTGGTGTGAATTCAGTAGGATTTTGCATTATACAAGCATTGCTCACTTCATGTGCTGCGGTAGGGCGGGTGGGGTCTGAAATAAAGAGAGCTAAGCAAATAAAGACAAAAGTATTGACAACACGAAGGTCATTGCTTAATAGTAGCTACTTATCCAAAAAAATTTCGCACTGAATAAAGAATTATTTATCAAAACCATATTGTGTTTCAGGCTATTTAGATACAGTAATAAAAAAAATAAAATATAATCCTTTCTTTAAGGGGTTTACACTGTAATGCCAGGTACAGAAAAGTTAACTGGTGATCTTCCTCCATGTTAGATGCATTTTCAGAGTGTTATATGATAAGAGGACCTCTAACCAACCTGGAGAAGATGCCATACAACTGAGTCCTGAAAGCCAAGCAAAAGCTAGCTCAAGGAAGAGCTGGCAAGAGCATTTTCAGGCAGTAGGAGGACAGTGCATAAAGGCTGAGATTCAGGAGAAACTGGACATAAAGTATAAATGCAAGAGCAGTGAGCAAAGTGGGGCTAATCACGGGCAGCAATGTCTGCATTCTCATTTGTTTGGAGGTGATTAGCAACCTTGGACAGGGTGGACGCTCCATGGAGATTAATGTTGTAGTTTGTGAAGCATAGCTTGGAGGGTAGAGGACAGGGTTCCTGCAGAGACATGCCTCAGTTTACCACTTATATATTTCATCAGAATTCATTTTATTCTTTGAAATATTTGCAGAATTATATTTAAGTAGATAGATCACGTGAATAAAGCAAATGAAAAAGAAAACTATATAAAGAAAGTAAAGAAAATAACAGCTCGTTCCCAGCCTTTGTTGTTTTTTAACCTCATCGTTGATATTTGAATATATTCCAGCTTCATCATGACTGCTTATTTTGGGCATTTGAAGTTGTTAATTTTACCACTTTCTTCTATGTTATGTAATCCCTTTGAGGAATTAACACAGGAGTCTGATCTAAAATGTTAATTTTATTCAATGACAAATCTAGATTGCTAAATGCTGCAAGGCCAAAGCTAACATGAGCTCTCAGGAGCTGTCCCTCCAAACTGAACTGACAAAGGACTTCTCAGATAGGCTTTCCATGAAGAAAAAAATTAGTGGAGCCTGTTGTTAATAGTGCTGGTGTTGTTCATCAAAGAATATTTGTGTTTAATGTGAAAGAATGAGAATTAGTAATAATACAATATTTTAATTTAATCAGACCTGGTGCCTTGACTACCAGGGTTCTAGGTGTGGTGAAAGTGGAAATACAGATACAATAGAGAGTGTTAAATTAAAGTTTTGTGATCTGAAATTTTATTCACAAGTACCAGTATAAATTCATGAATCTTTTTGTGAAATATTTTTCCTATCACTTCCTCAGAAAGGCTGAGAAACAGTAAACAGTAGCCTCTTCTAGGAAATAACCAGTGTCAAAAATCACTACTGGTGTCCATATTATGGTCTTTAAATACCATTTCCCACTGAAAAACAAATGAGAAACACATTAACAGGGTTCCACATAAAAACGACTTATTCCATGTCTGGCACAGAACACGAGCCAGATGAGTCTGGACCATTCTGGTTACTAGTTAACACAGAAATTATAATAGCTATTGGGGTCTTACCAAGAAGACTCAGGAGAAAACTTGAAGCAGCATCTACTGGAAAACAATGAAAAATTTAAGCATTAAGAATTTGAGGTGAAAAATTGAATGTCAAAAAGATGGAAAATTTGAGCATCAACAAGTTATTGCATGAACCAAACCATAGGCTAACTACAGGCCTATAAGGTAAATTTTCTCATGGTATGATCATTATTTTGTAATAAAAGAATGATGTAATTAGTATAAAACCATTGTGTAACAAAAATAACTAATCACTTAATGGATCTAGCAATGGAGGATCAGCTAATATAATATGAAGAGCTACAGTGAGTGTTATGTGACTCTGTTAAAACCAATTATCAACTATGAGGTAGTCGCCAAGAAATCACACATGAATGTGATTGAGTTTTTACTTAACACCATCAACTTATAGGTAAAAAGAGTGAACAGAGAAACATGTTAAACCATACTTTGAGATGCAATTTGCAAAACATAGTGAGGGAAACTTTATCTGGTTTTCTCAACAAATGCGTTTCAAGGAAAATAAAAAAATAAATAGAGGTATAGAAAAAATAGAAAACATATTAATAAATGAAACAGGCTATAGTGTTTTAATGTTGAGGGTTACACACTCTAGTGATAAAACAATACAGTTGTAAAAAGTATAAAAAGAAAATGCAAAGTAAAAAAGTCCGAACAGTGATTACTCTTGGAGAGAGAAAAGAATTGTGATTGCAAAGAGGCATTTGAAGGCATCTGGCTTGGTTGCCAAGGGTCTATCTTCAGACTAGATTTTTACATTTTATGATGCATCATTAATAAGCTATTAATTTGTTTTATGTGGTTGTCTTATTGGTATTAAAATTATAAAAAAAAAAAAAGAAAATAAATAATTCAGGAATTCTACTTCTGCCTTTGATAGAATAATATGTGCTGGTCTTATATCTCTCTGTAAATCCCTACAGAATTGAAAGAAATATATAAAATTACTGTTTTCAGATATTGTGATATAGGCATCATAAGACTGTAATTCCTGAGAGAAGGAAGACAACAAGTTTAGCTCTAGATTGCTTCAGGTTTCTGCATGAAAGTAGTTTCCAGACCATTAAGAAGGAAGAAGAAGCAATCACAAGTAGAACAGCAATCTTGCTGAGCTGAGGAGAATATGTGAGTTTGCTAAGGTTCAGATAGCTAGAATATGAGGGCTAGAGTATCAAAGAACAGTAAGTTGAGTAAGAATGACATCCAGAAATTTGCCGAATACTAAACAGGGCTCAGAAATATTTGTTGAAACCAGAGTGATTAAGATAAGATCCCAGGAGAGTCATATCTTATCTGTAGTGCTAAATTTAGCTCTAGGAAAAAAAGTTACTTTAGACCTGCCCTAATAATGCTTAAAAGCAATCCTTGAAAGAATTAGGCTCATCTATAATTATCTTAAATACTTGCCAAAAAAATTACAACACTTCTTTAAGGGAAAGAAACAAAATTCACTCTCAGCAATATAACATCTTTGTTTTCAGCATATAATAAAAAAATTAAGACATGCAAAGACCAAAATAGTAAATAACTAAAAATAACTGAATAAAAACCAGAAACATAACCATGAGAATATCATTAATATGAAGGAACAACAGCACAAAGAATAAGGAAATTAAAATATTTTTTAAAAAATTTCTTACATTATATGTGAAGTGTTAAAATATGATTTGTAAGAAGACTGTGATAAATTAAAAATACATATCATAAAGCCTAAGTAACTGTTATAAAAGACCCAAAGAGTATATATTGTAAGCCAACATAGGAGATACAATGGCTCAATTCATTTAAAAAATGGTATAAATAAACAAAATTGATAAACCTATAATAGACCAAACAAGGAAGCTATGAACATAAGTCATAACTATAGGTCCTAAAAACATTGAAAAGACAAAAGATATTATGGGCAAATTTATGCCAACATAATGTACAGACATGTTAACGACACAGGTCACCCAAACTGACACAAAAAGAAGTAAAAAATCTGAGTATACCCATATTTATCAAATAATTGAATTTGCATGCCCTGGTGTCTTCTCTGGTGAATTCTATGAAGTATTTTAAGAACCAATAAACACTTATTCTGTGCAAATTCTTTCAGAAAAAAAAAATTCGACATATATATATGCAATTCTGGGGATAGCATAACACTGCAGTAAAAATTAGAGAGGCTTTTTTTTAAAGCGAAACCACAGATAAGCATCACTGATTACTACAGATGTAAAAGTCTTAAAATACTAGATAAATTAAATCCAGCATATATGTATATGTTTCTGGATTTTATATATTATAATAATATAATATTGTATATATATGAGATATTAAATATTCATGATATTAACATGCAAGATGTCTACTGGGGGAAACAGCCCACCAGGACTACAAGGGAAGGGAAAACGTGTAGGCAGGCAAATTCTGAAGGCAGTGGGCAGTCTATTAAAGACGAAACAGAGGGGAGAATTGGATAGGAGGACCTCAAACTAAGTACAGTTCTTACAAACTCTTAATGAGGTTGGTAGAAATTTCCAGAGCAAGAGTTGTACGTGAAATGAAGGCTACATCTTGTGGTAATAGCTGCCTTCTGTGCTCATTCATGAGCTTGGGACAGCCCAGAGTAAGCATGGCATCAGCATTCAAGGAAGGGCCAGCTGAGACTGTTAATTGACCAAGCTCTCTGAGGCAGGTCTTCCTGAAGGAGATTTGAGTACTGTATTTCCAAGTTTGCCAAAATAAACAACTGTGGTTTATCCTAAGAAGATAAAGTTGGCTGAACATTTAAAAATTATTTAATGAATTTCATTGTATTAACTAAAGAAAGAAGAAAATCCATATTATTCCCTCAAAATAAGTCTTAAATTTTTAAATAAAATTAACCATTAAATTAAAAAATGACTCTCGGAAATCTAGGAATAGAAGATAAATTTCTAAAAATGGATGAATGGTATCTATCTCTAAGGTCATATTTAACAATAAAAAAAGAATATTTTTCACCTAAAATCAACAGCAGTGCAAAGATGCCCTCCCTCATCGCTTTAAACAATATTACCTAGGTCTTAGCAAGTGCAAGAAAGCAAGGCATAGAAAAAAATACGTTAGAAATGAAATAATAAATTTTCTGTCTTCACATAATTGTACATATAAAACATCATAGGAAATCTAAAAAAGGTACTAGAACATACAATTTTATTTAACAAGTCCACAAAATAACAGGTCAATATACCAAAATCTACTGTAGTTTGTAAACAATAGCCATGAACAAATAGAAAATAAAAGTAAAAATCAATGCCATTGACAGTCATCCAGAAACATGAACTATAAGGAATAATGTTAACAAAATTTATGCAAGTACTGTATACAGAAAACTAAGAAGCATTACTGAGAAAAATTAAAGACGACCTAAAGAAATGGAGATATATATATTTTTGAGGATTACAAGCCTTAATAATGTTAAGATATCAACTTTTTTTCAAATTTATTTACGTAGATTCAATGCAATTTTAAGCAAAACTTCAGCAGAGTTTTTTATTGGAGAAATTGACACTGATTCCAAAATTTATAGTTAAATGTAAAGGATATAAGATACCTAAACAATTTTCAAAAAGAACAAATTTGGAAGACTTACATGCTTGAGATTAAAACTTTCTGTTATGCTACAGTAATCTAAACAAAGTAGTATTTCTGTAAGAATAAGCATAAAGATCAATGGTGTGGAATACAGAGACCATAAATGTAGAAATATTGAAAAAATCATTGGAAAACATGAGAAAGGTCTCCATGAGAAAGCAAATTAGAAAAAACTTTATGACCTCTGGTTAGGAAAATCTTTTCTAGCTAGGACACAAAAGCATTAAGCATTCAAAAATATGATACGATTTATCTAATCTTATTACTCCTTTGTTGTAAGACACCTTCTAAAAAAAGAAAAGTAAGCCTCAAATGGAGACAAAATAGTTGGCATACGTTATTAGACAAAAGGACTTGGGTAAACGATTTATAAGACTTCCTCAACTTCGATGAATGTCAACATTCGAATAATCAAAAAGGAAAAATATTTGAACACATACTTCCCCCAAAAAAGATATATGAATGTTCCATAATCACATGAAAAGACAGAACATTAATAATCATAGGGAAAATGCAAATTAAAACCACAATGAAATACCATACATAAATCAACCACTAAGATGGCTAAAATCAAGACTTGCCAAGTATTGGTGAGAATGTGCAACACCTTAATCTCTCAGACATTGCTAGTCAGAGTGTAAAATAGTTTGCCAGTTTCATATAAACTTAAATACATGTTGCCCATAAGATGAAGTAATTTAACTTCTAGGTACTTAACCAAGAGAAAATTAAACTGATAAACAGAGAATGACTTGTACATATGTTCAATGTTCATAGTAAGTTTATTTATAAAACGTTCAAAACCAGAAACAGTACAATTATCTGTCAAGTGATTGAATAAACATTGTGATATATACATATGAATACTACTTGGTAATGTGAAAGATCGAGCTGCTAATAAGCATGACAGCAAAGATGAATCTCAAAAATAGCCTCCTGAATAAAACAAGGCAGTATAACCCTAAGATTTTACTTATATGAAATTTTAGAACAAGCAGGACTAATCTTTAATCAGAGAAAGCAGAGCAGTGTTTGCATTAAGGCTGAAGTATAGAATATGAGGGATGAGGATAATTGGAAAGAAAACTTTATGGGGCTATAGATATGCTTTATAATCATTATTAACATGGTATTTCCAAGGTTATATGTTTTTATACTTCACCAAAGTGTACACCTAAAATGTGTGTATTTTATATGGAAATTATACTAAATAGTATTTTTTAATTAAAAATACAAGGTAATAGAATTTTATTTTTTGTGGTCCAACCTTGCAAATGTAAAATCAGATGTTTGTCGTGTTGTGTTTTGGACATGTGTACACATTAATGCATTAGTTTGCATACTATTAAAATCGAAAAATATTTTTAAAAATATCTATCTCTAAAATTCATTATGAAGCCCTAACTTCAATATAAAGTTAAGTAACTAAACCAAGTTCTCATTTCATTTCAGTAGGTAATATTCTGTTACTGTTATATAGATAAAATAGGATTTTCTCTAAAGTAACTTGAGCTTATTAAGTAAAGATAAAATACGTTGTAATATTCATGATGTATTAACTGGTTAATAATTTTTTTTAGTTTTCTGCTCTATTTCTTGGTTCGATAAAACATTAACTCTTTAAATAAAATTATTATATTTATCAATGAGTAGTATTATAAATAATATTATCAAGTTGAAACAATAGAAATGCCAAAATACAAATTAAAATAAAAACAACTTCTGTGGCTGTCATGTTAATTAATCCATTTGGAATGCAAAATATATTTAGACAAATTATTTACATGCTTCTGTGAATAAACAACAATTTAACTAGGTCATCTACCAGAAAAGAGAGAAAACATTTGTATTTGCACAGCAAAAGGAACACTAGATTTCATCTCAAGTTCAGTGAAGCTGTATGAAAATCTCAATTGAGTGGTAAAAAACATAATAAGAAATGCTTTTAAGCTCAAACAACAGTTATCAGAAAAATCAAACAAAAACAAACCCCACAATTTTAATGTAACAGGAATCGGGAAAGCCTACCAACTAAAAAAACTATTTTGTAGTTAGAATAAAAATATGAAGGTGATTTTGAAATATCCAATTGTACTAAATGCACATGAACCATAATTAACTGGATTGGGGATGAGGACAAGATAGTTCTTTGGATAAATAGTATTGGACTAACAATCCAAAGAGAGATTTTCTTTATAGATGATATCTTAATACTAAGTTTTAAAGCTCTCTCTCTCTCTCTCTCTCTCTCTTTTATTGTGGTAAAAACCATATAACATGAAACCTACCCTGTTAACAAATCCTAAGTGGACATTACAGTATTGTTAACTATAAGCACAGTGTTGCACGGCTGATCTCTAGAATTTATTCATCTTGCATAATAAAGCATATACCCATTTTGTAACAACTCCACATTTCTCCCTCCCCACACCCTTGGTAACCACCATTCTACTTTTGAGTTTGACCACTTTGAATATCTCATAGATGTGGAATCATGCAGTATCTTTCTGTGACTGTCTTATTTCACTTAAGTATTTCCCCAAATTTCATCCATGTGGTAGCACATGACAGGATTTCCTTCTCTTTATGGCTGAATAATATTGCACTCTATATAACACATTTTCTTTATCATTTATACATCCATGGACATTCAAATGGCTGGCATCTGAAAGAATATTTTATTAAAGTTTCTTTACCCCTTAAAAATTATGTGTGCATCTGCCATGGTGCTCCATCATTGATCCTTACTTTCTAAATTTAAATTATTATTTAATTGCCATTTTAAAGAGTGAATTGGCAGTTCTTTTCCAGATTCTTCATGATTGCAGGTAGTTATATACATGGCCAAAGAAATTACAGAATTAGTGCAAGCTCTTTTTCATTATTTTTGTCAACATTTCCTGGGCTTTTTATAAAAACATATTTATTCCAAGTGAAGTTAATTTGATTGGCAGTTTCAAAAGTTAATTTTTAACATGATTTTTCTTCAAATTTGTTAAAAGATATTGATTGGGGAGAACTTACATGTTTTATTTTGGGTTTTCCATATAGGAACATGAAATATGCTTCCATTTTATTTTATAGAAGTTTTTATTATTTTATTCATAGAAGTCCTACACATTTCTTTTTAGATTAATCCCATAAACCTATAAAAAATATAGCTCTTTCCTTCTGTTTTTTTGTTTCTATTATTAAAAAAAGCTAATTTTTAACCTAATTTATATTTTAA
The DNA here is from genome assembly GCF_003676395.1 of Aethalodelphis obliquidens. Lineage (NCBI taxonomy): Eukaryota > Metazoa > Chordata > Mammalia > Artiodactyla > Delphinidae > Aethalodelphis > Aethalodelphis obliquidens. The sequence continues at coordinate 19,355,966 of NW_020837973.1, read as the reverse complement.
TATTATAATTACCAGCTTTAGTAATTTATTCAGATCTGTATCATTTTCCCCCCGATACCTTACTTTTATTTATTTTGGAGACAGTGACTTTGAGATTTTATATTGATGATTTTACTACTTGAAATTTTTAAACTATTTAAAACTATTTTAACATCTTTAAGCATTTTATCAAGCACCTATTTCCTTGATTGGTAATATGTTGGTTTAACTAAACATTCTGTCATTATATCTTATTTGTTCATTTTTCTGTCTATCCTTTTGTAAGTGATGCCTTTACCTTTTGTAAGATTAAAGGAAACTTTTCTCCCTTTATGGGCTGAAGTATCATCACCTCTGGCCCTGTCCTTTTTATTCTCCTCTTTCTTCTCTTAACTTCTCAGTTCGTTGGGAGGATAAAAGCAATAAAGTAGTTCACAAAACCAAAAACAAATTAGTCTTCAGAGTAGATCCTATATAAACACATCAAACACATCTTTATCAGAAGGGCACATGCAATGGAAAGACAAATGCACATTTCCTGCATGTGAATGGTAGAATGTTCTACCCAGGATTGGCCCACTATCCCATGGGAAGGTTGCAGGAATATTATCCCAAATATGGAACCATGAGTGAGATGGTTAGAGATTTGGCATGCACTGAGGCAGAGGAAGGTAAAAACTTGCTTTCAAGTCTCTTTTTAACTGAGAATTCACAGACTGGATCTTGAAAAGTTTTGTCTCTGGCAAAGGATGTTGTTATCATCGTCTTAGAAATTTCAAAAGATGAGGGTGCTGAGGTGGGGAGATGAAAGCAATATTCCACATGGATGGTATGGAATTCAGTCGGTTTAACCCAGTGGAATTTGGAAAGTCTCTTTATCATCCTTGAAACTGGTAGCTGAGCTTCCCCAGTCAATGACCAGAGGTTGCCACATTCTTCAGACTTAAAGCAAAGCAGAGATTCTGCTCTTAGTTTCCAAATCCAGTGAAAAGCTCAGCTACCAGTTTTGTTTTCCCTGTGAAGTCCAGGTGAACTGTTGCCTTGCTGTGATAGAAACAGTTGCCGATAGGATGTGGTCTACTTTGGCAATCAAAGAGTAGTGTATCTGTGAGGATTGACTGAAAAACAATTTTTTTGTCCATGCTTCTGGCACTTGTGGTTATGGCCTTGGTTCTTTGACCAACATAATGGTTTATTATAAAGTATATAACTCAGAAACAGCCAAATGGAAGGGGTGCATAAGGGTAGGCATTGGAGAAGGGACCCGAGTTCAGTGCCCTCTGAAGGCACAATGCCTGCCTGCCCAGCACCTTGAGGTGTTCACCAACCCAGAAACTCTCCTTATTGAACCTTTTAAATTTGACTTTAATGCTCTCTGTTGTTTTGTGTTAAATATTTATTTAGTTTTCAGTAATTTATTCAATTTATTTCTCCTTGGTCTTCTGTCTTCTTCTTCTTATATAATGTGATTAAATCATTTTCATTCATTTTATGGGCAAAATCTGAGAGAGGTTTCCACTTTCTACAATTTCCAATTGTTAAGTTTAGTCTCATTTTCTACTTTATATCCAATGTCAGTTCTTCCCATATATTTAATTTTTCTATAAAACTGTAACTTTTCTATTTTCATTAGATTTTAATTTTTAAAAAGTCATATAGAACATTCGGTATTATCCTCTGAATAATCACATTGTAACTAAGCACTGTGTAATTGATTGGTTAAGTTATTCTAGGCACTGAAATAAGCACATTCTGAAATCTCAGTGGGTTCACCAAGTAAAGATTTTATTTCTTGCTCTGTTACAGTCCAGTGCAGATCAGTAGTGGAAGAAGTAAGAAGATTACTGCTCGGCGTAATAATTCAGGAGCCTAAAAGTCTTCCATCTGAAGGCCTTGCTGTGTTCTAGGACACCATTTCCCGCTACAGGATACTGGCTGATAAGAAAGAACAGGAGGGAAAAGACACACCTGCTTTTTAACTCCCTAGAACTTGAATAACCCATGTTACTCCTACAGACATTCTAATGGTGTGAACACTTCACATATCACCACCCAGATACAAGGGAGTTGAAACATGTTTTCTAGTCAAGTCCGAGCAAATAGAGAAAAAATGATTTTATAAGAATTCTCTCTCCATTACATACTGCTACATGTTAATATTTGTGTTATTTGTCTCTGCCAATAATGCTATTTTACCTGTTCTAAGTATGTGAGAATATAAAAAGAATAGATGCCCTTTTTAGGTAACTGAAGTATTTATGCCAATGTGCTCTATGTGAACAATTCTTATTAGTTTTAATGATGAAATTAACAGATAAATCACCACACTGTATATAGTAGTAAAGGTATAATGGATGCAAAGTTACTGTTGGATAGCAGATAGAAATATCCTAATATTGGAATTTTTAAAAATTACAGTAAAAAATTATCACTCACATTATAATAATGTCTGTAATTAGCTATTGGTACTAGTTTCGTTTAAGTTTACTTTTTTTTTTTTGCATTTTCTAAAATGTCAATTCTGTAGTAGCATATGTCCAATTGCAACTTCCAGACATTTGTGAGTTAAACACACTTGAGGAAATTCCTTTCCTGATCAGTGAATCACTACAATATAGCTGTTGGAAAGAACTGTACTTAGTAATGTTAGCCAATGCCACAAACAGCAAAGCGTTTAATGGTTAAGACAAAGAAATTTATTTTTCTGGCATATAATGTTTAAAATCGTTTTACTATCCTCCTCGTGGTGATTTAGAAATTAAGGATATTTTTATTCTGGGGCTTTGCCATCTTCAACACATGGCTTGGAAATTCACTATCCACATCTACTAAGCTGACAGAAGGTAATATAGTAAAGTAATTAATTCAGGAAGGTTTGATGGCCAAGGCCTGCAAGTTATGCATGTATTTTCTGTACATTTGTGATTGACTGTGTCAGACACATGGCTATATTTAATGTCAAGTATGGGAAATGTATTGCATAATGTATCATTGAAAAATAAAACAGGCTTTGATGAGCAACTAACAATATCTCTTTCCAGATTTTAAATCCATCTATCCTTAATGAAAAATTTTACCTATAAATGGACTTTAATTGAGTATAAGTTCTAGAATAAAACAATACCAAAAACAATAGAGGAAAATGCTAAACTACAAGACATACATGCAGATTATGTATGACGGATTAACAAATAGCAGATTTGTAATCCAGAGCAATAAATGGTAGAGACCAATAAAATGTTGTATTGGGTTGGTCCGAAAGTCATTTGGGTTTTTCCATTACATCTTAACGGAAAAACCCGAATGAAATTTTTGACCAAACCAGTATTTAAAGATAGGAAGATAAAGGCTTGTCCAACAGGAAATCTAAAGACAACTAAGCTCAAATTCTCAAGTAAAGGTGAAATAAAGATATTTAAGATATATTAAAGACAAAAGCAAAGATATTTTATGGCCTTCAGTTCCTCCCAGACAGAATGATTAAACATGTACTTTACCAAAAGGAAAAATACGAGAAAGAAATGTGAGTAAACGATTTAGTAAGTCCAAATGGTAATTAATTGCAGAAATAGTTGAATAAGTGATGCATGTATTTTGAGAATTTATAAGTCCTATGCTTGTTCAATTTAAGGAGAAATTACAGCAAATATAAGTTAATTCAAACTAATATGTAAAATAATTTCCCCTATATTATTTGATTTTGACAAATACTGCCTATAGTTTTATTTGGTTTTACACATACAGATTTTCTTCCTAGTCCATACATAATAACTGAGGTTGCTGACAAATTGTAGAAGTATATTCCTTAGTACATATAGTATGCTGTATACTCTACATACATTTTGAAAATATTAGTTGTGAATTCCATTTTCAAACATATCTGTTATGGTTTAAGAGCACAGGTATATCTTTACTCCAGCATTATTGTACCAAAACAGGTGAGAATACTGCAAATGAACTTCAACTTACATTCTCCATATGGATAGATGTCCCTCGAATAATTCCTTCAGCCTCCTAAATATATAGTATACTGAAGAAAAAAAACTTGACAGTTAATGCTGAAGGTTTTGTCAATCATATTTAAAAATTCACACTCACAAAACCCTCTCTTCATGACAAAATAAAATAAAATAATTCTCAGAAATGATTTTTTTAACGGATGATTATCTGACTTAGCATTCATCTTGGAATGAAGAAAACCTAACCTAAATTCCAATAACTTTGCTGTCTATATTTTAAATAGATATGTTATTGCCTTTATCAGTTACCATAGACTTGGCCTTTATATGTCATTTCGGCAATTTACATTGAAATAATTAAAACCTCCATCGAAGGCCACATACATGACCGTAAAAAAAAAAAAAAAAAAAAAAAAATCAGGCCATATCTCCAACATTTTGCTTGGAATTCTCCTTAGCTATGTATCCAAGTTCATTGCTTACCAGTTCTGCTTTCCACCCAACAGTAGAAACCAATTCAGCCAAGTTGTCTGCCACTTTATAATAAGGATCTCCTTTCCTCAAGTTTCCCATAATATGTTTCTTATTTTCTTCTGAGATCTCAGCAGAAGCACATTTAATTTTCCACCAACATTCTGTTCATGGTGATATACGTTTTTTCTCTAAGGTAACAGTAGCATTTTCTACCATGTGTTCCTCATAACACATAGGCCCTCACCAATATCACCTTTAGCATCCATATTTCTACCAACTGACTTTTCAAAGTAATCTAGTCTATTTATATCAAATGCCTCCAAGTTTGCCCAGCCTCTATTCATTGCTCAATTACAAAGTTATTTCCACATTTGTTACAACAGCACTACACATTCAGTACCAAATTCTGCCTCAGTTTCCTAGGGCTGCTATAACAAAATACCACATTCTGCGTGGCCTAAAATAAAATGAATTTGTTCACTCACATTTCTGGAGGCTGTAAGTCCAAAATTAAGATATTAGCCATTCCATGCTCCTTCTCAAGGCTCTAGGGAAGAATCTTTGCCAGTCCTAGTTTCTGGTCACCCCAGGCGTTCCTTGGCTTGTGGTAACATAGCTCCAATCTCTGTCCCTTTCTTCAAATTGTCTTCTCTGTGTGTCATTTTTTGTACTTTTATCTTCTTGTGAGGACACCAGTCATTGGATTTAGGGTCCATCTTAAATCCAAGCTGATTTCATGTCAAAATCCTTAACTAATTACATCTGCAAAGAATCCATTTCCGAGTAAAGTCACATTCTGAAGTTCTGAGTGAACATGAATTTGGCAGGAACACTATTCAACCTACTATAAAATTATAGAAATTTATTTCTTGGAAACAATCTGGGAAATTACTTGTTTCAAAATGTCATATTATGTTTAAAGTAACATAATTAATTCTCCATCCTCACTCATATGAATTTTCTCCAGTGAATGTGGTTCATCTTACTCTAACCAATCTTAATCCTGATCCATATGCAAACTTATTTTTAGTCTTTTTTCTATGACATTAACTTTCTTACAGAATAGATGACCTTACTTTACAACACTAAGTATTAAGACCTAATCCTTCACAGAGAAAGCACTGCCAGGAATGTGGCCACCTTTCTACATGGGCAAAGCAGGCATTAAACTGCAATGAAACACGCTTATCAAAAAAGTATGTCCCTCATGTTTGTCTATGCTGTTGCTTCAGTCCATTAAACTGAAATGACATGCCAAGAGTTCTTTGGGCTTGAAAACAAAGATATAAATAATTTGTAAAAGCCAGGCACTGCCTGTACACTGCTTGCGATGTATCCTCCTTTATTTTTCTTTTCTAGACTTGAGTAGTTTAGGGAATGATCCCATTTAATTTCCTCAAGTTTTGAGTAAAAGGGGCACCTTAACTTCCTTAGTTGCTTTCAATAAGATGGAACATGAATGAAAAAATTAATGATAATTAAAATGATTGAAGTGTATGCTGGCATGCCTTTTCACGACTATGAGAAATGTTAAAATTTGCAATTAGAATTGCTCTCTGGAAGGATGTCATTATTACTGAGGGCATACGTGTATTGGGTAATTTTCAGCTGCTCTGTTAAGTTTGTTATGTTGGCATCTGTCTTTAATGTGTAATCATAGCCCTAAACATAACTCCAGATCAGAAGATTTCAGATCAACTTAAAAACCTTTTTCTTTCCTAATATTTGCTGAACTATATGCAAAATTTGGCATCTTTTTATTTGCTAAATTTTTATATTCATTATTAGAAAAAATTTCCTGCAATAAAAACTTCTGAATATCTTATTTTCCATAGGCATTTCCAAATCATTTTTCTCTTTATAGGGTGATTTCGTTTTGTCAATGTTCCATAGGGCAGTAGAAATAATATAGTAAGCTATTATTTTTTCTTTCATATCATATGGATACTAACTTTCAATTTTCTTTCTCGTCAAGACTCTTTATTGTCTATTTTAAGCAAGTTCTCAAAGTGTCCCTAAAAGCCATGCTCTTTGCAGTTGTCTAAAACCATAAGCCATGTCTTTCGTCTCATTGATCTTTGACATACTGGTCTAGTCTATTGAATTTATTATCAAATAATACAAATGTACAGGGATAAACATCCCAACATATTCAAGCAGTGTAAAGTGATAGTTTGATTATCAGAAGTGGTCCAGTGAAGAAAGATAAATTACTCCTTTGTTTAATTAAAAAAGAAAAAAAACACAACATAAGGTCACAGGTTTCCAAAATTAGTTATCAAAAGTATGACAAAAACCAGTATGCTTGTATACTCTCAAAGGATCTTGCCATATGATACTTATTGATTATAAAGGCAAAAACATAACTTTACAGTTGCAAAACCTGTCCTACGTCAACTTAACCAAGCATACAAAGTAAACATAACTAGTAATGACTCATATTGACATCATCTCTCTGCTGAAACGGTTTATCAAAAAAGGGTACACCAAAAAAAAAAAAAAAAAAAAAAGGGTACACCATTATTTCTGCTGTATTCTTACTAAAAATACATAACATAACCAGGAGAAAACATTTTGCAAAATACTTGACCAATACTCTTCAAAAGATGTAAAGTTATGAAAAGCAAAGAAACAATAAGGGATTGTGTTGGAAGTCTCTAAGGAGACATAACTAGATGCTTTATTTGATCCTGAAGCAGATCCTGAGGCAGAAAAGGAAATTCACTGGACAGTTACATTAATATTGGTAGATTAGCTATTAGTATTGTATTAATTTAATTTCCAAGTGTTGATAATTGGTTTTATAACATGTTAAACTTGGAAGAAATTGTATAAAGGATATGGAAATTCTTTGTAATATTTTTGCCTCTTTTGTAAATCTGAATTTATTTCAAAATAAAAATTAAACAAATAAATGAGCATTGATGACACAAAAACTAGTGACAGACGTTAGACTATTTAAATACAACTGATGATACTGGCAAAAACAAAATTGTAGTCCATTTTCCTTGCTAAAACCATTATTTAAAAATGCAAAGCCAGTTTCTCATTTTCCATGAGGGATCATGGCACCCACAGTAAAGTAGTAATAAGGATTAGCCCAACAATTTAAGAAATCTGAAGTGCAGTTTTAAAATGCATCTGTAATATTTACGTATCTTTCTGGTTGTACTGAATGAGATGCTGGAACAAGTAAACAATAAAACATGTCCGATGAGAGCTTTGAAGAAAATCAAGATTCAGTTAAAAAAAAAACAGAAAGAAAGAATATGGTGACTGAGCTAAAGTAACAAGATATGCCAGTATTAATATGACTATTATTCAAAATAAAAATGAAAAGAATAAACAAGGATATGTGTTCCTCTCAGAGATGTAAAGACAACCTTAGCATCAAAATCCATCCAGCAAAAGACAGATGCCAGAGGGAAGTGGCAGAACAGTTTGGCTTGTGTGAACAGATGACATCAAAATCTGACGCTGACTGAAAGTGACCAGAAGCAGACTTAGAAATGAAGGTGTGATTGCAATGACCAATGAAAGCAACAGCACTAGAAAAAAATAAGCTAAATTTTGCATAATTTCTAACTGAAGATGTAACTTATGAGGAGAGATGTTGGAAATGGTCTCCTGGTTAAAATATTTTTAAAAATTATGTTCAGATGTTCAGTTATTAGATTTAACAAAATTATTCTATTCTCCCTCATATAAATATATATTTTTATATATGTAAGAGAAAGAATGTTTATATAATATTAATTTATATTATATATAATATATAAAGGATATATATATTTTGCAGCCAAGTAAATGTATTAATATAATAACTTTTTTTTATATTAAAGATAAGGAAAAAACTACACAGTTCATCTTAAAGAACTAATTTTATTTCTGAAAGGTATTCCAGCAAGAAGCAGGAATTAAGTTTTCTCCTCTAAAACAGGGAAACAATTCTCTGTGGAGTGGTGGGAAACTCTTTTATCAAAGGACTATAAAATATCCACATTTGTATGCTGGCTATGTATTTTGTTTGGCTTCAAATGAAGGAATCCTGTGACAATTTGGTTTTTTATAAATAAACATTTTACAATAAATTATATTTTTAGTGATTTAGGATGTTTAAACAAACACAAAGTCAACCTTAAAATATTGGAAGGTCAGTCTGTCAAACAAAATAATTTAATTATTTTACTTAAATACAAAGTGCATAGCTTCTTTGAACTAGTGAAAGCTAATCTGGCCAACATTTTGCTTTTTTTTTGCTTCCAATTTCTATTTTCCTTTCAAATGTATTATATAAAGTAATTGAAAATATGTTTGAAAATATGTATATATTTATTCATATGGTTTATTTTATTCAATAACTGTATGTGCAACTCAAGTGTAATCTTTAACTTATTTTAAACTTTCTTCTGATCCCAAGAGATTCATAGGTTACTATCTGACCTAAACAAGGTTTATATATATTTTTCTCTAAGTTAGTGGATATTTAGTGTTTTAAATTTAAGTTCTATTGCTTGATGTGAAGCTTTAAACTCTGAAACTTAACTCTCTTTTAAAGAAAATATTTTCTCATTTATTAATCAAATCTACTTCTTTTTCTCCTTTCTGTTTTTCCTTGTACTTGAAATAACTTTTGTTCTCTAAACATCTACATAGTTATATGAGACACACAGACAAATCACTATGCAAAACTTTTTCATGTTATAAGTGGAGAAGCAGAAGAAACAAGCAATGTGATAATTCATATTATTATAAGCCATATAATCTGATATGTATTTAAAAAAATTTCTCTCCGGGCTTCCCTGGTGGCGCAGTGGTTGAGAGTCCGCCTGCCGTTGCAGGGGACACGGGTTCGTGCCCCGGTCCGGGAAGATCCCACATGCCGTGGAGCGGCTGGGCCCGTGAGCCATGGCCGCTGAGCCTGTGTGTCCGGAACCTGTGCTCTGCAACGGGAGAGGCCACAACAGTGAGAGGCCCGCGTACCGAACAAAAAAAAAAAATTTCTCTCCACAGTTTCTAAAATTTATAAATTATAGTAGAATAATAAATTAAAATATACTGTATAAATATTAAAACTATAACTTTTTATAATGCATAAAATAATAATTAAATTTAAAAATCTGTGCCTCAGCACTTTTTACTCCTTAATTTTATGGCCAGAGACAACCACAGATAATAATTTGCTACATAAACTTCTAGATTTTTTCATGTATCAATAACTCTATCTGCAAACACTTAACACTACACACACATAGACATACATACATACAGAATTATAATAATAACATAATCATGTTCTTCATATGGTTCTGAAGCTTTTTATCCCACTGAGCAGTATATGATGGTTATATTTCAGATCCCTAAACATATATACACCTAATGCTTTCAAACTTTTTCATATTGTAACAAATAATTATTCTGCATTTTACTCAACCATTACACTACTAATATGAATTTTAGTTTTTTCCAAGTGTTTATGGTAATAAACAAAACTCTGATGTATTCCAGATGTGTCTATTTTTTTATTTACATAGAATGTGTATCTAAAATATGTTTGTTAAGTGAGAGAGTATGTGCTTATTTGATATGAATTGATATTGTTATATTCTACTCCAAAAGTTTTTAAACTCCTCCCCCTAATCAGTTACTTATGAGAGTGGCTGTTTATCATCCATGTCATCAAGGTCTAGCAATTATCAGGCTTTATAATGTTTGCAAATCTGATAGAACAATACTATCTTAATTTATACTTCTCTGATTATGGTAACTTAGAGCATCCTTCTTATAAGTTTATTTGCCATGTGTCTCTCTTCTTTTGCAAACTGGCTTTTCATAACCCATCTTGGACTTTTCTTACTAATTTGTATTAGCTCTTTATATAGTCAAGTTCATTAATTTTGTCTTCAAAATTATTCTCAATTTTTTCTCACAGATGCTAGTATTTCATTTTGAAAAATGTCTTTCATTATACAGTAGTTTATAAAACAAGTTTTTAAATGTTTTATGTTATCAAAAATGTCGACTTTATTGCCCACTCTCTTAATCCAACACACAAACAAAAGAATTATTATGCTTTTGAAAATGACTTTGGGACATTGTCTTCCTCTTTGTTTCAAAATATCATCCTTTTCTTACAAAAAGTACATGGAGAAAGTTGAAGTGCAAAAAAGGTCTAAATATGGCCATGCTAACAGGCGATATACATGCTATAAACATATTTGGTTAGAGGCAACAAAGTGTATCTTCAAAATTCCTGCCACATACATAATCGTGTAATATGCACATATTCTCTCACCTAAAAAACTTAAAAATATATATTCTATATAAATAATGAAAAATTAAATGCACATGGAATACAGTAAAATTTTGTTTACAACTGTAAACAACTAAAATGGGTGTAAATCTTGTAGATTTATTTGTTTACAAGATAAAAATGAAAATTTACAAGTCAATTGAAAGAGAATCATTAACTACATCTTCCCACTGACCAAGATAATAAACCAGGCAAGGTTTATAAACACCCCTTCTCCCAGGCTGGAAATTCTTCTGGAGTGGTACTTTCCTGTCAATATTTTTATATTCATCTTTTTAGGACTTTTAGTTTAATTGGTCTGTTTGTTCAGTACCTTTTCTTTTATTTCATGAAATCCTCTTTGATTCAATTTTCACGTTTTATTTTATTTTTCTGGAGTTTGTCTTATAACAGTTCTTTCAGAGATTCATATTTGGCGAATTTGAATCCTTATTTCTCTATATATGTATTATATTTTTATTCACAGGTTATAGTTATCTTTATTACATGAGATGTTCAGCTATTACCAAAAGGGGTCAGCAGGATACTATTACCTACAATGGGCCTCCTTGTCTTCAGTTAACCTGTAGTTCCTGAATAACAAAAGGATTAATAGATATATGACAAACTTAATGGCTGAGCTTAATGGAAATGAATTAAATTTTATTACACTGCATTAAAACTAAGACATCTACCCCAAAGGTTTTTTTTTTTAACTAGGTCTATACCTGAAAATAAATTTCAGAAAATACATTTTCATATCAAACATACACTATATTCATCACAGAGAAGATATCAATTTTTGTGGGAGGCCATGGCAGGAGTGCCCCCCAGGAAGACTCCTGTCAAAAATAAGATAAAGCCCCTGATATCTTCTGACACATTCTGCAGTGACCAAGTGTCCATTATGTGAAGAGTAATGGTGAAAAGAATTACATAGAGGCAGAGGTATTTTTCTAGGCTAATTGGGAAGTGACAGTGATTTAGTGGACGACTCCTCCTCACTGTGGAATTTCAAAGAGACTTCACCTGAGACTTTCCCAGATCTAGGGAAATAAGTTATTTCAGGAGAATGGTACTGGCCCTTACTTAACTGTATCCATGGCAAATGAAGTATTTTACATATACGTGTTGGGGGAAGATTTTGTGGGTGGCTGTTACTGTGCAATTATCAAAATTTCATGACACAGTCTCCAGGACTGCACCCACAAAGGCTCCCACAAGGGAAAACACACCCCTCTTACCCTTCTCCTTTCTAGCTCTCCTCCTGTGCATTCTCTCCATCTGTTGCTTCCATGTGTTACTCTTTTGGCTGTAGCATAATTTGGCCAAACATCACATTATTGGTTCCTCATCTTGTCTCTGAGAACATTCTACCTGTCAGTTTATATACTTCCTTTTTTTCTTTTTCCTCTTTGATCCTGGCAATCATTTCTAGTGTGTTATTTCTAATTAGTTATCTTTCTTACAAGCTGCTGCACCTTCATGGATGCAGTGCTCTTTAGTATGCTTCTAAAGATATAATTTATTAAAGACAAGCACACAATTGATGTTTCCTTTAATCTTAGTTCTGATGGAGTGTGAAGGGAGAATTACTGCTTCTCTTTTAAGGTGATTGCTTACTTACAGATTCATGGTTTTATATTCATCACCGAGTTTGACATTGCTCAACTTAGTGTCTGTTTTCTGTTTATAGAAGTAGAGGTTTGCCATGTTCACGTGAGGAATATGAGCATGACTAATTGTTCTTTTGAAGCAGGTACACTATTTTTCTTGCTAGTTTGCAGCCATTTAAAGCCCCAGACTCCCTCTTTATCTCAAAATTTTATATTGGTTTCTCCAGAATAGGGCATGTATTATGCGGTTTCTGGGGCTCTAGCAATGATAATAGGGTCTAAAATGAGACCAAATAGTACATCACATATACACACTACAATATATAAAATAGATAACTAATAAGGACCTACTGTATAGCACAGGGAACTCAATGCTCTGTAATGACCTATATGAGGAAAGAATCTAAAAAAGAGTGGATATATGTATATGTATAACTGATTCACTTTGCTATACAGCAGAAACTAACACAACATTGTAAATCAACTGTACTCCAATAAAGATGTAAAATAAATAAAATAAAATAAAAGGCCAAGTAACCTTGATGCTCCATGTTCAACGGCCCAGATAAATACTGATAGTTGCCTGAGGGCACCTCCTCCCCCTATATCCACTCTTATGAAGCCGTGTGACCCTTCCTTTCTCTCTTTCCTCTGCTGTACATGATGTACAGAGTGGTTTCCTCCACAGATATGACTGTATTGTTTTCTAATGCTCTACAAGTAGCCATATACTGAGCAATTTTAGGGGCTTAAAATATATCCATTTATCATCTCTCAGTTCTCTAGTTCAGAAGTCTGCGTAGGTTTGACTGGGTCCTCAGTTTAAGGTCTCACAAGGCTAAAGCAATGTGTTGGCTAGGTCATGTTCTTTCTGAAGGCTCTGGGTAAGAATCAGCTTCCAAACTCATTCAGGGGGTTGGCAGAATGAGGTTCTGTGAGATTTAGGACTGAGGCCCCCATTTCCTCATAGGAGATCAGTAGTGGTCATTCTCAGCTTTGAGAGGTCACCCATATTCATTGAATTGACCCTCTCCATCTTCAAATCCAGCAGTGGTACCTGGAAACTCTCTTGTGCTTCAGATCTCTCTGACATTATCTTCTGCCCCCATCTGGAGAATATTACTATGTTTAAGGGCTCAGGTAATTACAATGGGCCCACCTAGAATATCTTCCTACTTTATGACCAGCTATGCCATATAACATAAAAACATAATCATGGGAATAATATCACATACACAGGTTCTGGGGATTAGGATGGGAAATCTCTGAGTGAACAATTTATAAATTTGACCTACCATGCTAACCCACTGTGTTTCCTGACTTCCAGAGATTCTTTATATACTGATTTATGATTTTTTATATACTGATTTATGATTTTTGACATTGATATGGATACATTTCTTGACAAACGTATGTGTATGTACTTATTGATTGAGCAATCAATAGATATATGTGGGTGTGCTTATAAATATTTATATTATGATGATTTCTAAATATTTGAGGTAGGAAGGGAAATCTAAATAATCATTCATTTATTCAAAATCTTTTTAAAATTTAATTCATTATTGAAGAGTCCAGGGATATGAGGGTCAAGGAGATGGGTGGAGTGTTTTTGTTTTTGTTTTTATTTTTAATGGATCTTAACTTTTATAGGGATAGACATATAGTACACAAATAAGTGCAAAAATAGCTTTTTTCTTCACCCCATTAGTGTGGGAGGGATTCTCACCATATGGTTATGGGGATGGCCAAACACTAGGTAGATGAGAACCACAGCAGTTTGTTAGTCACAGATACAACCACATAATACCACGTGCCACTTACAGACAACCACAGAGGCTGTGCTCAGGAACAGAGCAAGCAACAACAGATCATGGCAAGCTGGACTGGTAGTATAATGAAGGTTGGATGCCCCCTGGTTTCTGGGAGGATGTGATTGGCTTATTTGAATAATTCTGCAGTCTGGTGGGGAAATAAAACCCACTACTCAGGCTTCAGCAAACACGGTTCCTGGTATCCTAGACAATGAGTGTTGTCCTTGGAAGTAGAATGGGGAAAAGAACTTGCAGTTAGGTCATTCAAAGCCCTCCTGGTTTTACCAAATGTGAAAGCAGCACATATATTGAACCTTAATTTCATGCCTTACACCACAACAATTCATGATACACCTTTTTGAGGTTTTTTTGGCTGCATGGGATCTTAGTTCCCTGACCAGGGATTGAACCTGGGCCCCCTGAAGTGGAAATGTGCAGTCCTAACCCCTGGACCACCAGGAATTTCCTTTTTTTTTTTTTTTTTAATTCTTAGCAGTTAGTTTAAATCATTAGATGGGATACTAATCAATTAGGAAGTTACAAGCAATAGGTGGTAAGGGAAGGCTTCATTGCAGAGATGGCATTTAAGCTGAGATCTGAATGATAAGGAGCAGAGATAGTGATGTGAAGGTCAGGTCAGGGAAGGTACATTTTAAAGAAGTAAAGCTAACGTGGAAATGGAAGCCGTAAGGCAGAATCAAAACCACAATGAGATATCACCTCACACCGGTCAGAATGACCATCATCAAAAAATCTACAAACAATAAATGCTGGAGAGGGTGTGGAGAAAGGGAACCCTCTTGCACCGTTGGTGGGAATGTAAATTGATACAGCCACTATGGAGAACAGTATGGAGGTTCCTTAAAAACTAAAAATAGAACTACCATATGACCCAGCAATCCCACTACTGGGCATATACCCTGAGAAAATCATAATTCAAAAAGAGACATGTACCTTAATGTTCATTGCAACAATATTTACAATAGCCAGGACATGGAAGCAACCTAAGTGTCCATCGACAGACGAATGGAAAAGAAGATGTGGCACATATATACAATGGAATATTACTCAGACATAAAAAGAAATGAAATTGAGTTATTTGTAGTGAGGTGGATGGACCTAGAGTCTGTCATATGGAGTGAAGTAAGTCAGAAAGAGAAAAACAAATACCGTATACTAACACATATATATGGAATCTTAAAAAAATCGTTCTGATGAAACCAGGGGCAGGACAGGAATAAAGACGCAGATGTAGAGAATGGACTTGAGAACACAAGGGGTGGGGGGAAGGGTGGGACGAAGTGAGAGTGGCATGGACATATATACACTACCAAATGTAAAATAGATAGCTAGTGGGAAGCAGCGACATAGCACAGGGAGATCAGCTCAGTGCTTTGTGACCACCTAGAGGGGTGGGATAGGGAAAGTGGGAGGGAGATGCAAGAGGGAGGGGGTATGGGGACATATGTATGTATATGTATATAGCTGATTCACTTTGTTATACAGCAGAAAGTAACACAACATTGTAAAGCAATTATACTCCAATAAAGATGTAAAAAAAAAAAAAAAACTAAGAAAGGTCTCTTGAGAAGGAATAGGATGAATTTCAGTGAGACTGTAATATCACAATGACTGAGGGAGTGAGGAAAGGTGAACTAGAGAAGTAAACGATTTTTAGGTTCATGCGGGAATTTTTAAACGGAGACAAGGAGCCATTGGCTTGTTATTCTGTGAGTGTTTGGAAATCATTGGAGAGTTTTAAACAAAGGAGTGCTATCTGGATGATTCAAATTAGAAGTGGATGAGAAGGGCTAGAAACAGTGTAGTTAGAGAAGAAAAGGGACTTAATACCAAGTCTAACAAAGGTATTCTAGCCAAGGAGGGACTAGCAGAGCAAAATGTGCCCCACCTGCCACAGGGACACAAACTTTAAATGACGTTTTTGGCATTCAAATATGAAATATCATTTGTTATTATTTATGTCATATGCTCAGTAACAAAATTATTATATTGGCTGAAAAGAGGATACCAATAGCTAATAACTTTAAAGTTCATAGAAATTTAATATACTTATTGTCAATGCTGAAAAATTGGATACTTTTAAATATTTAAATACATTTTAATGGGTAGGATCTTTGTATATTTTTGTTAGTTATTATCATAACATTTTGTTATAACCTTCCAAAACTTTAAAAGATATGTACAAATAATTAAAACACACACACACACACACACACACACACACACACACGAGTACAATAGAGCTGATGTTTACCTATTATTTCACAATTTCCCCTGCTCTTTTTACAGGCTATTTTAAGCAATTATTTTCTAAATATTGCATCTTCTCTGCTATGATTCTGATAAGCTATTTAGGAATTGCATTTATAAAGTAGTATAATACTAATTTAAGGCTACTGTCCTCTTCCTTTTCTTTAAAAAAACAATAAATATAATCAAACTAATTTGATCATGGATTTTAAAAAATGCAACAGTAAATCTACTTTATTGAAAAGTTAACGAAAGCCACATAGCTGATAAATAATTGAAACCACATTTGAAAAGCTATTTGAAATTCTTGCCATCTTAGTATAATAAGAATATTATGAAAATTGAGGAAGCCCAGGAAATAGCAATCTGCTTGAAAATATTATCTCTTCAAAATGTTGAGGTAATTATGTTTATAGTCCTAGTAATAGCAAATTATGTGAATACCTCAGTGAATGTGGCAGAATGGCAAGACGAATAATCAATAAAAGTTTGTGAATATAACTTTGAAAGAATAAAAAGGATATTATAACAATTTAAATTCAAGACAAGATAATTGTCTCACACTTCAGTGTGCACAGGGATTTTTAAGGATGCTGCTTTAAAATGCAGCAAAAGAAAATGCATTCTTCAAAGATTCTGATTTATACATTCTAGAATGGGATCGAAGAAACCTCATTATAAAATTACGTGTCTCACATAAACAGTAGAGGCTTCTGATCAACGAGTTATAAAGCTAGTAGGAAGGTTAAAAGTCAAAACACTCTAGAAGAGAACACCATGAACAACTTTTGTTAAACACTGGCCTAAGATATTCAAAGAAAATATCCTTATATTTAATACTGTTCAAATACAAACAAAACTAATACAACATTTCCAAATCCTCACTAGCAAAAGTGGAAATCTTCTAATTATTATATTATTGACCATGAATAAATATGATTTTAGTGCTATTAGTTATGTATGAAATATAAGGATTTATAGATTATTAAACTTTTTTCCTCTGCAAAAAAAAGGAAAGGAAATTGTAGAGAGAGGATGGTAAGTTTCATACATGAATTATAAATTACCTATTAGAGAAATAATAGTCCAGTTGATAGAGGACAGAGGATATCGAAGTCTTGGGAGAGGGAGAGAGAGATTAGAATTGCAAAGCACATGCAGAGAAACACACTCATTTTCAAGGGAACTAGGAATTACTCAGTTGGTGGCAAGAAGGATAAATGAAGATAAAATCCTCAGCTATACATTCAGCACAGCTGTATACTGCCAACTTCAGTTGGAGGACATCTGCTTAATAATGCATTTTAAAACTTTTTGTAGCTTAAATCATGAAATTATTGAAACCACATTGTTGTTGTTTGTTGCTGGTGGTGGTGGTGACTGTGGGTGTGATGATATTATGGTTATATTATCGTTTTGACCAAAGTGTCTGAAGGAAAGTACATTATCCTACTTAGAATTATACCCTTCTGGAAAGATCCCATCCTCATTTCTAGTTTTTTTTTTTTCCCCACCACATATTACCTATATGTGGATTCACATATTTTTCTTTTTATGTGAATAAATTGTTCAGATTATCTGACAAAAGTATGTAATACTGATTACCCAACATAACTTTATTGAGTTGTGGTTCTCACCATACTTCCTACTGATTGTTGAACAACACACTGTACAGACAGTAGGTTCCTTGCATTCTTCAGTGCCTTTCACCTCTCATGCAATGCAGAACTGAGAACTATTCTCAATGTCATCTGTATGGTTTTCCTGAAGGTCTTAATACAGCTAACTTATACAAGCTTATTCACAGACAATGCTTCAACATGATATAAATAGTGCCTATGTAGATCAATTTGCTTTATCTCATTATCATGTTTTATGTATCCACGTTCATATAAAGAGCTTTTGTTTACTCCTTTGAATGGCTTTATGTCACCTTTGTATAAAAAAAATCCTAACATATGGTTCAATTCTGTAGGTGATGAATTTAAGTTGTTTTCATGTTTTAGTTATTGTAGAAATTGATACATGGACATTTTGTATAACAGAAAGCTCTGTTTATATGCATATATATGGATTTGCTATATAAAAAATATAAAAAATCTGTGCACAAATTCATCTTTACTAAATATTGATGATAGGCTGCCAAAATTGTACATATTTATGCTTCCATCAGTATATGACAGTTCACATTGCTACAGGCTTACAAAGATTTTCCTTTGGCTAACTTTTAAATTTTTGTGTGTCTGATGTGGAATGATATCTCATTTTTAAGGTTGACATTTTGCTGATGCTGATGAACTCGGGTATTTATTTATGTGTTAATTAAAAATTCAAGTTTCCATGTATATAAACTTTCTTTTTACATTTCTTTCCCATTTTTGTTAGATAGTTTTTTACTGTTCTAATCGATTTGAGGAGTTATTTATAAATTATGAAAGCTCAGCTTTCACTGGTTACATGTGTTAAAAATATCTGTTTGCTCTTGTGCAGACCTGTTTTCCGTCATTATGGTGTCAAGTTCAGGGCTTTTCTGATTGGTCAGCCAGGGACCTCACCACCACTGGACTGGAAAATGAAGGGCCACACCACTGACAGCTGCAACAAAAATGCATATAGTAAAAATTCAAAAATATATAAAAATATTTTTATAAAATGAAAATATGTACAGAAGATATGTGTAACAGTTTTTATTATATTAATTCCCTGAATGAGGGGATCTATGTATACAATAGCTGATTCATTTCATTTTACAGCAGAAACTAATACAACATTGTAAAGTAATTATACTCCAATAAATTTTTTTTTAAGAAAACTAAAATAAAATTCATTTGACCCCTGAGTATTCAATATACAGTTTCATGAATTTTTAAAATTCATATTGAAATAAGCCCCCATATTTAATCATCTCTTAAATATGTGTTGAGTCCCTGCTATGCGCCTTTCTCAGTGCTAGTCATTAAGGATGCACCAAGCATAACCATTCCCTGCCCTAACGAAACTAAGAGTCTAAAGGAGAGCCTAATAGACAGCATAAGAGTTAGATATTAATTATTAATCTCAGAAGTATATAAATATAAACTGAAGGGTCTATACATACCTATAGGTAATATGATATCTAGTTTGTTTATATTCACCATGTTTTGAAGGCAATCATTAAATTTAAATGTTATTCAAATATAAAGAAATAAATTATCAAAAGGTGACACAAACTTTTCTTTTTAAAGCCTATAGATCTTTGGAGAAATAATCAATTGTGATATCGATGTATCTATATCTATCTCTATATAGATAGATAGACAGATATGTACTCTCTGGGTCAAATAATAATGACAAGAGAAGAAAATAAGCTAAAAGCTAAACAAAATATTTTAAGTAAAAAAGTGCCATGTACAACATTAGATTATCATGGCAAATAAGGTTTTTTTTTTCTACCTCTTTATTGGATTATAATTGCTTTAAAATGATATGTTAGTTTCTGCTTTATAACAAAGTGAATCAGTTATACATATACATATGTTCCCATATCTCTTCCCTCTTGCATCTGCCTCCCTCCCACCCTCCCTATCCCACCCCTCTAGGTGGTCACAAAGCACCAAGTTGATCTCCCTGTGCTATGTGGCTGCTTCCCACTAGCTATCTATCTTATGTTTGGTAGTGTATATATGTCCATTCCACTCTCTCGCTTTGTCACAGCTTACCCTTCCCCCTCCCCATATCCTCAAGTCCATACTCTAGTAGGTCTGTGTCTTTATTCCTCTCTTACCCCTAGGTTCTTCATGACAATTTTTTTTCTTAAATTCCATATATATATGTGTTAGCATACGGTATTTGTCTTTCTCGTTCTGACTTACTTCACTCTTTATGACAGACTCTAGGTCCATCCACCTCATTACAAATAGCTCAATTTCGTTTCTTTTTATGTCTGAGTAATATTCCATTGTATATATGTGCCACATCTTCTTTATCCATTCATCCGATGATGGACACTTAGGTTGTTTCCATCTCCTGGTTACTGTAAATAGAGCTGCAAGAAACATTTTGGTACATAACTCTTTTTGAATTATGGTTTTCTCAGGATATACGCCCAGTAGTATGATTGCTGGATCATATGGTAGTTCTATTTGTAGTTTCTTAAGGAACCTCCATACTGTTCTCCATAGTGGCTGTAACAATTCACATTCCCACCAGCAGTGCAAGAGTGTTCCCTTTTCTTCACACCCTCTCCAGCATTTATTGTTTCTAGATTTTTTCATGATAGCCATTCTGACTGGTGTGAGATAATATCTCATTGTAGTTTTGATTTGCATTTCTGTAATGATTAATGATGTTGAGCATTCTTTCATGTGTTTGTTGGCAGTCTGGATATCTTCTTTGGAGAAATGTCTATTTAGGTCTTCTGTCCATTTTTGGATTGGATTGTGTGTTTTTTTGTTATTGAGCTGCATGAGCTGCTTGTAAATTTTGGAGATTAATCCTTTGTCAGTTGCTTCATTTGCAAATATTTTCTCCCACTCTGAGGGTTGTCTTTTGGTCTTGTTTATGGTTTCCTTTGTTGTGCAAAAGCTTTGAAGTTTCATTAGGTCCCATTTGTTTATTTTTGTTTTTATTTCCATTTCTCTTGGCGATGGGTCAAAAAGGATCTTGCTGTGATTTACATCATGGAGTGTTCTGCCTATGTTTTCCTCTAAGAGTTTGATAGTTTCTGGCCTTACATCAAGGTATTTAATCCATTTTGACCTTCTTTTTGTGTATGGTGTTAGGGAGTGATCTAATCTCATACTTTTACATGTACCTGTCCAGGTTTCCCAACACCACTTATTGAAGGGCTGTCCTTTCTCCACTGTACATTCCTGCCTCCTTTATCAAAGATAAGGTGACCATATGTGCGTGGGTTTATCTCTGGGCTTTCTATCCTGTTTCATTGATCTATATTTCTGTTTCTGTGCCAGTACCATACTGTCTTGATTACTGCAGTTTTGTAGTATAGTCTGAAGTCAGGAAGCCTGATTCCTCCAGCTCCGTTTTTCATTCTCAAGATTGCTTTGGCTATTCGGGGTCTTTTGTGTTTCCATACAAATTGTGAAATTTTTTGTTCTAGTTCTATGAAAAATGCCAGTGGTAGTTTGATAGGGATTGCATTGAATTTGTAGATTCCTTTGGATAGTATAGTTATTTTCATTATGTTGATTCTTCTTATCCAAGAACATGGTATATCTCTCCATCCGTTTGTATCATATTCAATTTCTTTCATCAGTCTCTAATTGTTTTCTGCATACAGGTCTTTTGTCTCCTTAGGTAGGTTTATTCCTAGATATTTTATTCTTTTTGTTGCAGTGGTAAATGAGAGTGTTTTCTTGATTTCACTTTCAGATTTTTCATCATTAGTGTATAGAAATGCCAGAGATTTCTGTGCATTAATTTTGTATCCTGCTACTTTACCAAATTCATTGATTAGCTCTAGTAGTTTTCTGGTAGCATCTTTAGGGTTCTCTATGTATAGTATCATGTAATCTGCAAACAGTGTCAGATTTACTTCTTCTTATCCGAGTTGGATTACTTTTATTTCCTTTTCTTCTCTGATTGCTGTGGCTAAAACTTCCAAAACTATGTTGAATAAGAGTGGTGAGAGTGGGCAACCTTGTCTTGTTCCTGATCTTAGTGGAAATGCTTTCAGTTTTTCACCATTGAGGATGATGTTGGCTGTGGGTTTGTCATATATGGCCTTTATTATGTTGAGGAAAGTTCTTTCTATGCCTACTTTTCTGCACGGTTTTTTATCATAAGTGCGTATTTAATTTTGTTGAAAGCTTTCTGTGCATCTATTGAGATTATCATATGTTTTTTCTCCTTCAATTTGTTAATATGGTGTATCACGTTGATTGATTTGCGTTTATTGAAGAATCCTTGCATTCCTGGAATAAACCCCACTTGATCATGGTGTATGATCCTTTTAATGTGCTGTTGGATTCTGTTTGCTAGTATTTTGGTGAGGATTTTTGCATCTATGTTCATCAGTGATATTGGCCTGTAGTTTTCCTTCTTTGTGACATCCTTGTCTGGTTTTGTTATCATGGTGATGGTGGCCTCATAGAATCAGTTTGGGAGTGTTCCTCCCTCTCCTATATTTTGGAAGATTTTGAGAAATGTTTGATAGAATTCACCTGTGAAGCCATCTGGTCCTGGGCTTTTCTTTGTTGGAAGATTATTAATCACATTTTCAATTTTAGTGCTTGTGATTGGTCTGTTCATATTTTCTATTTCTTCCTGATTCAGTCTTGGCAGGTTGTGCATTTCTAAGAATTTGTCCATTTCTTCCAGGTTGTCCATTTTATTGCCATACAGTTCCTTGTAGTAATCTCTTATGATCTTTTGTATTTCTGCAGTGTCAGTTCTTACTTCTCCTTTTTCATTTCTAATTCTATTGATTTGAGTCTTCTCCCTTTTTTTCTTGATGAGTCTGGCTAATGGTTTATCAATTTTGTTTATCTTCTATAAGAAACAGCTTTTAGTTTTATTGATCTTTGTTATCATTTCTTTTTCATTTATTTCTGATCTGATTTTTATGATTTCTTTCCTTCTGCTAACTTTGGGGTATTTTTGTTCTTCTTTCTCTAATTGCTTTAGGTGCAAGGTTAGGTTGTTTATTCGAGATGTTTCCTGTTTCTTAAGGTAGGATTGTATTGCTATAAACTTCTCTCTTAGAACTGCTTTTGCTGCATCCCATAGGATTTGGATCGTTGTGTCTCCATTGTCATTTGTTTCTAGGTATTTTTTGATTTCCTCTTTGATTTCTTCAGTGATCCCTTCGTTATTAAGTAGTGTATTGTTTAGCCTCCGTGTGTTTTTATTTTTTAAAGATCTTTTCCTGTAATTGATATCTAGTGTCATAGCATTGTGGTTGGAAAAGATACTTGATACAATTCCAATTTTCTTAAATTTACCAAGGCTTGATTTTTGACCAAAGATATGATCTAACCTGGAGAATGTTCCATGAGCACTTGAGAAAAATGTGTATTCTGTTGTTTTTGGATGGAATGTCCTATAAATATCAATTAAGTCCATCTTTTTTAATGGATCATTTAAAGCTTGTGTTTCCTTATTTATTTTCATTTGGATGATCTGTCCATTGGCGAATGTCGGGTGTTAAACTCCCCTACTATATTTGTTTGTTTGTTTTGGGGTTTTTTTTTTGCGGTACACGGTTCTTTCTCTGCTGTGGCCTCTCCCGTTGGGGAGCACAGGCTCCGGACGCACGGACCCAGCTGCCATGGCTCACGGGCCCAGCTGCTCCGCGGCATGTGGGAACTTCCTGGACCGGGGCACAAACCCATGTCCCCTGAATCATCAGGCGGACTCTCAACCACTGTGCCACCAGGGAAGCCCAAAGTCCCCTGCTATGAATGTGTTACCGTTGATTTCCCCTTTTATGGCTGTTAGTATTTGCCTTATGTATTGAGGTGCTCCTATGTTGGTTGCATAAATATTTACAATTATTATATCTTCTTCTTGGATCGATCCCTTGATCATTATGTAGTGTCCTTCTTTGTCTCTTCTAATAGTCTTTATTTTAAAGTCTATTTTGTCTGATATGAGAATTGCTACTCCAGCTTTCTTTTGGTTTCCATTTGCATGGAATATCCTTTTCCATTCCCTTACTTTCAGTCTGTATGTGTCTCTAGGTCTGAAGTCAGTCTCTTGTAGAAACCATATATATGGGTCTTGTTTTTTTTATCCATTCAGCCAGTCTGTGTCTTTTGGTGGGAGCATCTAGTGCATTTACATTTATGATAATTATCGATATGTATGTTCCTATTCCCATTTCCTTAATTGTTTTGTGTTTGTTATTGTAGGTCTTTTCCTTCTTTTGTGTTTCTTGCCTAAAGAAGTTCCTTTAGCATTTGTTGTAAAGCTGGTTTGGTGGTGCTGAACTCTCTCAGCTTTTGCTTGTCTGTAAAGGTTTTAATTTCTCCATCAAATCTGAATGAGACCCTTGCTGGGTAGAGTAATCTTGGTTGTAGGTTCTTGTCCTTCATCACTTTAAATATGTCCTGTCAGTCCCTTCTGGCTTGCAGAGTTTCTGCTGAAAGATCAGCTGTTAACCTTATGGGGAATCCCTTGTGTGTTATTTGTTGTTTTTCCCTTGCCACTTTTAATATATTTTCTTTGTATTTAATTTTTGACAGTTTGATTAATATGTGTCTTGGCATATTTATCCTGTATGGGACTCTCTGTGCTTCCTGGACTTGATTAACTATTTCTTTTCCCATATTAGGGAAGTTTGAAACTATAATCTCTTCAAATATTTTCACAGTCCCTTTCTTTTTCTCTTCTTCTTCTGGAACCCCTATAATTCGAATGTTGGTGCGTTTAATGTTGTCCCAGATGTCTCTGAGACTGTCCTCAGTTCTTTTCATTCTTTTTTCTTTATTCTGCTCTGCAGTAGTTATTTCCACTCTTTTATCTTCCAGGTCACTTATCCGTTCTTCTGCCTCAGTTATTCTGCTATTGGTCCCATCTAGAGTATTTTTAATTTCATTCATTGTGTTGTTTATCATTGCTTGTTTCATCTTTAGTTCTTCTAGGTCCTTGTTAAATGTTTCTTGCATTTTCTCTATTCTATTTCCAAGATTTTGGATCATCTTTACTATCATTACTCTGAATTCTTTTTCAGGTAGACTGCCTATTTCCTCTTCATTTGTTAGGTCTGGTGGATTTCTATCTTGCTCCTTCATCTGCTGTGTGTTTTTCTGTCTTCTTATTTTGCTTATCTTACTGTGTTTGGGCTCTCCTTTTTGCAGGCTGCAGGTTCATAGTTCCCGTTGTTTTTGGTGTCTGTCCCCAGTGGCTAAGGTTGGTTCAGTGGGTTGTGTAGGTTTCGTGGTGGAGGGGACTAGTGCCTGTGTTCTGGTGGATGAGGCTGGATCTTATCTTTCTGGTGGGCAGGTCCACTTCTGGTGGTGTGTTTAGGGGTGTCTGTGACTTATTATGATTTTAGGCAGCCTCTCTGCTAATGGGTGGTGTTGTGTTCCTGTCTTGCTAGTTGTTCGGCATACAGTGTCCAGCACTGTAGCTTGGTGGTCGTTGAGTGAAGCTGGGTGCTGGTGTTGAGATGGAGATCTCTGGGAGATTTTCGCCGTTTGATATTATGTGGAGCTGGGCGGTCTCTTGTGGACCAGTGTCCTGAAGTTGGCTCTCCCACCTCAGAGGCACAGCACTGACTCCTGGCTGCAGCACCAAGAGCCTTTCATCCACACGGCTCAGAATAAAAGGGAGAAAAAGTAAAAAGAAAGAAAGAAGGAAGGAAGAAAGAAAGAAAGAAGGAAAGAAAGAAGATAAAATAAAATAAAGTAAGATAAAATAAAATAAAAGTATTAAAATAAAAACTAATTATTAAGAAAAATATTTTTTTTAAAAAGAAGAAAAAAATAAAAAACGGCCCGATAGAACCCTAGGACAAATGGTGAAAGCAAAGCTATACAGAGAAAATCTCACACAGAAGCATACACATACACACTCACAAAAAGAGGAAAAGGGGAAAAAATAATAAATCTTGCTCTCAAAGTCCACCTCCTCAATTTGGGATGATTCGTTGTCTATTCAGGTATTCCACAGATGCAGGTACATCAATTTGATTGTGGAGCTTTAATCCACTGCTTCTGAGGCTGCTGGGAGAGATTTCCCTTTCTCTTCTTTGTTCGCAGAGCTCCCAGGGGCTCAGCTTTGGATTTGGACACGCCTCTGCGTGTAGGTCGCCAGAGGGCGTCTGTTTTTTGCTCAGACAGGACGGGGTTAAAGGAGCAGCTGCTTCGGGGAATCTGGCTCGCTCAGGCCGGGGGTGGGGTGGGGGGGAGGGGCACGGAGTGCGGGGCGGGCCTGCGGAGGCAGAGGCCAGCGTGACATTGCACCAGCCTGAGGCGCGCCGTGCGTTCTCCCGGGGAAGTTGTCCCTGGATCCCGGGACCCTGGCAGTGGTGGGCTGCACAGGCTCCCGGCAGCGGGGTGTGGATAGTGACCTGTGCTTGCACACAGGCTTCTTGGTGGCGGCAGTAGCAGCCTTAGCGTCTCATGCCCGTCTCTGGGGTCCGCGCTTTTAGCCATGCCTCGCGCGTCTCTGGAGCTCCTTTAAGCAGCGCTCTTAATCCCCTCTCCTCGCGCACCAGGAAACAAAGAGGCAAAAACAAGTCTCTCGCCTCTTCGGCAGCTCCAGACTTTTCCCTGGACACCCTCCCGGCTAGCCGTGGTGCACTAACCCCCTGCAGGCTGTGATCACGCCGCCAACCCCAGTCCTCTCCCTGCTCCGACTGAAGCCAGAGTCTCAGATCCCAGCCCCGCCCGCCCCAGCAGGTGAGCAGACAAGCCTCTCGGGCTGGTGAGTGCCAGTCGGCACCGATCCTCCGTGCGGGAATCTCTCCACTTTGCCCTCTGCACCCCTGTTGCTGTGCTCTCCCCCGCGGCTCCAAAGCTTCCCCCCGCCGCCACCCGCAGTCTCTGCCCGCGAAGGCACTTCTAGTGTGTGGACACCTTTCCTCCTTAACAGCTCCCTCCCTCTGGTGCAGGTCCCGTCCCTATCTTTTTATCTCTGTTTATTCTTTTTTCTTTTGACCTGTGCAGGTACGTGGGGAGTTTCTTGCCTTTTGGGAGGTCTGAGGTCTTCTGCCAGTGTTCAGTAGGTGTTCTGTAGGAGTTGTTCCATGTGTAGACGTATTTCTGGTGTATCTGTGGGGAGGAAGGTGATCTCCGTGTCTTACTCTTCCGCCGTCTTCCCGATCGCCCCCCGCAAGTAAGGTTTTATTTCCTAAGAATTTCATTCCTTCTCTCAAATAAGTAAAAAAATTCTGAGTGTATAGATATACTAGAGCTATTCTATCAGATTGCAAAATTTTTTCAAAACTTTTATTTTTCTAATAGTGTACATGTCAATTTTATTACTTTATATTGTTAGTCTTCTCATGAGAACTTATAGAATTTTATTTGAAATTCAGGGAAATTATATCTACATAATAGTGCACTATAATTTTCTCCAGACGTTCCTATAGCTATGAAAAGTATAATGAGATAATTCATTCTAAGAAAATCCATATCTTCCTAATTTTGGATATTATATTCATTATTTTATATGTTTCGATTGCCTGCTTAGACTTTCAGTGTTTTACCCTAAATTCAGGAAATCAAATATAGCTTATAGTATAGATATTTCTGTAAGTTAAGAAAAGGAAAATGTTATAGTAGAGTGCAGGTTTCTACAGATGTCCGTAAAAATTCAACTAATTTTTAAAATATATGCAATTTATACAAATTTATATATAAATTAAACACACATATACATATGTTCAGAGCTTGTCCCAAACAAGCATATATTAATGGGCAAGAAAAACAATAAAACAGCTGTGTTAAAATGGTACATGGTTTTAATAGAGGATAAAATGCTACACTGCTTGAATATATTGCATTATAGTACCTAGACTGTGGAATCCTGGGTATGATTCCTCAAGAAAGTAACAATGAATCATGTGTACCTATGAGTTGAAATTGTATGATGTATTGGATTGTCCCAACTCCTCACTCCCTTCTTTTAATAACACTATACATCTGCATCCTTTGCCGTAGGGCTTCAAAGTGCCTCCAGAAGACAATGCAGACCTTAAAGCCACACCACATTGATAAGGGACTGGCCATATGATTACTGTGGCCAATAATAAGATGTTAGGAGACATGACATGAGCCTCTGCTCACAATGTGCTTTTGTAGCTCTAATTTTATGCTTTTAGCTTTCTACCATCTACATTGAAAAGAGGGTACCCCAGGTTGCTGTGAATCTCAGAATGAGTGACTTGTGGGGCACAACTAATCCAATACGTACCCATAAGTAAGAGAAATAAATGTTTGCTGCTGTAAGCCATTGAAACTTGGTGTTTCTGGTGAAGCATATCATTGTAGAATCTAAAAAATATATGTCAACTATTACATCCATGTCAGATAATTCTAGAATGCGAATATTCTGGAATAAACAATGTAGGGAAAAAATGAACATTGTAAAGGGTAGAGGAATACAAAGAAATCCAGATAATAAAATCTCAAGATCTACTATGAGATACAATAAAATAGCTGTTAATAACTTGAGTTCTTAATTGTTTTATTTTAATCGATTATTCACCTAAAATTTATGTCACCTTGACTCATTAAGCATAAAATGAAATTAGAACGTTTCCACACTGAAGACAATGTAAGGATCTTAGGATTCTTAGAATGATTTTTATCCAATTATTTCCCCATGTCTTTCATTTTATTGTGTATATACACCTTAATCTCTCTCTCTCAATACATACATATATATGCATGTATTTAATGTATTAGATGCATAAATATTATACATAAAGCTCCACAAGACATGATTATTTCTTTAGTTAAATTTCATTTGATCCACCCTCATATTTACTATGACATTTCTCCTCTATCGCCACGGTTCTCTCTGTCCAATGCCAGAAAATATTCCTGTAGCATTTCCTCTATAATCACAACCTTACACAGCTGACTTCTCCCAATTCTCTTTCTGAAAATTTACTTTGTCTTCATTTATGAATGATATTTTCACAGGGTCTTGAATTCTAGGTCGGCATTTCAAAGATATCAGTCCATTGTCTGCGGGCTTCTATTGTTTCTTTGGGGAGTCTTTCTTTGAAGGCAATGTGCCTTTTTTCTGGCTTCTTTTATATTATTTTCTGGCTGCCTTTATAATTTTCTGCTTTGTCTTTGTCTTTGGCAGTTTTACTATGATATTTCTGTTTCTGTTTTTTTCTCCCTTTTGGTTTGCTTTTAGTTATTTTCTTGTTGCATGCCTGATTATTTTTGCATAAGACCCAGAAATTATGTGTGAAGCGTTGCATGACAATTTAAAACTCTAATTTTTTTTTTCTCCAAAACAGTTTGCTCTGAGAGTCAATTAAGCAGTAGTGGATAACCCAAACCGAGACTACCCTGATCTGAAGCTGATTTCAATAACTGTGAGTGCTGGCCTATTTCCGGTTCAGGGTCCCACCTGCCATTATGGTGTGTAGTCTGGGACCCTCCTCCCAGGTTGGCCTTGAATTCCAGTTTGTGTCCTCTCATCAACCCTATGCAACGGTCTAAAACTCTGGTAATTTTGTCAGTCTCTCAACTTCAGGTTATTGCTCAGCTTCTCAGATTCCCATCCTCCTTAGAGCAAATCCTTGAATGGAAAAGTGGTGCCGGGCAGCTGCCTCACAGTCTCTTCCCTCTAGAAGAGTGGATCCGTAGGACTTCAGGGACAGGGAAGCACCCCAATAACCTCAAACTCCAGTTTGTTTAACTGTGCATGCTATTTTTTAGTTGGTCCCACTTAGAGGTCTGCTTCAAGGGGAACTCACTTCCTTTAGCTTGGACCATGCAAAACAACAAAGTCAAAATGTATATAATTATAATATAGAGATAAGGAAATAATAGATATATGGTACCTATATTTTGGTGAGGTGTACATTATATAGTGTTATGGAAAACATGTTCTTTTCCATAAAACATTAAATTCATACTATACTAAAGGATTTACAGCTTGGTTTTCACATAAACTACATTTAAAATTCTGGACTATACAATAGATATTTAGCAAATGCCTGTTGAAATAATGTATTTTTTCACTGAAAGCATATAAATCCATACCTGGATAAACTAACTTCATAGTCATTTATCTCCAGAATATCCCTTAATGCTAAGTATCTGTTCTATAAATAGAGTGCTTTGTCACAAAAGTATAGGTTAAATATACAACTGGCACAAACTAGGGGCTTAGTAATTGTTTGTTAACCTAATTAATTTATGTTGATTGGTTAATGCAGTTTCTCCTATTTTAAGCTTCTTTCAATTTAGTCTCATGTCTTGCATTCAATTTATGGGTTTAAGCTTAGTTTCCATTTTATAGTTTTGCCTACATGAGTGTTTAATAAATGTTAATTAAAAGAATTTGAGGAAAATTTGAAAACAATAAAATTGTGTTCTATGGTATGTTGTATCCGTAGAATATTTTGGATTTAAGTAACAGAAAATATGGTTTCCAGAAAAGAAAAGAAAATAGTGGAATGATAAAGAATAGGAAAGCCTTCAAAGAATATAGATACATTTTATTATATACACCTTTCAGAAAGGATGTAAAAACCCTGTGGGAAAGGAATTAGTGTCTGCATTCTTCTAAGTACTGACTCATCTTTAACTGCTTCCCATTCATGTTCAGCTCAACTCAAAATTCCCAGGAGAAAAAGACAGATTATGACTGAACTGAGTTGGGTCATGTGATTTAACTATAAATAATGCAAAGCTATCATGTGTATTGAACTGAAACTCAGTAATAGGTTATTGTGGGAGAAGTCTATCTGAGTATACATAGACATCATCTTTGTCGGTTCTGGCTGCTGTAGCAAAGTAACATAGTCTGGGTGACTTATAAACAACAGAAGTTTATTTTTCACAATTCTGGAGACTGAAAGTGCAAGATCAGGATACCAGCATGGTCGATGCTCCTTTTCTTGTGAATGCCCCCTTTCAGGTTACATACTGCCACCTTCTTATTGCATCCTCACACAGGGGAAGTGGTGACAAAGCTCTCTGGGATGTCTTTTACAAGGGCACTAATCCCATTCATGAGGTCTTCATCCTCATGGCCTAATTACCTCCCAAGGGCTCCACCTCCTAATACCATCACCTCGGACATTAACATTTCAATATATGAATTTTGGAAGACTCATTCAGACCATTAGTGTGATCTGTAAATATAAATATAGGTATAAAGATGATTGCTAAACATGTGGGTTCTGTAGAGTATATGTGAAACCTAGCCTGTCTAGGAGCTTCTGACATTCCATAAGTGGTCTAAATTTTTCATTATACAATATTTATGAGTCAAGTGTGTCAAAAAAAATCACAAAATAGAACTATAATGTGTTAGAGGCCCAATAAGTATGGAAGAATTTATAAACATCCATGTGAATGCATTTGTGCTTCACAGCCAGGGTAGTCTGCAACATTTCTTTTCTACCTTAACTTAATGTTCTGCTATGCATATTGAGGTATAGTATTTCCCCAACTATATATTGTTTAAATCCAAACTTTTTTCTATATTATAATTTATTACTGAGTTTTATTCCAATATAAAAGTAGCCTTAAACTTTTTATAATTAAGTCACATGGAGTGTTTTTTGTTTTTTTTGTTTCTTTTAAAGATACATGCCATAGAAGTCTGTCTGGTAACTAATAAAATAGGTAAATATGATTAGATCTTAATAAGGTGTTCTGAGAAGTATTGCAAGCACAGTCAATCTGTTCTAGAAGTAACACAGTGTAACTGGAATCCTGAAACCACAATTTATCAGATATGTGACTCCTGGAATGTTACTTAATTTTTAAGCCTTATTCTCCTTATCTATAAAATGGTAACAGTAATAAAACCTACACTGTAGAATTGTGTGAAGAATTAAATGAGATAAAGTTTTTAAGCTGTATAATGCCTGGCATGTAGTAAGGGAATATTGAATTACTATAGTTATGTTAAATATTTCATTAAATACATAATTTAATTACCATATAATTCAAATGACTTATTTGATATATAAATACACAAATTAGTATTTATCACTAGTGTTGGTTAACTCACCAGTACTGACCATTGTTCAGGTAAATGAGTGAGGTCATTGAACTCTTTTCTTTTTTTTTTTTTGTGGTACGTGGGCCTCTCACTGTTGTGGCCTCTCCCGTTGTGGAGCACAGGCTCTGGCCACACAGGCTCAGCGGCCATGGCTCACGGGCCCAGCCACTCTGCGACATGTGGGATCTTCCCGGACCGGGGCACGAACCTGCATCCCCTGCATCGGCAGGCGGACTCTCAACCACTGCGCCACCAGGGAAGCCCCATTGAACTCTTTTCTAATGGAAGTTGGAGCCTCCCAAATACAACTTTACATTAAAAATTTCACGTTCACACATTAGCACTCTGTAGTTTTGGACAGAGATGGAGTTCTGCAGCACAGACCCATCAAGCAGAGGTATTTGAATCTCTAATCAACATACACAGAACTCACATATGAAATCATGTTTTCTAATTTCTCTTACTAGACAGTGCCATCACGTGCTTATTATCATGAGCCACTACTAGACATTTGTACTTTATGGAGTTTTTAAAGGATGTATAGCCCTCACAAGGCAAATTTAGCTCATATTACTGGTGAAATTGGTAGAAATAAATTATCTATTAAATATCAAGATTAGTTACTTCTATGATGTTCAATGCAGAGAAAAAATTTAAAAAGACACCAACGTTAAGTACAAGCCTAGTATTGAACTCACAGTGAAGGTTCTAAATGCCAGTAACTCATTGAATCAGGTGAACCATTTGATATCTGACAACTTTAAGGTGGTGTTAAACCACAGGAAATTGAAACATTAAACTTTCTGGTAGTTATAAGCCATGATGGCCCTAACAAATCACACAGGTATTTCAAATGACATATTACAGCTCATAATCCATATACCTGAATGTAGAAGGAGCTGAGGCTTTTGTTGCTGCTGCTTGTGTTTTAATGGTCTGAATGTTTTCTCTTCCTTTTACACTTGTACATAGAAATATATGCAGCCATAATGTGCTCACTGCATGAGGAGGGCGATTTCAAGAAATTAATACACTGGAAGCCAAATTTGTTTTGTAATGCTGGTGTTCTTAGATAAAAATTTATGCTTAAGGGCTTCCCTGTTGGCACAGTGGTTGAGAGTCTGCCTGCCGATCCAGGGGACGCGGGTTCGTGCCCCGGTCCGGGAGGATCCCACATGCTGCGGAGCGGCTGGGCCCGTGGGCCATGGCCGCTGAGCCTGCGCGTCCGGAGCCTGTGCTCCGCAACGGGAGAGGCCACAAAGGTGAGAGGCCTGCGTACTGCAAAAAAAAAAAAAAAATTATGCTTAAGAAGATTTCCGTTCTTACTCCTTCTGGTGGACCTAGTATAAGCTTGGTGTCTTCTAATATCTACTCAATAACAAACATTGCATTTCTTAAAAGTAGGTACACAGATTTATAAATAAATGCTTCTGAAAACAATTTTCATACATTGAAGAGTCATCTTAAGAAAAGAGAAGACTGTTTTATGCATCATCTTCCTCTCCCACAGATTTTCCTCCATCTGAATATTTTATTATTATTTTTAACATTAATATTGTCTTATACAAGTAAAGCTTTATAACCAATGAAACCTGATATATTTTCATTTATATTGTACAGTCTCATTTTATATTTTACAAGAAAGAATGATTATGTATTAAATCTCATAATCTATTGTTACAGAATTTCAGTAACTGTGATTAGATTCCAATGCAGTTCATGCTTAAAACTTAAAGACACTGGGCTTCCCTGGTGGCGCAGTGGTTGAGAGTCCGCCTGCTGATGCAGGGGACACAGGTTCATGCCCCGGTCCGGGAAGATCCCACTTGCCGCAGAGTGGCTGGGCCCATGAGCCATGGCTGCTGAGCCTGCGCGTCTGGAGCCTATGCTCCCCAACGGGAGAGGCCACAACAGTGAGAGGCCCGCGTACCACAAAAAAAAAAAAAAAAAAAAAAAAAAAAAAAAACTTAAAGACACTTTTCAGCTCAAATTATGTTATATCCATTTTAAACTATTTTAAGGGGCTTTTCCTCCTTTCATAATGTTTCTTTCATACAACACTTTGGGAATAATGACTAAAGCATTATGTATGTGTGTGTATGTGTGTATGTATAATTGGTCCAGGATCAGCAGTCGGAGAAGAAACACGTTATTTAGGAGGCTTAGCGTTTTAGAGCACTGATAATGTTGGGTAATTGACACCCATTCTATTTTTCTGGGATTTATTCTGCAGTTTACCAAAAAGAGAGGTAGAAACAGGCTACTTTCAGAAAATGCTTTGAAAAGTAAAAGGAAATAGCAATAAGTTAATATCAGAGAGTATTATTTTTTTATGTTTGAAAGTTGGAAAAAGACTTCCCATCACAAACAATGTTTACATGATGGTGAGAAAATACCTATTTAAGATAGCTAGTGGGAAGCAGCTGCATAGCACAGGGAGATCAGCTCGGTGCTTTGTGACCAGCTAGAGGGGTGGGATTGGGGGGTGGGAGGGAGACGCAGAGGGAAGGGATATGGGGATATATGTATATGTATAGCTGATTCACTTTGTTATACAGCAGGAATTAACACCATTGTAAAGCAATTTTACTCCAATAAAGATGTTAAAAAAAAAGAAAAATACCTATTTAACTTCAAGACTATTATTTGCTACATATTCATTTCTTATAACAGAGAAGATTTTAGACAATTTTTATTTTCATACCTTTACAACCAAAAATGCTGCATATATTTTTGCAAGACAGAATGAAAAACATTGCCTCACAGGCTGCAATATGTCTTTGAATATTAATTTTAAAGCTGGATCTTTTAAATATAAGGAAAAGCAAAAAATATTTAGGAGCAATGGGTAATAATTTTTGTAGAAGAAAATGCCACGATATTTTTGACCCAACAGAGCAAAGAACCATTACTAAAAATAAAAATTTTAAAAGCAGATTGCCCTAATTAATATTTATCAGCACACTTAATGAAATGTTTATTCAATAAAATAGTTTTATGCCAATGCATATGAAATTTTTCAATTTTGCCGATAATTGTATTTCAGAATATTTTAAAGCCAGTCAAAGGACATTCTGCAAAATTGTATTGTTGTATCTTTTCAGTTACTACCAACTATTTTTACAACCACTGAATATGTACTTAATGCTTTCTGGATATAAATATTCATATTAATATAAATAGAGTGGTTCGTTTTAAAGAAGGGGCCACTTTAGAATAGTACCATATCCAGTTCATGAGTGTAAGAATTCTATTGTCACAAGAAATCCATTTGAATCACACAGCCCTGGAGCAAGCCGCCTTTAGTGGCTCTGTTAAAAAAACAATTTAATCATCTCTTGTAGCTGAGTCCACTGGGCATTTGGGAAGAATCTGCAGAACTGTCAAAGAAGAGGAAAACTAATTGGTGGAAAGGACATCAGGGAGATTTACCTGCAAAGAAAGACTGGGATAGTAGCAAGACGGTCCCAACCAAATAAAAAATGCAATCTTTATTCAAAGTGACAATGACCAGATTGCTTAAATTGATAGATTTATAAGAAGTCTGTTCATGATGAAAAAAAAAAGTTCACATTATTATCATATCTGTCTAAGTGGTTACCTATCTTTGGAGATCAACATTACAAAAGTCAGAGTAAAGCTGGTTTACGAAGTCTAACTTATATAGAAGACTCCAAGTTGCATTGATTGAAAGACTACATATAACTAGACAGGGGGACCTTGTGTTTTGTTTGTTTAAGGGTACGAATTGGGGTTTGCTGACTCTGAGGTATTATGTGCACACTTAATCATCCATAAAGGCAGCAGAGGAAGTTTCTGTTTTGCTTTTCCTCAGTCCTTTTCCTTGGCCTCCTTGGAGCTTTCACAGCAGAGGGCCATTAGCTCTGTCTTGAACCACTGTGTGTTTTTCAGTTTCTATGACAACAATACTCTTCAATTTGCTTCTTACCTCTCTAGCCACTTCTTTTCTTTCTTGTTTTTCTGTCTCTCCTTGACCCATGAATGTTTTTAGTTTCTGTTTTGTTTGTTTGTAATTTTGTTTTGCTGTTTATAAATTTTTGGATTTTGAGTCCTCTACTTTTATCTCTCCGATATCTTTCCTAGATTATCTCATCCAGGCCATGTTTTTTAATACTGTGTATAATTCCTAATGTATATATATCTAAACTCAATCTTTTTTTCTGCATGTCTTATGTATATAACCAACTTCATATTTGACATCTCATTTAGATATCTGACAAGAATTCACAACTCTTTAGAGAGGCACTGGTTATAACTACAATTGTTTTTTATTAAAATTTTGACTACCACATCTGTTCCTTTCTTAGTTTTCCATTATCAGCTATTTTCTCAAGCCATCAACTTATGATTCATCAAACCTCTATCTTGTCACTAATTTTCATTCATTTAGTCTCCCCCAAAATATCTCAAACATACATATTTTTGAGAATATATTGAGAGTGTGCATATTTTCTCGATCCACACTACCAAAGTCAATGACACCAATTGCTGTTGGCTACACAGCTGCAATGTTTCCTGATTTATTCTCCATGATCCGCACTTGTCCACTTACATCTATTCTCCATACAGCATTCTGAGACATCTTCTAAAAACGTCAGTGTATATATCATTAGCTTTCTTAAAATCTTAAAGATCTTACAGACAAATCACTCTTTAATGAGACTTAAATTGCTTTCCTTCTTCGCTCTTGAACCATCTCTCATGTAACTGTCCTCTAGTTGATTTTCTTCTCTTGTCACTCATATAAAGTATTTTTATCCAGATATTCACTCCCCATTCCTATCATACTCTTTGCATGCCAACTAATTATTAACTTTCAAACTGTAACTTATATGATAGTTTTTAGAAAAATTTTCCTGCTAATGTACCAACACACTTTGTCTCTGTCATCTCTCTTAACATACCAGGTTTTGCTTTCTTAACACTAACCTGAATCTTTGTCTACTTCTGCTGAATTTTTGTCTACTTCTGCTGTTGTCTACTTCTGCTGTCTACTTCAGATAAGCGCCATTTTTTTTCTGTGAGGGTCTAAGTAAAGACCATGTTGGAGCAAACTGTCAGCCTTTATATCCTGTACCTGATGCAAGGTCTGTCCATTATATGTCAGAACTATTTAAGTTGAATAGACAAATAGAGAGAAGGGAGTAAAATGAGACCCACAGTATTTAAGAGAACTTTCCATTTGAAAGATGAACAAAGATTTTTTAAGAGAATATTTCATTTGAAAAATGAAGAGGCTGCTTATTATAAATGTGATCAATACATCTAAAATGCAGTTAGAACATTTTATTATTTATGAATGCCCCTTATTAACAGAGTACACCCTACTTATTTTAAAATATTCTTAAAGTACAATATGCATACATAAAATATACATATTATAAGTGTATGGTTGAAAATAAACATTCTTGCATGACCAACACCCATATCAAAAAGCAAAATATCCCTTCTTACACTTCCTTTCATTCATTACCAAGTTCCATGGATAACCACTGTCCATACTTTTAAGAACATAGATTTTGTTTGTTTGCTTGTTTGAATCCAAAACTTTTATTTTCCTGTTTATAAAAGTAATACATCTTTGTGCTGTAAAAAACTGAGACAATACAAGTAAGCGATCAACAGAAATAAAAGTCACTCCCTAGAAAAATCTTTTGGTGTAAATTTTTCTTTTTCAGCTGTATACATATAATTTGTAAAACAAAACAGTGGTTGTGCAACACATAGTTTGTTTAAATTTAACAATATTTCTTTGCTATTCATAATGAACATTAGATAGTTAAGTCTTAGCATACTTGCTTGACTATTTTCTTCTTTTTAAAATTATTTTATTGCTGTAAAATATTATATATATATATATAAAAAACATGACATATGTATATATGACATGAAATATGCTATTTTAACTATATTAAAGTGTACAATTCAGTGGTGCTACTAACATTCACAACGTTGTGCAACCATCACCCATATCCATTTCCAAAATTTTTACCCCCCCAAATCGAATTCTGTACCATTAAGCAAATACTTTTCCTTCTCCATCACTCCCCCCACCCACCCCAGCCTCTGGAAATTCTAATCTACTCTCTATCTCTATGTATTTGCCTAGTCTAGATATTTCATATAGGTGCAGTCATACCTTATCTGTCCTTTTGTACCTGGCTTATTACACTTAACCTAACATTTTCAGGGCTCATCCGTATTGCATCATGTGTCAGAATTTCATACCCTTTTATGGCTGAATACTGTTCCATTGTATGTATATATAAATTTTGTTCTTTACATAAATGACATCATACTAATTTTCTCTTTTGTGTCTTGTTCTTTTGTTCAATATTATATTTGGGATATCCACCTACATTTCTGCAACAGTAATAGAAATGATTTTGATTGCTGTACAGTATTCCATTGTGGGAATAATATATTTGCCTATTTCACTGTTGGGCTTTGGGGCAAATTACAAATTTTGGCTACTATGGCTATTACTGCTATGGAGTATGTCTTATGATAAATATTTTTTTCTGGAGCATATAGACCTCAGTGTGAAATTTCTGATCATATATTCTGCTTTAGTAGGTACAGCTAATGAGCTTTCCAATGTATTTATATCAATATACACTCCCACCATCACAGTAAGAGAAATCCAGCTGTCCTACATCCTCACCAAACTTGGCGTTGCCTTTCTTTTTCACTTTTGCCATTCTGTTGAGTGGGTCGTAGTGTAACATTGTGTTTTCAATTTGTCTTTTCTTCATAATTTTGTTAACCCCTTGTCTTTTGTCCAAGTCCACACTGGACTTTCTGTCTTTGTCACACTCATATCTTGAAATTCTTTGTATAGTCTAAACATACTTTGTTGAAAATATGCACAATGTCATTATCTCTAATATCATGCCTTGCTTTGCACTTTTTTAATTATATCTTTTCATAAATAGGAGTTTTTAATCTTAATGCAGTCCAAGTTATCAATTTCTTTTTCTCTTTAGGTTAGAGCTTTTTGTTTTCTGTCTAAGAAAACTTTGCCTACTCCAAGGCCACAAAAATATTCTATTTTCTTCTAAGTTATTATTGTTTACATTTCACATCTAGATCTGAATCCATCTTGAATTAATTTTTTATATATAGTATAAAGTAGTGGCCAAAATAGATTCCTTCCTCCACCATGGATATCCAATTGACTCCCCACTGAAAACCTCATCTTTTCCTTTCTGTACTATGTTATCGCCTTAATCATTAATCAGGACTTACATATACACTCCTCTTCCTTAGACTTGGGGAATGTTGATTTAAGAGCTCACATTTGATTACGTTACAGACCACAGCCTGGAGGGCAGACCTGATTGAGAAAACATACCAGTAGGGGTTATCCCCATAGACTACATAACATAATGGTAATTGGAGTGGAAGGGAGAGGAAAGATGGTTGATATGTATTTAAACCATAATTTCAATCAGATTTAAGAACTGCCTGGATATAGGACATGACCAAGAAAGTGCAATAAAAAATTAACAATGAATAACTTTGATTGGCATAGCAAAAGAAGAAAATTGCTTTTAAAACAACTTTAATAAACATGATATTATAAGTTTATCCATATTGTATCAAGTTTCCGGTGAGCAATACAAGTGGATTGTCCACTCATAATCAGAAAAAAATGCCCTGAACTCAGACAAATGGTCATTTGCATACAGATGATTGTTGAAGTTTTGAAATTCTGAAAGTAGAAAATAGCTACAGCAAAACAAGAATATTAATATAGCCATCTTCCTTGTATCCATCCATTTTTCACAAATAGTAATTAATATAGCCAAATCTTAGGATCATGAGGATGGTTATAGATTACCTATTAATCAAAAATAAATTAGGTACAGTTTTCTTTTTCTTAAATTTATTTATTTATTTTTGGCTGCGTTGGTTCTTCGTTTCTACGTGCTGGCTTTCTCTAGTTGCGGAGAGCGGGGTCTACTCTTCGTTGCGGTGTGTGGGCTTCTCATTGCGGTGGCTTCTCTCGTTGTGGAGCACGGGCTTTAGGTGCATGGGCTTCAGTACTTGCAGCACGCAGGCTCAGTAGTTGTGGCTCATGGGCTTTAGAGCGCAGGCTCAGTAGTTGTGGCCCACGGGCTTAGTTGCTCCGCGGCATGTGGGATCTTCCCGGACCGGGGCTTGAACCTGTGTCCCCTGCACTGGCAGGAGGATTCTTAACCACTGTGCCACCAGGGAAACCGGTATGGTTTTATTTTTCATTTAATATATGCCACATAAACCGTTATGCATACATTATTATGCATGACTATAAAAGTAGGGATTCTATTTACAAATCGACCATAACATTTAAATTTCCAATCTAATTCTATTTATTAAAACCTTGATAGTGAAAAATATACCATCACCAAAATGACAAAAAGCATTTTGTTTACTATCATTCTTAAAAGGAACTGAACTGAAAATATTCCCATTCCTTGCCCAACTTGTAACATGTGGGATTGATTTATGTATTATTAGGGTAGGCAGCAGCTCTATTAATGTGATTTAAGGGACTTTAAGAAAGTTTCCCCTGAATAAATTAATTCCCAGTTGGATCTTTCTAAATATTCAGCATTAGTGCTTTTCCCTGTGGGCTTTTTATAAGAGATAGAGAGAGAGAGCTAACCATTACATTTCCTTGGAGAGGTAACATATTATCTAGCTAATGAATTAACAGAGAACAATTGGTTGCATTTACTACCACAATGGATATTTGTACCGTAGATCGCTGGATTCTGAAGGGAACAGGAAAGTAAAAAAATGTGCATCATCAGCAACAGAAAGGAGGAAAGTCAGAAAACTAAAAGGCAGAATTTTTCGTCTGGATTTTGAAGTTGAGGCAAGAAAGACCACATGAAGAGAAGTGAAACTCTGTGTAAGCATGTGTGTGTGTATGCACACATACATGCGCACATATATATTTGTTTATAATACTTGCATATTGCGTGTACTATAATAAAATTGGATTTATTCTCCCAACATATTATAAACATTTATGATATTAATATTTACCTGAAACTTTGCAGTATCTGAGTACCATAAATGAGTACAATTTTCAAGTATTTAAAAGTTGTACACTATATTGTAATCTAAAATATTAATCATAATTACAAGCAACTACAAAAACAAATTTTACCTGATAAAATTTCTCTTGATTTGCTCTATTGTTTTGTTATATTTTTAAAATTTAAATTTAGTGAAGCTTTTCAGCTCTGGTCAAATGCACGTCCACATATTTATTCCACAGTTCATCTTTCAACTTCTGTTCAGAGGAAGTGGATAGCAATTAATCTTTTAGAGGCGTAGCACTTTTACTTACAGGAGAATTATGGCAAATTTAAAATTTTATAACTACTGGAAAATACCTTATTTTGCTGTATGTGAAAGGGATTTTTCTCTTCATTGTACATTCTAGTACAGCTATTCTGAGAAAACAAAACAAACAAACAAAATAACATTTCTCCACACCATATTTTTCTACTTTTCCAATGAGTATTTATTATAACTTATTTTTTTCTATTTCATTTTTCTCTGATAGAACTAATAATTTTGAAGGATTAGGATTGAGGCTTGGTTTACAACCCTTCTCCATCTATAATTTCTTCCTACAAGGTCTCATAAAGGCGAATAGCCTTAAAGAGATCGCTACTAGTCATAGCTCCCAAATTTATATGCCTACTCTTCAATCTTCTCTTGAGCTCTAAACTTCTATCTCTGCCTAATTGAAATATCCATTTAGGTACCAAAACTGAGGACTTCAGGAAGCTCTCTGTATTTTCCACACCTTCAACTCTGTTCTTCCAGTTTTCCCCATGATCGTAATTGGCACTATCTTCCAAAGTGCCAAAGAAAAACCTGATAGTCACTTTTAACACCTCTCTTTCCTTTTCCTACAATCTAACTAATTAACAAATCCTGCTGGAAAGTTTTCACATGGCATTGTCTTATCATTTCCACTGTTCTTTCTTTAATCCAAGCATCCATTGTATCCAGTATATACTATCACCATGTCTTATTACCTGTTTATGTCTGTTTCACCTTTTTGTATGCAGTGGCATGATGTCAGAAAAAAATGTTTAATTGGCTGTATAGATGAATGTCCAGCAGCAAGGGTAATAATAATTGAGTCTAGAAGAATGGTAATCATGCCATGGTGAAGTGTTCGCCTATATTTTTGCCTGCTTTAAATTGGAAGGCAAATAATGACTCTTAAACTAAGAAGAACTTGTAGCTTTGGGGTAAAGGGTAGAAAAGCAGAATTTTAGCACCATCGGCAACTTCAGTCAGTTTATACAATATGGTGCAATAAAAAAAGGGAGACTCTCAGAATAAGAGAATACCAGTTTGGAAATAGACATGGTAGGAAGGAAGTAGAGAAGCCTAGATACACAGGATTGAAAAAGGAGACCAATTCTTATCCCAATCAGTAAAAAATCAAGCTGAGAATGTCTTTGAGCCCTGTGACTAAGCCTTGTGACAGGATCCAAAAATCATGTGGCCATTATACACATTGATAACATTAATGAATGGATTGATTTTTTTCCAGTAAATCCTATCAGTTAAGCACAATGCTTATGGGAAAGAAACAAAAGTTGTGGTGTTCCAAAATAAACACAACAGACTGGGTGAAAAATATTAAAGAGAGAGAGAGTGAATAGCCACACATACACTCATTGTGTCTCTTTTTAATAGAGCTGACTAAACATAGCTGACTAAATCCTTGAGTCAGATGTAATGTGGAAGAAACAATCTGGAACAAAGGACATTTGGGACCATGGAGAGGACTCGTCCTAGCCCAAACCCCCTTGCCATTACTGCTCTAATATACACTGCCCATC
Source organism: Aethalodelphis obliquidens (assembly GCF_003676395.1). Lineage (NCBI taxonomy): Eukaryota > Metazoa > Chordata > Mammalia > Artiodactyla > Delphinidae > Aethalodelphis > Aethalodelphis obliquidens. The sequence goes on along the minus strand of NW_020837973.1, from coordinate 19,313,030 downwards.
TTTCAATTACCAGCACCTCCTCTGAGGTCTGCACCAGCTGTGGAATCTCTCAGTCCCCAGGTGAGTCAGGCCAGACATGGGGGAATCAACATTCTCTGAGAAGGGCCCACAGGCAACAATATATAGTGGCTCATGCACAAATCCTCCATCTTTATTGCTTCTCAGGGTAATAACTCTGAGAATCATGTTCTATACCATTTCACAGGTTTCCTCAGTGGGATTAACTCCAGTTTAACTTTCTCCACTAGATAAACTTGTATTTGCTCCCTGCCTTACATATCTCACTTCTCATTCCCTGTTAGTGTTTCCTGAAAACACCTCTCTAATGAACTACTTCAATCTTTTTGTCAAGTTCTGATTCTGGGAAAATCTAGACCATGGCAATCGGTACAAGAAGTGGTCCTAGAGAGAAGAATGTCATGATGGGATTTTGGAATTGTATGTCTTGCTGGACAGATAGCAACAAGGACCATATTGCTGCTAGTGAGTGATGTGGTAAGTTCTACAGCATTACACTTACTAAAACTTTCCCATGTGGTGAATTTAAGAGTAACGTGAGGCAAATCGGGCTGTGATTTACACAGATGGGAACGCACTGCCTCATGTAATGTGTAGCATTTGAGAAAACGGCAGCAGTGTTAATAACATGAACATATTGATTTTTTATCAAAATCTCGAATTAAATGTGGAAAACGATAGAGCGATATTGAGACTCTGGTGATGGTATCTTCCGCCACAAAATTTTTTATTTGTCTTTGATTCTGCCAGGAAGTTTAGGATAAGTGTCAAGCTAGGCTAAGGGTAGACCAAATACATCTAATGAGCAAGTGGTTAACTCAGATTTGGGTTTCAGTCTTCATGCGAACTTGTCCAGCTCTAATTTGCCTAGCTTGCCTACCTTTCATTTGCAGTTGTTTACCAGCCACATTATTCTTAAGGAATCTTGAAATTTAGCTTTTGATTTCATAGCCCATGTGCCCTGCAAGCTCTGTTCATATTCTCAGCCTTTCAGGGCATTTTGTAGATCGGTGAAATCCTCCAGGGGAAATAGAGATTGAATTTATCTTTCACTTTCTTTCTTTTGATGCTCTTGCTGCCTAGCATCTTCTGTGAGACAAATATCTTGGAAGCTCCCTGATGAGTTCAAAGAGAAATTTCGTATATTTTAAACAGGGTTTCCAGCTGTTCATGCTTGAATGGGTGATATGCTAAAAGCTACTCTTCTAGGAGAGAGAAGAAGTGTATATAAATATATATCTAAATATACAATTTTAAATAAATATCATCAATTAATATAGACTTAACACCTTACTAAAGAATGATATAATACATTTTATCTTTCCTCGGGAACTGAACAATTACTTGCATTAACTGTTTTCACATTAATTTACAATACTTTATAAATATCTGCTTAACTTAGTAATTCTTACTAGAAGTATATACCAGGATAATGTAACTTAGTAATTCTTACTAGAAGTATATACCAGGATAATGTCTTAATAAGGATGTAAGCTCTTTAGTTATACTTCTTGAGTTCAAATCCAAGCTCTAAATTTTTCTAGCTCTGTTACCTAGAGCAAATGAGTAAATTTTCCATCCATTTTATCACATTCCTCACTTATAAAATGAGGATAATAAAAGTCCTATCAACTTTATGGCTCTTGAACAAGAATTAAATAACAACACAGGAACATTACTTCGAACAGTGCCTGACACATGGTAAAAACACATTAACTGCAAGCTGCTAGTAATCATATATGTATATAAATACAAAACTTTTCTAAGTTGTAACATTTTTAAATATTATATTTATTTGATGAATATAAATACCTTTATCAATTCAATTTTTTTTTTTTTTTTTGCGGTACGTGGGCCTCTCACTGTTGTGGCCTCTCCCATTGCGGAGCACAGGCTCCGGACGCGCAGGCTCAGCGGCCATGGCTCACGGGCCCAGCCGCTCTGTGGCATGTGGGATGTGGGACCTTCCAGGACCGGGGCACGAACCCACATCCCCTGCATCGACAGGCAGACTCTCAACCACTGCACCACCAGGGAAGCCCCCAATTTTCTTTTTTTAAACTAGGGCATTTCTGGTATTTTAAAAAACAGAATTATGAGTTATACATTAACTAATGCACACAAAATTTTAAAACTCATTGAACTATTGAAGTGATGAATGTATATGATATTTATCAAATAGAATATATGATCTTTTTAAAAATAATGCCTTTTGGGGCTTCGCTGGTGGCGCAGTGGTTGAGAGTCCGCCTGCCGATGCAGGGGACGCGTGTTCGTGCCCCGGTCCGGGAGGATCCCACATGCCGCGGAGCGGCTGGGCCCGTGAGCCATGGCCACTGAGCCTGCGCGTCCGGAGCCTGTGCTCCGCAACGGGAGAGGCCACAGCAGAGAGAGGCCCGCGTACCGCAGAAAAAAAGATAATAATGCCTTTTCTGGTGTTAATACCCATCAAACTATTGTAACAAATGTAAATCTAAACAACCAGGGATATCTGGTATTATACATCCTGCAGTTATGATACTGAGATTTATATTTTCATGTCACTTTGGTTTGGAGTGACTCCCTCCCCATTACTGCTGAAATATTTTCCCTGTAAAAAAGAAAACTATTTCAATGAGATCAGATTTCTTAGAGTGCTACAAACTACACTGATAATATTTTTTATTTGCATGAATGTATGTTTAATGAATTTGCCTTTATTTTTGACACAGCTTAAAACACAATTAAAAAAATAACTTGGGCTTCATAAATGAGTCCGTCCTAAATGACCTAATTCTGTAACTGCCTATGGTGAATTTTCCCCATTTCCCTTATTAAAGTGACAGAACTAGGAAGATTCTGAGATTGTTCTTGTATCGTGTCTTGTCACCGTAGACAAAATTCTAATCTCTTCTGAATTTACAAGACTAGCAATTGTCCTTAAGTGTTTCTTTTTTTTCCTTGAGAAGCAATTTCTTAGATATACATTGTACTCTTAAAAGCATTTAAGAGTCAGGATGTTTTGTGTGAACTCATTGTTACAAATAATGAAATACAAAGTAAAAAATAACCAAAACTTTTATATGCTATTCCTTTTTGGAACATGTTAATAATATCTTAAAACAGAAAATAAACAAAATTTACTTTTTAGCAGCGTATGTTCATTATTTATATTGCCTATAAAAACAAATATGAAGAATTCCACAATAGTATATTTTTAGAAATAAAGTGTTCATAAATTCCTTTTTACTACTACTGATTAATATTTAGAATAAATGTCTGAATTTAAAAATTTTATCTTGATAATGTTGTTGCAAATTATTCCAGTGGATTTGATTATATAATCACTGTGTATCTAGTCATATAATTTTTTTCCTACTGGAATCTCATAGGTCAATTTTAGAGAAAAGTTATGAAAAACATACTTAAATTCTCTATTATCTCCATTATCTCTACATACCTTTGAAATTAATCAAAGATACATACATTTTACTGGTAATTTCTGATTATCTATGCTAATGAAGAGAAACATTAGTGGGAATCATACCTACTGAGGGGTAAGCTTTCTCTGAAGTTCTTTCACTGCTAAACAGCTTTCAGCTGATATTCTAAGATATAGGAATAGGAAAATAAAAAACAGCAGGATATTGATGGAATTATGAATATTAAATTATATAATGTTGACTTTTCATTTCCAAAAGAAACTTTTTCTTATTTCTAATCTGTACAAACTATTTGAAGAAACACTGCTCGGTCCTTTACAAAGGCCTATCATAATTAACTACTAGTGGGAGTGTAAATTCTGTATTTTTTTGAGAGGCAATTTTGAAATCTCTATTTTTTTAAATATTGAAATTTAATGTTTAGGTATTTAATATATAGGCATAATCAGAAATGCTCATAAAGATTTTTGTATAGTAATTTTGTAGGGTTAATGCATAACCTCTTGAAACTAATTGTTACAACAAATATTGCTCTATCCATAGGATGCATGTTAATTTTCGGGGGCTGCCGTTACAAATTATCACAAACTGCATAGCTTAAAACAACAGAAATTTATTCTCTCACATTTCTGGAACCCAGAAAATCATGGCATTGGCAAGAATGTTTCCTCCCAATGGCTCTGAGAAAATCTGTTCCATGCCTCTCTCCTAGCTTCTGGTGGAAGCTGCAATCCTCAGTGTTCCTTGGTTTATAGATGCATGGCTCCAATCTCAGCCTTGGTTTTCATAATGCCTCTTCTCTTGTGTGTCTTTGTGTCTTCTTTTCTTCCTTCTCCTAAGACATGTATCTTTGCATTTAAGGCCCATCCACTTAATTCATGATGATCTCGTCTCAAGATTCTTAACTAAATTACATACGTAAAGACTCTTCCAAATAATGTCACATTCACAGGACATATATTTGGGGGGCTATTATTCAATCAACCACAGAATATAATATAATACAGGCGTTAAGCTTTTTGAGTAATATTTAATAATAAGTGAAAATGTTTACTGTAAAATATTTCACTAAAAACAGATATAGACTATAAATACATTGTTTTTTACATACTTATGTGTGTGTGTAATATGTTATTCAGTACCTTATATATATAAATTATTGGAAGGCAATACAAAGAAATTATACTAACATAATATGTTATAATGGGTGATCTTAAGGCGGTGGGGATTATAGGTGTATTTTTTCCTTTGTGTCTCCCAAATGTTCTTAAATGACTGTGACTTACTTTTATAATAATATGTTAAACGTTAATAAACTGATGTATATTTTCAGGATCATTCACTCTACTCATTTTATTAATTTTCTTAATTTCAAAAATAAAGCCAACATAGATAGCATAATATGCTTAGTTTTGGTCACAAGCACATTCACAGTCACAAGAAAAGACTAGAATCAGTTTTCATTTTCCTTGTGACCACTCTGTGAAATATATTCTTCCCTACAATCTCATTCTCTTTAAAGTATCGTAATTTTTTTAGGTCCTGTTTGAAAATTAGCAACCTTGTGGCTATTTGTAATCCATTTGTTAGTTCAATAAAAATACTGTATGTAAGGCCAACTGGCCCGAGGCAGGGGAACGCAATTAGACTCACAGGTTGCATCAGACCGAAACTTTCCGGACCACCCAGTTCCAGGAACTGACCTGGGGACTTTCCACCCGGCCCAGCCTTCCCGCCTTTCGAGGGGCGGGACTAACAGTCCCAAGACTGATGCGACCGGCACCAGATATTGCTAAGATACCCGAAAAGACCACCAAATAAGGAATACCCTGCGCCCTCCCGGATTCACCACACCCCGTTCCCTTCTTTCCCTATAAATTCTGCCCAAACCCTCGCCCGAGCGCGACTTCTCTGGCCCTTTCTCTCAGACCAGTGAACCTCGCCCGGGAGCGTTCCCAAATAAAGCTTGTTTAAGCTCTCCCCCGTTTCTTGGTGCCGTTCCTTACACTGTATAGGGAGAGTCCAATATTACACACATTAAAGCTACTTTTTGGATTTTGGATGATACTTGTAAATCTGACTGTTTTTCTGAATGAAGCATTTGCATATGAAGTTCATCTTTACTTGAATGATTTATATGGTTTTATTGCTCTACAAACCTCTCTGAAAATCAGCCAGGAGTAGAAGATGTAGGCTCAAGTCCAGTCCTTATGGAATATAGGAGATATGACCTTGGGTAACTCATTTCTTCATTAATAAAAGAAGAATAATGTTTGTTGAAGTTTTTAGGGATCAATATGTAACATTACTTCATTCTTTCCTAGTTTAAATTCAATAAAGAAATATGAGAGGAGGCAAATGTTGATGAAATGTAATTCATAATAGTGATAAATCTAATTGAATAAAATGGCTTCAGGAACTGTCAAATGGATGTGCTAGCAATTTCTCCTGAATTAAAAGTCAACTCCATCACATCACAGTTCTCCCTAATGCAAAGCCTGATCCAACAAGTTTACCTTGGCAGCCATAAAAGAAAGAAGCTGCAAAGTACGTGCCTAGAGAATGGAGTCTTTCTTCCAGTTGGTCTCCTGTATCCAATAAGCCATTCCTTTTCCTCTAGGGAGGTCAGTGATGGAGTCTTCAGAAGTGGGAAGTATACCTCCCACACTTTCCTTTATTTCTCTTCCTTTACTCCCTTCCCATTGAAATGTACAACATGAGCCCTAAGCATTCTCCCTCACATAGGATTTGCATTCCTTCCTCTTAGGTAATGTGAGGATTCAATGACATGTTAGTTTTGGTCTTCTCACCGTTCATCGCCTCTGGCGCAGAATCTGCAACAGGAATCTCCCAAAAATGTGCTCCTAAAATAGACATTACCCTGCAGTAATTTTATGGTTTTGCTCTTACTATTCTCCCATTACCCCACTTTGGTATTGTTCTTCTCTTTTTCTTACAGCTTCCTCAAGTTTCTCTACATCACACAAATAAACAATTCTTTCCTTTTATTTTCAGAAAAGTCTCTTACATCTTTGTAGTAACATGCAGCCAATTAATATTTGAATTCTAAGTGATGATGAGCATTTATTCTGCTTGGGCAGCACCCACTGGTTGTTAAATATTTTAAATATTTCTCCTATTTATTTCATTACATTATGATAGTTTAATGGTTATTCAATGGTTAATTAGCTCAATGAGGAGTGCCTTAAAACCTGGGCTTTCACTTACTCATTTTTATGTTGTATTTGTGTGTGTGTGTTTATGTTTATTACTATGCATACTTTGCATGTGTTACGTAATGTAAACTACAAAGTGATATATAATTTTAAGGCATTTAAATTCACTTGAAATTAAATATTACTGATTATTTCAAAGACAAAGAATTCCAAATGATACATAGGGGGTTTAAAATATTCTCAGACCTGGGCTTATGGAGTATGCATATTCTATTTTTTATACACTTTCCACAACTGGTTTTTAAATTGATGAAAAAATATAAATATACTTAGGCTAATGAGGTCCAATGGAAGAAGCAGAACACATTACTGATCTCTTGCTCCCTCCCCCCTCTAACTGCTTCTTCTAACAAATACTGGGAGACCCACTGCAATAGGTAAGCGGATAGAGTTTGCTTCTTTTTGTTTCCCCATCTCAACCCACATGGGGAGGTTTTTGCTTAGTGCTTTTTAACGCCTTCTGAACTTATTTCTCTTTATATCTCTTTATATTATGGATTCAGGCTCTATTTTGCCCTTTATCTCTTTCCTAGGCTCCTCTCTACTATGTTCTCTGTGAGATGAAATTCTCCCTTCTAAATATCGTGTTCTTATCAATTTTACTGCCAATGTTAATTTTCAAGAACCTTTATACAGAAAAACAATCTTGCTTTCAGAAATCCTGAGCAAGAAAGGTAGCAATGAGAACCAGGAAAGAGATAAATGGAGGAACAGGTAGTATCTAAAGGTTTTTGTACAGCTAGGATTTTATATAAGCTAGTTGTTTTGCCTAAAGAGCCATGTCACATAGCATTCCTCAAGATGTGACCCACTGGCCACATGCATCAGAGTTACCTGGGCTGATTGTGAAGCATGAGGATTCCTGGACCCCATTGCAAAACAGAATCTTTGGGACTGGATCCTGGGAATCTGCATCTTTTAAATCCCCTGCTTTATATTTTTGTTTTAAAGCCACCAATAGACAGGTACTTTACCCATCTCTCTCTCAAGATTTCTCAAAGTTTAGTCCATCAGGCCAGATTGAAATCAACTCTTTGTCATTTATTAATTGGATGAGTTCCATATTCTGCTGAAGATGCTGGCTTTCCATTTAATCCTAGTATGACTTGTTTTTGACAGTGATGAAACTGTTAAAGTCTAAAAATGCTTAATAAGACATTTTCAAAATTAGACGCTTAAGATGCTGGATACAGATCTCATTCTGTAATCCATTAGCTCTGTCTGGAACTGGACACTCCCTGAGCCTTCCAAAGGGATTTCCATTCTTGGGTCTATCAACACTTTGTTATAAATGTGTTGTGCTTAGGTAGGAGATTTCTGAGAAGGCTTTCAACATTATTATGCTAATGTACATCTTGGCCTACACAGAGGGATTCTATCATTCTGTCCCCAGTTGTCTTCTTTAGACCTTTCAAGTAATAACATTTACAACTGCTAGAACAAATGGCACTCACTGTGATTCAGGAGTCCTGTGCCCATCTTTCAACACAATTATGTTACTGGGTTGGCTGCATTGTGTCAAATGGCTTCAACTGAGGAGGACAAGGGAAGACCTGGACCAGCAATCTCGGTCCTGTGACAGCAAGCAAAGAACTGCAGACTACCACTTCGGCCTTAAGCGCAAAGCAAAAGCATAGTAACACTCTCAGAGAGAGAGAGAGCGGGCTGTTTCTGAGAAGTGAAACCAGCATTCCTGTACAGGCTTAAGGGTGTTTTTAAGGAGCATTCTTCAGGGAGGCGGGGTGAGTGACAGGGGATCATTATTGGATTGACAGTCTCGAGCTCTGTAACAAGTTCACTATTGTGATTGCTCTAAGAAACGTCCACCAGGGCAGGGGAACCACATGTAGATTTTATTATAATGATGGTATAATGAGTTTGGATTTACTATAGGTTATATGCCTGTCTGCTCTGGGCATGCACAGCCCAGAGAACTTCTCTCATGTTACTGTGGCCCCTCTTTATCAGGATAAGTTTGCCCAACACATGACTATAGTTTCACCCATTCTGGGTGGGGTCAAGGGACGGTCCCCAGATGGTTGAGGTGTGACTCGATTACTCCCTCTTGTCTTTTTGCCCCAGTCACCTCCTTGCTGTTATGTCAACAGCATCCCCAGATGACTGGGGTGTGACCTGATTATTCCTCTTTTGTCTTTTCGCCTCTGTCACCTTCTTGCTGCTAATGTCTGACTAACTTCCTAACAATTACAAATAGTACGTTATTTGGAAACTTAATTTGTCTTTAATCCAGTTTTAATGTCATCCATCATATGAAGACTTAATGCAGACAATACTTTTAGCCCTGTAACTCTAGTATAAAAAGTTTCCTTCAATATATAGAAGAGTTCCTATTGGATATAACAGTATTAAAAGATATGGCAACCCAAGAATTTGACTCTATACTATAATACATGAAGTGCTAAATATGTCTTAAAATTATTCACATTTGTGTCTAAAAACAATAATCTAAAGTATGTGTAATTTTTTAAATGAATGGCTTATGTGTCTATATATATCTATGTCATGTAAAGTTAGGAAGCAATAATAAGCGTACTAAAATTGATGCTTCATTTAAAACAAAAGCACTGTATTAAAATGGTCAATGGGTTATAATTAAATTATATTGGATACACTTACTTATATAAAAAGAACACAAAAATCGTTGCTAAATATTATGTTCTCTTTGCCAGTGTTTATCTATTCTGGAACACATTGCATAATGAAATTATAAATTATTATAGAAAAAAGTTGCCATTTATCTCTCTCAGCAGTTCTTCTTTTAATGCTGTTTTTCTTTGTGAGAACATTACTGTTAATCTTGTTCACTAGCATTTGGACGGTGCTTCTCACAAAAGTCCTTCTGGAAGGAAAAAGCTTTAACGCATTATTGGTCCTTGTGTAACAATGGTGACTGCTCTTGAATAAAAAGTTAATTTGGCGGCTTCCCTGGTGGCGCAGTGGTTGAGAGTCCGCCTGCCGATGTAGGGAACACGGGTTCGTGCCCCGGTCCAGGAAGATCCCACATGCCACGGAGCGGCTGGGTCCGGGAGTCATGGCCGCTGAGCCTGCGCGTCCGGAGCCTGTGCTCAGCAAAGGGAGAGGCCACAACAGTGAGAGGCCCGCTTACCGCAAAAAAAAAAAAAAAAAAGTTAATTTGGGATCATACTAAAGATGGTTTTTTTTTGGAATTCCAGCTACTGCCCCGGGCACGATAGACTGTATTTTATGGTCCCTTTAATCTACAAATAGTATAGGCCACTTCCTGGAAATGATGTTTTCACTTTGTTATTTGTGGGTGATGAAACACTAAGTTTTAAAAATATATATATATATATCGTGTTCATGTTTCTTTCCTTTATCTGTTGAATAAATATCAACTTTCAAGACAATTGGCTATATTTAAACCTATGAATTTGGTTGACATCTGAATTTGATTTATTAAGTGATACATTGACTGTTTTACTTTTTCCTTAAGACAAATTTACAAGTTCTCTTGCTTTTTCAGTCATGGCAACAGTGAATTCTTAACCTGAAAATTGTCCTTAAAATGAAATAATGTTTACATTAAAAAACTCTTAATTATCTAATAAATATAGCTGCATTATATGTCTGCCTCATATATTACAAATTTGGACTTTTATATAAAGAGATTTTTGTACATAATCATAATATAAATAACACTGAAAAGAATATTTACAAGTAGAGACCACTCAAACTATCTTTGGGAATTACTGGTATTATAGAAAACCCATTTAATATTATAACAATAAAATATAATACATAAAGTATCTGACCCCAGTTCCATAACTATTAGGCAATAGAACGTTTCTTAGAAGTTGGATGAAATAGGTGTGCATATTGTGGACAAAAAAATGTTGCCTGCCATATCAATAAACAAAGGATGTTTCAGTCCTTAAGCCAACAGCCACTGAAACCACCTTCAACGGTGCACCCTGAGGGGAACAAAGGATGGAAATAAACAGGATACTGGCCCCAGGTAGCTGAGGTGCATATCAAAGGAATGAGTTTATTAAACCCAGACTCTTGCATCTTCCCATACATCAAAAAGTGCAAAATTCATTAACTTGAGATGTTTGTCTTTCTTTGATTAACAGTAATCTTTTGATGTTCCAACTACTTGGGGTTTTGTTTTGCAAAAACTCCTATATTTCCTGGCTTCTCCCTTACCTCTTGGAGCAGGTCCCTCAGAGCTGTCTGAGAGGTTGCCTCCCCAATTTAAATCCCCAGCAAGTCTGCCAAATAAAACATAATTCTCAACTTTCAGATTGTGCATTTTTTCAGTTGACAATATAATAAGCAGTTAAGTATAAAAAGTAAGATTGTTGGATTAATGAAAGACAAGGTTTTTTTGTTTTGTTTTGTTTTTTAATTTGGACTACATAATATGCTTACTTTGACAGTATATATATATATATATATATATATATATATATATATATATATATGCATTTTAACCTCTCCACAACAATTCCAGCCTACTGTCCATCAGTTTTCCTGCTATAACAGATGACTTTAAGTAGTTCATTGAATATCTATGTTGCTGTCTCTAAAAGTACTTGAAGCATGCTTATTTTTCACACCTACAGTCATTAATGAGATTTTACCTTTTTTCAATTCCAAGTTTTTTTTTTTTTTTTTTTTTTTGCTGTACACGGGCCCCTCCCTGCTTTGGTCTCTCCCGTTGAGGAGCACAGGCTCTGGATGCTCAAGCTCAGCGACCATGGTTCACGGGCCCAGCCGCTTCGTGGCATGTGGAATCTTCCCAGACTGGGGCACGAACCCGTGTCCCCTGCCTCGGCAGGCGGACTCTCAACCACTGTGCCACCAGGGAAGCCCCAATTCCAAGTTTTTTAATGCCTCTGGGTACCCTGCATTACCACAAATCCAAATGATAGAAAATAAGTGATTTACTGAGTATGAAACTAAATATATTTACTTCATTTAAAATGATGCAGATTTAGAATGATGAGATAAAACATTTGCTATAGCAGTGAAATCATGTAGGAGACAAATATGATACTAATATGACATGTGATCCACAGTCCCTGCAGAAGCTACCTAAGGAAGTAGCAGTGATGCTACACCAGGATTCTGGGTGACAACTGCAGATAATAGCCTCTAGGTACTTTTCAGGAGAGCTGATGCTGTCATAAGACCTTTTGTTACCAAATGCAAGTTCCTGTGCCCGTTCATTGCACAGTGAAGCCAAACAAACCAAAACGCTGGGGTTTAGAGCAGAGAAAGTTTTTATTGCAGGGCCAAGCAAGGGCAACGGGTGGCTTGTGCTCAAAAACTGCAAACTCTCTGAAGGGTTTCAGCAAAGCATTTTTAAACGCAAGGTGAGGGAGGGGCATCCTAAGGTTTGTGATCAGCTCATGCACAATTCTCTGGTTGGTTAATGGTGATCAATCCTTAGGTGCCAGAAGGTCTGGGAGCTACATGTTCATGATCACCAAGTAGTTAAATTTCTTCCATTTGGTGGTGGTTTCAGCATCTGAAAAACTAAGGAAATATGCATCAGATACTGTTATCTAAGCACTTCAGAGAGGAGCTAAAGCAGAGCATATGCGGAAGGAGTGGCCCCACAGGGTCCTGCTCAGGTACACTTTCACAAGATAACCCTTCAGATCCCAAGTTGATCATGATACTGGATGGTCAGAACGCATGTTAGATCAAGATGAGAATAAGTGCATAGAAGGAATGACCCCAGTATATCAAACTGCAACTTCAGAAATGGGCCTTGAAAGTCTCCTCCACACACAGAGATTGCAGTTGAGAAGAGGCAGCTGACGACACAGATTTTCCAAATGGGAGATGAGAGAATTGAGTGTGGCACAGGCCAGAAAAAGTGCTTGCAGTCTGCACCTGCAGGCCTGCCTGTAAAAATAACACCCTGCAAAGACCTTTCCAGTTCTAAATTTGTTGATGCATGTTTATGTATTCATCCAAGTCATAAATATGATGAGAAATGCACTAAATCAGATTGTCCCTATGGGGCAGGAGATAGATGGGCCCCGGGCTGGAGAAATGCACTAAATCAGATTGTCCCTATGGGGCAGGAGATAGATGGGCCCCGGGCTGAGTAGCTGGAGTTTGTCCCCTGTAGACAGATACTCCAAAATAGCAGGAGCGAAAGAAGAGCTGAGCCCCACCCAGATAAAAGATAGAAACCACATATTTCTCATTCTCGAGGTCAAGGAGACCTTCCTGACTACATATGCACAGAAAGGCTCCTGGGAGGTCAAAAAAGGAGTGACGTCAACCTACCCATAGGCCTCTTCACTAGAATCCACCTTAGCTAAGAGATGCATGCGCACACATCGGAGGACCCTGAGATAAACCAAATACGGACTCAGAATCAGGCAAAGCAAGATAATTGGCCAAAGGAAACCTGGAAGAAATGCCCCGTGTAAGTGCTTCAAACTACCACGAGCACTCAACTCTCTCTCTCTCTGAGCTCGCCCATATGTGCCCATTTACACACACTCTTTTTTTCCTCCTAATAAACACTTTACTTGTTCCACTTCTTTCCTTCTCTCTGTGGAAACTCATTTCTGCACAGCTGATGGGCCAGGGGTTCGTCACAGGCCACTGGTCCCCGGTGGTCTAGTGCCTAGGATTCAGCGCTCTCACTGCAGCGGCCTGGCTTCAATCTTTGGCGGGGAACCAAAACCCTGCTTCAAGCCTCTGCAGGCCGAGGCCACCTGGGATCACCTACACTATCAAGAAGAATCCCAGTAATGTCTTTTAAAAAGCAGCTAATCAAATTTCAATATATGTGTATCAAATCAACACCTGGTAAACCTTAAACTTACACAATTACACAATGTTATATATGTCAATTATATCACAATAAAAGCAGGAAAAAAAGCAGCTATAACATCAGCGCTACATTCTAATAAGTCACCTCTGCCATTTCCTGTCTGATCATAAAAAGTGAAATATTCTTTTTATCATCTAAACACTTCAGATTTAACAGTTTACAAAACCAGACTTTTCATTTCACCATCTGGAAATTACTATACTACCGTGCCTCAAAATCAATTCAGCCTCAAACCAGCATAAAACCCAGGCCCACCAAAATATCTTGCATATTCGAAGAATTTTTGTCTTCAGATAAAAGCTATCCTGTAGATCTTGTCCAATTATTGAAACTTGAGATATATTATTTTATTACAAAAATATTTATTTTCTCTCTGATATGCCTAATTTTTCAAATGGCTGAGTTTATTAAGTGGTCTTAACATGAGTTGTTGCTATTTTGTTACTATGAAAGAAAATCAGTATAAGAAACATCAAATCTTTTTGTATTTTGAGGCAAAAGAGAAAAAGGAAATAAGAACCATGCAATTTTATCCCTCGGTTTTAACAATATTTGCATCTTTATAATTATGTCAGCATTACTTTTTTTTTCTACCTTTGCCATAAATCTATGTGCAAATCTGGAAAGGTTTATTTAGGATAGCAAAGCGAACCTCCAGTTCCCTATGTATTCATCAGAATTGAATCACAGCATGTAATATACCTTCTTTTTTTTCCAAGCACCAGAAAATACTACTTAATTACACCACAGCCTCTCCTGAGCCCTGCTGTCACTATGATGATGATGGTTTTTCTCACTATTCCTGCTTTTCTTTGGTTAATTAGTTGCTTTCTGGGGGGATATATTGAGAACTTTGAATCCTCTCACTGCCCCATGAATAAGAATGTCTATATTTCAATAATTAAATACTTTTGGAGAGAATGCAGACAAACCCAACTTCTAACCTATTCCCCTTTATGCAGACAATGGTCTTTATTAATAACCAAGAGCATAAGGAATGCAAAATACAATCAAAGACATAGGCTCCACATAAAAGTAGTTCAACTTCTAACTGGACTAAAAGACTAATAAACCTGTAAAGATATTTTAAAATATGAAGCAATAATTGGTCAAAGTAAAAACATGGATCAAAAATAATCCCCCCTAAGGTTTCAGAAAATGTTTGTAAGCTGGGTTAGAACTGGAAGAAACTGAGTATTGAGGAAACATTAGTTATCTTGTATATTGTGAAAAGGAAAATTGAAGTAATTATGATTTGTTCTATGACATCTATAGACATAAAAAGGACCTAAATTGTGTAATAATTCAATAAAACCATTTTACACAACACACTAAGATTTTCTTTTAAATCTAAATAATTTGAAGGCTCAGAAAAGTGCCTCAAAAATAACAAAGATTACAAAGAGTGGGATCACACCATTGGCTACCAATTACTATACAGTAGCAGTGGCTTGTCTTGATGTGACACAGCATGCATTTTTTTCCCAGTAGATAATAAAGGTGAATTTTTTCCTGCCTTTTGTTGGTGGTTATACACAGTATTAACTCAGGATCCTAGTCGTGGAACTGAAACATACTTTCATTGTTTCTAACCTTGATTTCTCTGAGAGGTATTTCTGTTTTATTTTATTTCAAAGATATTTAAACGCTTAAACTAAAAATCTAAATTGCTTTTCTCTAATTACTATTACTCAAGTCAAATTAATATTGATAGTAATTGAAAGTGCTTCTTTACCTGAATATAATTACATTTATTTTTATGAACGATTAAAAAAATTTAGTTGCTAGAATTAGCTAATTAGAAAATGATAGAAAAACAACTATTACACAGATTTGTGGAGTATATTTGAGGAAACTCATGTAACATTTTCAATTATATTAAATATAATGATCCTTATATTGTTTTTGTTCAGGAAAATAAAATTTAATGTTGGACATAAATTAGTAGCAAACCTTTAGATTAACAATCTAAATTGAGAATTTAGCCATTCATGTTAATGTTATTTCTATTTAGATAAGGAAAAATAGGTTTGTCATAAAATAATAATAATAAACAATGAGGAAATTTGTGTTATCTATGTCAGTGGTCTCAAATTTTATCACTGGATCAGAATCACCTGAAGGTCTTCTTTGAAAAAGATTGTTAGACCCCATTCTCAGAGTTTCAGATTCAGCATGTCTGAGGTGGTGCCCAAGAATCTGCACTTCTAACAAGTTCCCAGGTGATGTTAGTACCATCCACACTTCGAAAACAATTGGGGATGGACTATTAAAAAGATTATTTGCAAATAATAAACAAAGCAAAATAGAACAGTGACAATGATAACAAACAATATAAGATGCTATTCCTTGCTCTATTTTTCTACCTTTGCAACAGCAATTCCAAACAATGTCAGTGTTAAATTAACTCTTCCAATGGAGGTTACATAGCTCCCTCCCACCCTCTTTGAGAGAGAGAAAGAAAGGAGAGGAGAGAAGAGGACAGGACAGGATAGGATGGGAGAGTAGGCAAAGGTAGATACACATATTCATCTTTGTAGATGAATAAATAGCAGGGACGTAGGCTTGCTGGCCATACATACTACCATTTCCAACAGTTTTCTGAGATATCTATATCTATTCTATATCTATATCTATATCTATATCTGTATCTGTATCTATGTCTATGTCTATGTCTATGTCTATATATATATCTAGCTATAGCCAACTTGGCAACTCTCTTTACACCCTACATACGAGTTAGAACAATATTCCCAAGTGTAGAATAGACTTTTTAAAACCTAATGTGTCCCACAAGTCATTGTACTTTCTTTTATATGGTGAAAGTGTGAGAAACAATGATTCATTCTTTACCTTGGTCTGCATGGTCCAGACAGTTGGATTTCTATTCATGTGGAAGTACTGAAAATTATAAAGGCTTTTGTAGCACATTTGTCCTACAAAGGCCTCCAATGCACTTGCCATGTTTTTCCTCATCCCACCTTATTTACATAAAGTCATCAATATAGTGGATCACTTTGAAATCTTGCGGGATGTACAGACAGAACAGTTATCTTCAGACAGAGAGGAGAGTTAGCGTAGCCCTGGTGCAAGACTATATACACAGTTTTCCATCCCGTATAAATCTGAACCGTTTCTGATCCTCCTTTCTGATAGGGATGAAAAAGATTGCATACAACAGATAAATGGTCACACAACATGTATCTGAGGTTGGGATAATATTCTGTAGTGAAGATACCACATGTTTAGCATAGCACCTGCAATTAGGGGCACTATTTATTTGCAGGGTATATATATATATATATTTTTTGGTTTTACAACACATTTGTTTTTTTTAAGTTTTAAAAATTTTTTATTGGAGTATAGTTGATTTACAATGTTGTGTTAGTTTCAGGTGTACAGCAAAGTGAATCAGTTATACAGTTTTACATATATATACACATATATGTATATATATATATGCATATATATACATATATATATATGCATTATTTTTCAGATTCTTTCCCCATATAAGTTAATACAGAATATTGAGTAGATTTTTGTTTTTGTTTTAGGACACTTTTTTTTATTGGAGTATAGTTGATTTATATGCAGGACACTATTTATTTGAATCTTTGGTAGTTTACTGTGACTCCCTTGGATCTGTATGGCTTTGAAGCGGCATATCTGATAAGTTAAATCAAACTATATCAAAGATCACCACATTTGAGCGAGACCTTCAAGATGGCAGAGGAGTAAGACGCGGAGATCACCTTCCTCCCCACAGATACATCAAAAATACATCTACACATGGAACAACTCCTACAGAACAACTACTGAACACTGGCAGAAGACCTCAGACTTCCCAAAAGGCAAGAAACTCCCCACGAACCTGAGTAGTGCAAAAGAAAAAAGAAAAAAAAAAGAGACATAAGAATAGGGATGTGACCTGCACCTCTGGGAGG
Source organism: Aethalodelphis obliquidens (assembly GCF_003676395.1). Classification (NCBI taxonomy): domain Eukaryota; kingdom Metazoa; phylum Chordata; class Mammalia; order Artiodactyla; family Delphinidae; genus Aethalodelphis; species Aethalodelphis obliquidens. Next base: position 19,295,563 of record NW_020837973.1, on the reverse strand, counting down.
GAGCTGTGAAGGAGGAGAAGTTTCCACACACTAGGAAGCCCCTTCACTGGTGGAGACGGGGTGAGGGAGGGGCCAGGGGGAAGCTTCAGAGCCACGGAGGAGAGTGCAGCAACAGGGGTGCAGAGGTCAAAGCAGAGAGATTTCCGCACAGAGGATCGGTGCCGACCAGCACTCAACAGCCTGAGAGGCTTGTCTGCTAACCCACCGGGGCGGGTTGGGGCTGGGAGCTGAGGCTCGGGCTTCGGTCAGATCGCAGGTAGGGGACTGGGGTTGGCTGCGTGAACACAGCCTGAAGGGGGCTAGTGCGCCACAGTTAGCCGGGAGGGAGACCAGGAAAAAGTCTGGACCTGCCTAAGAGGCAAGAGACCATTGTTTCAGGGTGCGTGAGGAGAGGGGATTCCTCCCCCATGTGTCCACAGAAGGGAGAGCACCACCTAACCAAGCTACAGAGATGGGCACAGCCCATGGTATCAGCTCGGACCACAGAGATGGGCATGAAACGCTAACACTGCTGCTGCTGCCACCAAGAATACTGTGTGCGAGCACAGGTCACTACCCACGCCCCCCCGGGAGCCTGTGCAGCACGCCACTGCCAGGGTCCCGGGATCCAGGGACAACATCCCCGGGAGAACACATGGCGTGCCTCAGGCTGTTGCAACCTCATGCCAGACTGTGTCACCGCAGGCTCGCCCTGTATTCCAATTATGACTACTGTACCCCTCCCTCTCCGCAGCCCGAGTGAGCAAGAGCTCCCTAATCAGCTGATGCTTTAACTCACTTCTGTCTGGGCAGGCAACAGATGCCTGAGGGCGACCTACACGCAGAGGTGGGGCCAAAACCAAAGCTGAACCCCAGGAGCTGTGTGAACAAAGAAGAGAAAGGGAAATTTCTCCATGCAGCCTCAGGAAGTGTGGATTAAATCCCCACAGACAACTTGATGTACCCTGCATCTGTGGAATAATTGAACAGACAATGATCACCCCAAAACTGAGGCAGTGGACTTTGGGAGCAACTGTAGACTTGGGGTTTGTTATCTGCAACTGATTTGTGTCTGATTTTAATGTTTATATTAGTTTAGTTTTTAGCGCTTTTTATCATTGGTGGAGTTATTTATTGGTTTAGTTGCTCTCTTCTTTTTTTAAATTATTATTGTTTTTATTTTAATAATTTAAAAAATATATTAATTTAATTTAACTTAATTTATTTAATTTTCTTTCCTTTTTTCTCCCTTTTCTTCTGAGCTGTGTGGTTGACAGAGTCTTAGTGCTCTGGCTGGTATCGGGACTGAACCTCTGAGGTGGGAGAGCTGGGTTCAGGACATTGGACCACCAGAGACCTCCAGGCCCATGTAATATCAATTGGCAAGCACTCTCCCAGAGATCTCAGTCTCAATGCTAAGACCCAGCTCCACCCAATGGCCACAAACATCCAGTACTGGACACCTCATGCCAAACAACTAGTGAGACAGGAACACAAGCCTACCTATTAGCAGAGAGGCTGCCTAAAATCATAATAAGTCACAGACACTCCAAAACACACCACCGGATGTGGCACTGCCCACCAGAAAGACAAGATGCAGCCTCATCCACCAGAACACAGGCAACAGTCCCCTCCACCAGGAAGCATACACAACTCACTGAACCAACCTTAGCCACTGGGGGCAGACACCAAAAAAATGGGAACAATGAACCTGCAGCCTGAAAAAAGGAGACCCCAAACACAGTAAGTTAAGCAAAATGAGAAGACAGAGAAATACACTGCAGATGAAGGAGCAAGGTAAAAACCCACCAGACCAAACAAATGAAGAGGAAATAGGCAGTCTCCCTGAAAAAGAATTCAGAGTAATGATAATAAAGATGATCCAAAATCTTGGAAATAGAATGGAGAAAATGCAAGAAATGTTTGACAAGACTTAGAAGAACAAAAGAGCAAATAAACAATGATGAACAACACAATAAATGAAATTAAAAATTCTCTAGAAGGAATCAATAGCAGAATAACTGAGGCAGAAGAACGGATAAGTGACCTGGAAGATAAAATAGTGGAAATAACTACCGCACAGCAGAATAAAGACAAAAGAATGGAAAGAATTGAGGACAGTCTCAGAGACCACTGGGTCAATATTAAATGCTCCAACATTTGAATCATAAGGATCTCAGAAGAAGAAGAGAAAAAGAAAGGGTCTGAGAAAATATTTGAAGAGATTATAGTTGAAAACTTCACTAACATGGGAAAGGAAATACTCAATCGAGTCCAGGAAGCTCAAAGAGTCCCATACAGGATAAATCCAAGAAGAAAAATGAAAAGACATATTAATCAAACTATCAAAAATTAAATACAAAATATTAAAAGCTGCAAGGGAAAAGCAACAAATAATCTACAACGGAATCCCCATAAAGTTAACAGCTGATCTTTCAGCAGAAACTCTGCAAGCCAGAAGGGAGTGGCAGGACATACTTAAAGTGATTAGGGGGAAAAACCTACAACCAAGATTACTCTACCCAGCAAGGATCTCATTCAGATTCAAAGGAGAAAATAAAACCTGTACAGACAAGTGAAAGCTAAGAGAATTCAGCACCACCAAACCAGCTTTACAACAAATGTTAAAGGAACTTCTTTAGGCAGGAAACACAAGAGAAGGAAACGATCTACAAAAACAAACCCAAAACAATTAAGAAAATGGTAATAGGAACATACATTTCAATCATTACCTTAAATGTAAATGGATTACATGCTCCAACCAAAAGACATAGACTGGCTGAAAGGATACAACAACAAGATCCATATTTATGTTGTCTACAAGTGACCCACTTCAGACCTAGAGAAAAATACGGACTGAAAGTGAGGGGATGGAAAAAGATATTCCATGCAAATGGAAATCAAAAAAAGCTGGAGTAGCAATTCTCATATCAGAAAAATAGACCTTAACATAAAGACGATTACAAGAGACAAAGAAGAACAATACATAACGATCAACGGATCAATCCAAGAAGAAGATATAACAATGGTATATATTTATGCACCCCACATATGAACACCTCATTACATAAGGCAAATACTAACAGCCATAAAAGGGGAAATCAGCAGTAACACAATAAATAGTAGGGGACTTGAACACCCAACTTTCACCAATGGACAGATCATCCAAAATGAAAACAAATAAGGAAACATAAGCTTTAAATGACACATTAGACAAGATACACTTAACTGATATTTATAGGACATTCCATCCAAAAACAACAGAATACACTTTCTTCTCAAGTGCTCATGGAGCGTTCTACAGGATAGATCATATCTTGGGTCACAAATCAAGCCATGGTAAATTTAAGGAAATTGAAATCATATTGTAGCCTTTCCAACCACAATGCTATAAGCCTAGATAACAATTACAGGAAAAAAAACTTTAGAAAATACAAACACATGGAGGGTAAAAAATACACTACTAAATAACCAGGAGATCACTGAAGAAATGAATGAGGAAATCAAAAAATACCTAGAAAAAAATGACAATGAAGACATGACAACCCAAAACCTAAGGAATGCAGCAAAAGCAGTTCTAAGAGGGAAGTTTATAGCAATACAATTCTACCTCAAGAAACAAGAAAAATCTCAAAAAAACAACCTAAACTTACACCTAAAGCAATTAGAGAAAGAAGAACAAAAAAGAACCCAAAGTTAGCAGAAGGAAAGAAATCATAAAGATCAGATCAGAAATAAATGAAAAACAAATGAAGGAAAACATAGCAAACGTCTATAAAACAAAAAGCTGGCTCTTTGAGAAGATAAACAAAATCGATAAGCCATTAGTCAGATTCATCAAGAAAAAAAGGGAGAAGACTCAAATCAACAGAATTAGAAATGAAAAAGGAGAAGAAACAACTAACTGCAGAAATACAAAGGATCATGAGAGATTACTACAAGCAACTCTATGCCAATAAAATGGACAACCTGGAAGAAATGGACAAATTCTAAGAAAAGCACAACCTTCTAAGACTGAACCAGGATGAAACAGAAAACATAAATAGACCGATCACAAGCACTGAAATTGAAACTGTGATTAAAAATTTTCCAACAAACAGAAACCCGGGACCAGAGGGCTTCACAGGCGAATTCTATTATACATTTAGAGAAGAGCTAACGCCTATCCTTCTCAAACTCTTCCAAAATATAGCCGAGGGAGGAACACTCCTAATCTCATTTGACAAGGCCACCATCACCCTGATACAAAAACCAGAAAAAGATGTCACAAAAAAAGAAAACTACAGGCCAATATCACTGGTGAACATAGATGCAAAAATCCTCAAAACTAGCAAACGGAATCCAACAGCACATTAAAATGATCATACACCATGATCAAGTGGGACTTATCACAGGTATGCAAGGATTCTTCAATATATGCAAATCAATCAATGTGATACACCATATTAGCAAATTGAAGGATAAAAACCATATGATCATCTGAATAGATACAGAAAAACTTCTGACAAAATTCAACACCCATTTATGATAAAAACTCTCAAGAAAGTAGGCATAAAGGGAACCTACCTCAACATAATAAAGGACACATTTGACAAGTCCAGAGCCAACATCATTCTCAATGGTGAAAAACTGAAAGCATTTCCACTAAGATCAGGAACACGACAAGATTGCCCACTCTCACCACTATTATTCAACATTGTTTTGGAAGTTTTAGCCACAGCAATCAGAGAAGAAAAAGAAATTTAAAAATCCTAATTGGAAAAGAAGAAGTAAAGCTGTTACTGTTTGCAGATGACATGATACTATACACAGAGAATCCTAAAGATGCTACCAGAAAACTACTAAAGCTAACCAATGAATTTAAATTGATTAATTTAAATTACTTGAATTTAAAGTAGCGGGATACAAAATTAATGCACAGAAATCTCTTGCATTTCTATACACTAATGCCAAAAAATCTGAAAAAGAAATTAAGGAAATACTCCCATTTACCACTGCAACAACAAGAATAAAATACCTAGGAATAAACCTACCTAAGGAGACAAAAGACCTGTATGCAGAAAACTGTAAGACCCTGATGAAAGAAATTAAAGATGACATAAACAGATTGAGAGATATACCATGTTCTTGGATTGGAAGAATCAACATTGTGAAAATGACTCTACTACCCAAAGCAATTACAGTTTCAATGCAATCCCTGTCAAACTACTAATGGCATTTTAGACAGAACTAGAACAAAAAAATTTCACAATTTGTAGGGAAACAAAAAAGACCCCAAATTACCAAAGCAATCTTGAGAAAGAAAAATGGAGCTGGAGGAATCAGGCTCCCTGACTTCAGACTATACTACAAAGCTACAGTAATCAAGACAGTATGGTACAAAAACAAAATATAAATCAATGGAAGAAGATAGAAAGCCCAGAGATAAGCCCATACACATATGGTCACCTTATCTTTGAGAAAGGAGGCAAGAGTATATAATGAGAAAAGGTAGGCTCTTCAACAAGTGGTGCTGGGAAACCTGGACAACTACATGTAAAAGAATGAAATTAGAACACTCCCTAACACCATACACAAAAATAAACTCAAAATACATTAAAGACCTAAATGTAAGGCCAGATACTATAAAACTCTTAGAGGAAAACATAGGCAGAACACTCTATGTCATAAATCACAGCAAGATCCTTTTTGACCCACCTCCTAGAGAAATGGAAGTAAAAACAAAAATAAACAAATGGGACCTAATGAAACTTCAAAGCTATTGCACAGCAAAGGAAACCATATACAAGACAAGAAGACAACCTTCAAAATGTGAGAAAATATTTGCAAAGAAGCAACTGACAAAGTATTAATCTCCCAAATTTACAAGCAGCTCATGCAGCTCAATATCAAAAAAACAAACAACCCAATCCAAAAATGGGCAGAAGACCTAAATAGACATTTCTCCAAAGAAGATATACAGATTGCCAACAAACACATGAAGGGTGCTCAACATCACTAATCATTAGAGAAATGCAAATCAAAACTACAATGAGGTATCACCTCACACCAGTCAGAATGGCCATCATCAAAAAGTCTACAAACGATGAATGCTGGAGAGAATGTGGAGAAAAGGGAATGCACTCTTGCACTATTGGTTGGAATGTGAATTGATACAGCCACTATGGAGAACAGTATGGAGGTTCCTTAAAAAACTAAAAATAGAACTACCATATGACCCAGAAATCCCACTACCTGGCATATACCCTGAGAAAACCTTAATTCTAAAAGAGACATGTATCCCAATGTTCATTTCAGCACTATTTACAATAGCCAGAACATGGAAGCAACCTAAGTGTCCATCAACAGATGAATGGATAAAGAAGATGTAGCACATATATACAATGGAATATTACTCAGCCATAAAAAGATACAAAATTGAATTATTTGTAGTGAGGTGGATGGACCTAGAGTCTGTCATACAGAGTGAAGTAAGTCAGAAAGAGAAAAACAAATACCGTATGCTAACACATATATATGGAATCTAAAAATAAAGAAAAATGCTCTGATGAACCTAGGGGCAGGACAGGAATAAAGATACGGATATAGAGAATGGACTTGAGGACACAGGGAGGGAGAAGTGTAAGCTGGGACGAAGTGAGAGAGTAGCATTGGCGTATATACACTACCAAATATAAAATAGATAGCTAGTGGGAAGCAGCTGCATAGCACCCGGAGATTAGCTCAGTGTTCTGTGACCACCTAGAGGGGTGGGATATAGAGGGGTGGGATATAGAGGGGAGGGAGACACAAGAGGGAGTGGATTTGGGGATATATGTATACATATAGCTGATTCAGTTTGTTATACAGCCGAAACTAACACAACATTGTAAAGCAATTATACTCCAATAAAGATGTTAAGAAAAAAAGATCACTACATTTGCATTATTTCAGATCTTTTAGGATGGCACTATTATCTTTTATTTACATGGGTTAAGACATTATTTTTGAATTACATTCTTGGCAGGAAGTGAGGCAGGACATTTCAGAGACTTTCACTTTTCTCACCCTGAGGATCGGTCTTACCCTACCATCCAAGAAACCAATATGCAGGCTGTGCTATCTACCATGTATGCCTTCAGATACTGAGGGGGAAAAGAAAAATCTACAAAGAGATGTTTCTCTGAACCAGTGAACCAAGGGTGAGGTGAAACTAGGCAAAGACTCTATTTATTATCCTGTCTCCATATATCTCTCTTTCTAACAAAGGACCTTAAGGATGCTTCATTTCCCTACTTTCAATATCAGTTAAAACTGTATGATAGTCTGCTAATGTTTTGGGTATTTTCCTTTCCCAGTGTACTCCAGCCCAATAAAATGGCCCTGGGTTCCACTGGGGAATAGATGAGGAAGTCATTGCTGTGTACACTTGTCATAAAATTTCAGGGCTGTTATTTTGGGGTCACTGTTTATCCTTTAGACCAAGCATTATGGACCTAACAAGTGCCTCAGATCTGTAAACTCGGCAACAGGTTGTGACGTTTTATTGGCATAGCTCTATGTAACCTCTTGATCACCAACAGATTTTGGTTGTGTAGACTGACCAATTTCCTTTTTGGCTCCCCAACTATCCTTCCTCTAGGGATGCTGTTTTTTGATTAACTACCTCTACTGAGTAGTTAATTAAGGGTCAGAAACCCTTGGCTGCCACTCCAACTTTGCCTCTAGGGAAGATTGTATCTGTCAGTTAAGAGTCACCACCTGGCATCTGTAAGTTCAGTATTGTATTATCTTCATTGCTATAAGTAAGCAAACTTCTAAAACAGCATCTCCTACTTTTGTCTGAAAGAGTTGTAGGACCTAACCAACATGTGCTAGTAAGATTCAAGAGAGCAAAAATAGGTCTGAATTCTGATCAAGGTCAAATGGATCATAAATTTGATTACAGAAAATACATAGATGTATAAATATAGAATTTACAGAGTACACCACACAGGCAAGGAACCTGTTGCAGTTTGATCACTGAAATTCTCAGCGACACTGGGGACCCTCTCACCAGTGTATTTCTTATTATCTTGGTCACTATAATATCTCCTGGTCCCCCATTTCAGGACACAGTCGTCTTGTAGACAGTCTAGTCTTCCATCATATAATAATTCTGCTCTGTCCTATTGTCTGAACATTTTGATCTATACTTCCAGTTTCTACAGTGGAATACTTCATACTTCTACTTCACCTAGTATAGGTCATTGTCTTGCCAAAGTTTTTAAGGACATTTCAGCAGCATATTTGCACTGTGTCCTAGGGTCCTCACCTGGGTGTTCTACTTTGTGAATTATGTATTTATGTATATCTAGATTTCCTTCAGGGTCCCTTGTAACCTTTTTAGACACAGCAATTCACCATACAAGTTATGTTTTCGCTTAACCCAATTACAAGGCACATGGCTAGGAGGTCAAATGGAAGCATATCTTGAGGAGACTATATTTTGACTCTCAGGACAGAGGCATGTGTGTTTTCTTTAAGCAAGGAGAGACTACTAGGCACTAAAAAACAGAGCAAGCCATTTCTCGAGATTCAGAGGACTCAAGGTATTCTGGACATTTGATAATATCTGTTTCTCATCACAGACAGGGCTCCATTCTTTCCCATTTTGGGGCCTGGACCTCAGCAAAACATACATGTATACTTAGATAAAGAAAAGTCTGAACTCAGTGCCTTCTATGATTAAGTTGTGAGTCTCGTCCTGAACATTGTCTGTTCTCTAACTGACAGAGATGGATGTTACCTATTAAGCTGCCAACTTTATCATTGGCTATTACATAAAGGCTTCAATTAATGATTAATCATCCTCAGCCTTCTTTTGTCTTTCTCCTCAACAGCAATCCATTTCCATTGTCTTTATAGTTCCTATCTCTCCTATGTTTCTCAACTGACTGATATGGACCAATTGTTGGTACATGTCTTTCCAATGGCATACTACCACACTCACCACTGATGAAAATGTTAACAAATACACTGCTAACACATGCCACGGACAAGCATTGTCCATGTTTGACTTGCTAGTGATGGAGCCTTTCTTACTAGCCTGCAAGTAGTGATCCAACTCCAATATCCTGTCTTAATGTCTGTTTTCTCAGCTCACTTCTGGAACCATCACTGACTCTTGGTGAAGTATACTAGGAAGTGTACTCTGAGATGAAAATGAGCATGCAGTATATTTATTATCCAGTGCTCTAAGGATCAACATCTTGGGGCAGAAAAAAAAAAAAAGCATAATTGGGCAGAGGGAGAAACTGGAGTGCAAAGCAGTATAAATAAAACTTTTGGCTGACCCTGCAGCGATATTGAATACTGGATGGCCCCTCAGTGATTTGCTGTGTGGGGCAAGAGGCTAGATCTTGTATTTTCACAATGACCAGTCACTGATTGCAGAAGTAGGTGGACAGTTGGTAAAATAACTGTATTCAGCAAAGGACAATTCATAAAGAGGACTGAGAATCTAAGCATGTCATCTAGCCTCACTCCCAGCAGCCGGGAGGATAATCCTGCCATGCTGGAGGAGAATCTGGATGGCACGGTATGGTATCCACCACATTGGCACACAGGGCTGTTTCTCTACTCAGGCTATGGAAAAAAAACGTCAAGTTCCAAAAATCTCTGCTTCAACTGTATATGATGCTTTCTATGATTCCTGCTACTGCTTCTGTGCTCCAATTAGATAGTTTAGTCTCTCCAGGTTGTTACAAACAAGTTTTTGACACTACCTAAGGAAGCTTTCTCTAACTTTATACTGCCTTTCTCCATTCCAGATCCCAAGCAGACAAAGAGGCACTCACATTGTCTTCCTTTACTCATTTAATAATTGAAATTGTATTTCTTTTTCAATGTAATACAGATGTTTCCACCTGAGCAGTGGATTGATACTCCTCCCTTCGCAAGAAACTTACCCTATGAGTAATGCATTATTTGTATTAGATACTTCATAATTTTCCATTTCTGCATAATGAATTATTACTGCTTTTGTAGTTTATAAAAACGAATTTATTCTCTCTCAATTTACAGCGTTTAGGATTCCCAAGTATAGGTTAGTAGGATTGAGATCTCACCTGAGGCTTGGGGTCCTCTTCCAAGCTTTTGTGATTGTTGGCAGAATTCTGTTTCTATGATTACATGATTGAAGTCCCCATTTTCTTCCCGGGTGTTCTCAGCTCTTAAGACTGCAGTGAGTTCTCTGCTGTATACCCCCCTCCAGAGAACCACTTACAACCTGACAGACAGCTTACCTCACCAAGACGGGCAGTCTTGTAATTATCTCTAGTCTGCTACTGTCTTATATAACATAATGTAATCATAGGAGTGCTTATCTTATCATCTTTGTTGTATAATATAACCTAATTATGGAAGTGATCTCATTTGCAGACTTCACTCACACTCAAAGAGAGGGAATTATTCAGATTATGTACAACACAGCACAGAAATCTAAGGGGTCAACTCAGAATTCTACCTACAACATTATATTAAATGTGTCATTATTTTGCTTAACTCTTTTGTGATTTTTTTCTTACATTCATCTTTCTTTTAAAAAGTTTTAGCTAAGACTATCAATTATTCCCATACTGTTAAATCCAATTGAAGTTATAACTAACTATAATTGAACAGTTACAGACAATTGTAAGCTATCATCTTCCTTGACCTTTTTGCAGAATGCAACCTCTTAACCATTTCTGAAACATGACACTCCTCCCCTAACTCATTAAAAAGATGTGTCATTTTACTTTCTAAGGCTAATAGGGGTCAATGGTATGACAATACTTGACTATTTTTTGCTCCTTCCAAGGAATAGGTTATGAGTGTTCCTCAGTAATAGGCAAATAAATCCTGATCTAACCACTCATTGGATATTTTCACACTACTAATTCTTTAGAAAACCTATGAAACTGATCTGTCTTCTTCCACATATGCTAGGGTTATGCCAAATTCTATAGCATTTGTGGTTATCCGGAGGTGGACATACATCCTTAAACTGAGTCCCCGAGGACCCTGATGAGCAGGATGGAAGCTGGCCATAATAAATACACTATTAAAATGCAACATAAAAATGTAAACTTACCTTTAAAAAAGCTGAGCTTTAGAAACACAGAATCATAAGTCCAAGAAATATATGTACAGAGATTGATTAAAGAAAAAAATAGATATGAAACATGAGTATATCTTCTGTATAAAATATCTGCATTGCCAGTGCTGGCTGAACAGATCCATAACTGTTGAAATTTTTCCTGCTGAGCATGAGAACACAACTGCAAGGTGTTTCTGTGCCAGATTTTTGTTAAGACATATCAGAGACAAATCTACAATGCTTCCATGTTTCTGATTACCATTAGAATTAATAAATGTAAATATATTGTATTTACAAATATTAGAGGTATATGCCCTAATATTTGCAATAACATGATGACAAGCAAAAAGTTTACTCCAACTCTGAATCTCTGTAACAAAAAATATTATTAGGCTAGAAATAAATGTATTTCCTTGTTGGCTTCTGATTTCTATTACTATTTTTTTCCCACTACTTATTAGGTAACTCTGCATTCTTTACATTAAAATATTTGTTTTTACACATTGTATACATTGCAATTACTGGGCATAGTACAACTATTACAATAGCATTTATAGTATATGTCTTCATTCAGGCTGACCAAGGGAAATATTAGCTGGATTTCCAAGTGTGCCTATAAAGTTATCATTTTAGCATATATAATTATGAAACCAGGCTAATCGGTAGTAATTCTTATAGACAATCCTTCGTATACAATACTGATAAACATTTTACAATTTAATTGCTAGTATGCAAATGATAAACAGTATTTACTTTTATAAGTACATACATGCAGAAAAATTTTAACATGGCCCAGACTCTGAATGTGTTTGTATCCAGAATATCTCATTGCAACCAATCATGGTTTCATTTATACAAAATCTGACTGTATCCACTGTTGAAAAACTTGAATTAATAATCACTGGTCAGGGCTTCTGGTGGTGCAGTGGTTGAGAGTCTGCCTGCCGATGCAGGGGATACGGGTTCGTGCCCCAGTCCGGGAAGATTCCACATGCCGCGGAGCGGCTGGGCCCGTGAGCCATGGCCACTGAGCCTGCGCGTCCGGAGCCGGTGCTCCACAACGGGAGAGGCCACAACAGGGAGAGGCCACAACAGTGAGAGGCCCACGTACTGCAAAAAAATAATAATAATAATAATTACTGATCAAATTGAACCAAGTTTACCAAGCCTAATTCTATATCAGAAAAAAGTTAAGTAAGAAATATAATTTATTGTATTTTATTATTCTATAGCAATTCAATTTATTTTGAATACAATAGAAACATAATTCTTTTCATTCATGGTTAGATTTATTTTCCTCAATGATGTCTCTAACCTCTGGAGTTTTTCAGAGCATCAGAAATTCAGAGGAGAGGTTGAGGCTATATCTGAGACCTCAGTCAGAGGTCTTCTGTCATTATTGGGGTGTCCGTTGCTCCTTTCAAGGCCACTGTTTCTTACTGAGTTTTGAGGCTTTCATGAGGGCACAAAATTCTGCACAATTTGAAGGTTTAAACTTTTAAGTTTATGGTTTTCTTTTTGATCCTTAAAACATTTTAAATTATTTTTTGAGATGTAAAACTTCCTTGTTAGAAATATACATCATGGTAGGAGCTATATAAAATAAAAAGTGTAAAACTTCAGTACTCAAACACTGGTAAACATCATTAATAGTTGGAACTTACATCTCTAGATCTTTTGTCTGTGAATTAGAAAATCAAATTATGGGTTCTCTCTATATATACTCATCAATTTTTGTGTAATAATTTTATATCTATTTTTTTCAACTCATTTTTCAAATTTAATCCATTGCTAGAATAATTGCATAACAACATTCAAAGAAAATTTAAAAAGTAACTATTTTTTAATTGCCCTATAGTACATTTATTTTTATTTCTTCATATTTTTTCACAATCCCTTCCCAAAGATGAATAATAAATATAATAAGCATATTTATATATTGATTTATATATTCAGAAAAAGTACAACTATTTATGCTAGGCATTTAATTATTTTAGTTATATAGTATTTTTATGAGAGGAATATATATTCAGATTATGAAGAACCAAAAATTTACTTCTTGGCTTAAAATTATAAGCATCAACCATTCTCTTTTATCTTCCTTCATTTTAAATTCATTCTCCTCCCAGACAATCACTTTCAAATTAGTTTTCTTTTTATGCTATTTTCTTCCATACTTCTAATTTACTACCATTTCTTGGTTTCATTACATGTTTATGTATTATACATTGATGTGTATATGCAATTTAAATTACCTTAAATCTTCTATTGCCTACATGTATACATTTATTTCCATGTTTTTAATTCTCCCAATAAAATCACACCACCATTTAGGTGACATCGGTGTTCAATTTTTACATTATGTAATCTGAGTAAATATTCAAATCTAAGAAACAGGACATGCTATGATTACATTGCCTTTGTTGATTTTTCTTATCTTCAGTAAAGATTGTAATTGCCTAATGTCTTTCATTTGCAAATTTTATGTACTTATTATGAATTAATTTCCAAACATGCATAGATATGAACAATCTTCTCTCATTATTTTCAAAGGCAGTTTTTAAAGCTTTTCTCTTTCCTTCTCTCCTTACTTTCCTCCATCCTTTGCTTTCTTCCTTCCTTGGAGATATTCCACCCTTGGAGAGATAGCCCCATGTGTTCTCCTTTCCATCCTACACAGCTTTCCTCCTGAGCATTTTCATTGTTCACCATTCTGAAAATTCATTTGCCTCTTTCTTAAGCTGGATCACCTGTTTCCAATGACAGAACTCCTTACCCTCCCCTTTCTTAGTTTCCTCCATCGATTGAATCGAATACCTTCTCCATTATCTTCCTGAGAAAGCTCACCTTGGAGTTAGTGAAGTATCTGCTTAGAGAAACTCAACGTGTAAAATATTTTTAACACTGTCCAATGACTGATGGTTTCATCACATAAATGTTTCTGTTTTGTAAAGAATATTTTCTCAGTATTGTAAAGGCTTCTTTTCCTTGACATTCTATATTACGGTTGTATTCTTAAGAAGTCTGAAGCTCCTTCTATCCCTAATCATTTCCTGGTCATCAATTTTTCTTGCTTTGATAATTTCAGATTTCACAACAATGTGCCTTGATATGAGGTTGTAGATTCAGTTTTTCTGTTTAGTGGGCTGTTTACATTTGAATAGTCATGCTGTTTCAATGTGGAATAATTTTCATTCTTTAATTTAGGAAAGTTTTCTTATTTAATTTGTCTTACTTTTATTTTCTCACATTTTCTTTCTTTTTTTTACCTATACTCTGAAAGTCATATTTATGAAGATGTTGGAGAATGCTACATTTGTAAATTTACTCCTACATTTAAAAAAATTTTTTTTTCTAATCCATTGTGAATTTCCTCAACTTTTATCTTATTATATATCTTAATAAATATCCTTATATATTCTTTATATAATATTTACTCATATAATAAGAGTATAATCCTTATACTCTTATTATATATTCTTATATTTTGCATTTCTCCTCTATTATTTTTAATTATGAAAGATATACTCTTTGTTATCTGAATGTTCTTTATTTTATTGTCCACCATTTTCTTGGTCATAGATGCAGTATTTTCTCTATGACTCCAAGAACATTGCTATTTTTGTAAAAGTTTTTCTCAAAGCATATGTGCTTCTTTCTCTAAATTATTTATTTGCCTTTGGTTTGCTTTGATATATGTCTTTCATTAGAGACTTTCCTCAAATATTGTGGGAATTTTCATTGTTATATCACTAAGGATAACTACATTACACTGAAATGAAAAAATGTCTCTAGAATTTAGCAACTAAGTAAAGTTTAATTTCTATCTCTTGCTATCTGTTCATCAAAGTTTTCTTGGGATATCTGCTCTGTGTCCTCAGCATGCTCACTCTGTGACCCAGGCTGATGGAGTGGCTGTTATGGATGGTGTCCAATGACTGTGGTAGAAAGAAGCCCCTAATGTTTCTGTCCAGAAATGAAAGAAATCCACTTCTACCCACAGTCTATTGACCACAGCAGTGCCAGGGCTGTGCCTAAATGCAACGCAGCAAGAAAATATAATACAACCCTGTCACATGCCAAGGAGAGAAGGAGAAAAAACAGTTTATGAAGAAATATTTAACAATGCACAACAGTGTCTTCATAATTAACAATGAGACATTAAAATGATAGTTGTGCACTTGGAGAGCCTAGTGGATTTTACCTTTTTAATAGAGGAGCCCAAATATCATTTTCTGGTGTTCTTTATCATTGGCAAATAAGCTTTCACAGAAAGAAATTCTCCTATCTCTTGCCATGCAAAATGCAGTTAAGGCAAAAGTCTACCTGCAGACAGACATCCTGGGAGCCAAGCTGGGGCAAGTTGCAGAGCTCTGTTTTTCTGTGTAGACCCTGTTTTCATGATGGTACCACAAACCCGCTTTTAGTGTGTCTGTTGTGAGTGAGTTCAGAATGAGTCTGAATCAACAACTCCATAGGGTTTGAATTTTGATCATGTTGTGTCTATAAACAACAGAATCTATAGGTTTTAATCTTCTGTTTGGGGCTTTGCTGTTGAAGCAGAGAAGAGCACTTATCGCTCTAAATTCTTCCTTTAATAACCTTCAAGCAATCGTTATCTTTTCAGCCCCTAGATTACCCAAACAGTAGCCTTTCTACTGAACTCACTAGCATTTGTTTTCAACGCTTTCCTTCCTCTCCTTATTTATATATGATTACATATTTTGATGGTTAATTTATATGTTAGTTCTCTCGTGCTGCTGTAACAAAGTACCATAGAGCAGGTAGCTTGAAGAACAGAAATTTATTCCTCACAGTCTGGAGGCTTGGAATTCCTGATCAAAGTGCCAGCTGATTCAGTTCCTAGTGAGAGATCTCTTCCTGGCTTGCAGATGGCTTCCTTCTTGCTGTGTCCTCACATGGTGCAGAGGGAGAATGAATTCTGGTGTCTCTTCTTATAAGGATACTAACCCCATCATGAGGTCCCCACTCTAGCCCTATTTTACTCCATATAATACCATCTCCAAATACCATCACCTTGGGAGTTAGGACTTTAACATTCTCATTTTTAGGGGACGCAGATATTCAGTCCATAACAAGTGTCAACTTGAATAAGCCATGGGGGGTGCCCAGACACTTGGTTAAACTTTATTTCTGGGGGTGTTTGTGAGAGTGTTTCTAGATGAAATTAATTTTGAGTTCACAGACTGAGTAAAGAAAATTGCCTGCCCTAATGTGGGTGACACTCATCCAATCAGTTGAAGGCCTGAGTGGAATAAAAACATCAATTCTTCTTAGGTTTGGAACCTGTTGGCTTTTGGACTGAAAATTAAACCATCAATTCTCCTGGGTCTCCAGCTTGTGGACTGTTGGTCTTGGGCTTTCTCGGCCTCCTTAATGGCATAAGGCAATTCCCTATAATAAATATTTTTCTATATCCTATTGGTTCTGTTTCTCTAGAGAACCCTGACTAATATACAAAGAAAAGTATATACTTCTTACCTTAGTTTACCAACTTAGATTTGAGGAGAAATCCAAAATCTGGAAGTGTTTATTTTGTACTATACATAGGAGATAGAATAAAATAACATTATGTCAGTTTGTTGGAGGATGATTAAATGACCTCATGACAGCAAGAATGACAAATGAAGCCATTTAATGCTCTCTTTAAAACATTACTATAATTTTATTACCTGAAATGATCTCATATCACATCTTAAAATATATATTCCCTATGGGCATATACAACTGATAGGCTTAAAAATTATGAATATACAGTAATGCAAACTTGTTAAAATTTGCTGAGAGTAGTTTAGATGGTAAATCCGGAATTCTCCTATAAGGGCAGGGCATTATTGGTGATAAACATACTGTTGGAATAATTTTTCAAACCAGACTTTAATTGTAAATGAGATACAACTTCATGGAATCAAGATAATCAAGCTATACATAAATCTAGATCACATAGAGAGTTACTTTAGGGAGTGACTGAGCTTGAATATCCACAAAGTAGCATGAAAGCTATACTATGCATTTAAGTCAATTTGTCAATCAACAGCTTAACACGAAACATGCCATTACTTTTATAAATTTTGTTTTAATTTTATAGAATTTTATAAATACATAGGTTAAATTAAAATATTATGTATGACATTATCTGCTAAGTTTCTAAGCAAGACTAAAATTTCAAATATATAGGCAATATATAATTTAGCATGAATTTTCCTGGTTTGTATAAAGCTTGGTGAGTGTGCAGGTTACATAGCTGCTTCTTAGCTGCAAAATCATCTTTCTGTACTGTTTTGTAGTCCTGGGACTCTCCATAGCACATTTCTCCTATGTCAACAGACTCAACCAAAGGTTTTTCCAGTAAGAAGTTGTACTAGGAACTAGCATGCTCTTTGCTCCCTTTTTCTCTTTTTTTTTTTTTGCGGTACTCGGGCCTCTCACTGTTGTGGCCTCTCCCGTTGCGGAGCACAGGCTGCGGACGCGCAGGCTCAACGGCCATGGTTCACGGGCCCAGCCGCTCCGCGGCATGTGGGATCCTTCCGGACCGGGGCACGAACCCACGTCCCCTGCATCGGCAGGCGGACGCTCAAACCACTGCGCCACCAGGGAAGCCCTGCTCCCTATTTCTTTTAGCATTACCCAAGCTACTGTTAATTTACCGTGACAATGGCAGCTGTTTCCATTAATAGTTAATTCCAATTTCCTTTTTCTCCCGCAAACTCCCAGCACCAATCTCATTACCCTGCACTCAAAGATACTAGAACAGGCTGGCCTTGGGGAGGGGGGCGGCCCTCATGGACGTCTGAGTCCCAGCTACCCTGGCCTTTTTTTTTTTTTTTTTTTGCCGTACGCGGCGCCTCTCACTGTTGCGGCCTCTCCCGTTGCGGAGCACAGGCTCCGGACGTGCAGGCTCAGCCGCCATGGCTCACAGGCCCAGCCGCTCCGCGGCATGTGGGATCTTCCCGGCCCGGGGAACGAACCCACGTCCCCTGCATTGGCAGGAGGACTCTCAACCACTGCGCCACCAGGGAAGCCCCCAACCCTGGCCTTTTAATAACACCAATGACTTCTCTGTTTTCCTTCACAGACAGGGATCCTAGCTCCTTCCTGCAGTTATTATATCTGCGGTAACTCTTGGTTTCCTTTTTTTTTTTTTTGGTCTTTTTATTTTTCTTGTACATGATTAAATACTTCTTTGTAGAAAATCATCTCTGCCTAAATAACTGGAATTGTTCTATTTTCAAGAAAGTTAGAATGATGTAAGCAGTCAGATGACGTTTAATAAAGACATTACAAACGTGTTGTCCTTCGAAAGGGGATTAGGATTTGGGTGGCAGAGAAGAAAAAGCGGTGACGTGGGCCAAGAAACATGAGTAACAATGAACAGAGCATTTGGAAATTAGAGAAAATGAGAAGACTAGATTAATTAGAATAGAAGACACATATTAGAAACTAAATCAGACAGGCGTAACAGTGAAAAGTTTTGTTGATAACTCTTTTTAATGGATGTAAATGTCTTTATAATAAAATGAAAAAAATGTGACATGTATTACACATAAATGGAAAGCCTTGAAAGCCAGTAAGATACCTTTTATATGATATCATATATCGCTATTATTATGATTTGGATAGGCCAACAGGAAGATTTGTATAAAGAAGGGGAAAATGAAACTTTGTTTCTGTTGTGGCTATGGCTAGTTAGAGAAAGTATGACTATAGAGTATTTGAGGCTGAAATAAAAAAGATATTCAAAATATATTATCATTGAGATTGAAAGAAACCCAAGTTTCAAAAGTAACTTTATTACATTAGTCTGTTGTTGGAACTGTGGTATCACTCACAGAAATGAGATGTTAGGTTGAAGAGTGATTCCAGGAAGACAGGAGATGGGAGGAATGAGGAGGTTAGGATTTGAATTTTGATTGGGTTGAGGTAGCGGTAAAAGTGCTCTCTTCAAAAGGGGATGACATATAGGTGGATAGAAATATATTCCTCTTGTATTGTAGGAGAGAGAGAGAAACAGATGTGTAAGGATGTTTAAGTAGAGTGTTTGTATAATGCTAGTACAGTAATATAGAAATCACTTGGAAATAAACCACTTCCTCGGGAAATCTAAGAATATAAATATTTTCCCTAGAGGTGGAAATATGGAGAAATAAAACACTTATTAACATGACAAAAATATAAAACAATACAGCAAAACCATGCTTTCATGTGATACTATTTATACATACAAGTAAATCCCCTTCTGTTTTACTGAGGTATCTCAATGTATATGGTTATATACTGTCTTTATTTTTCTGAGATTACTAATTTTAACTGTGTTTTGTAAAATTTCTCTCTCTTTTAAAAAAAAATTTTTGGTCACTCATTTTCTTGACAAGTTCCTTGGCATCCTGGCCACTTCTATTTATAAAAAGTGATCTCTGCACAGACTTGATTTGTAGACGAGGAACCTGAAGAGCAGAGAAGCGTATGGTCTGCATTTTCACTCCTCACATTTCAGGACCTTGAAAGGCAGAAGAAGGTGCATTTTTCCTAAAGGGAATTCACACACACCCCAGCCCTCCCCCATTTTCATTGAGACAAGCACTATCTAGTCTTAGGGGGAAGGAGGGTAGGATTGCCTGCCGAGAAAGAGAATTTCTTATCTAAGTAGTCACGCCAGGGGAAGGGAGTCCCTGGCCTCAGTAGGATTTATTCCATCCCTGCTGGTGCCTCAGCCTGTTTATGTCTTCTCTGAACAGATAGGACGGGTGTGTGGTTTTCTCTGGGTCATGTTCAGCTTGCCCCGGCCACGTATCTCACTGACAGCACACCTTGCAGTGCAACCACGGCTCCCATCAACCCACTCTTGGTGGGGCTTTGTGTATCCTTGTCAGGAGTCACTCGAGGGGCCCTTCGCTCCTGCTTCCTCCTCCAGCTTCCTGGGTCCTTTACAGGTGGACATTGGAAAAGCTGAGGGCTCTTTTGTGCCCTCAAAGAATGGTTGAAAGGTTTGGGGACATGGGTTTAGGTACACTTTTCTTCTCAGGTCCTACATATTACAGTAACATAGGCCCATCCTTCCTAAACCTCCAGACAAGTCATGAGGCTCTAGTCTCTGTCATAGAAGCCGCAGCTCCAGGGACCACAGGTCAAGCTCCCTCGAGAAGTCTCTCCCTATTGTTTCTCTTCCCTCAATATCCTCCTTGGGGAGGGCCTATAGGTTCTGAAACCTCATAGTTTTGGACTCTGCTTCACACAAGGATGGCTGCCCATGTCTGCAGTGATCCTCTCGGACAGGTCTGCACTTACTGTTTAACGTGCAACATTGCATCCCGTCTATCATTTGTCTAATAGTTAAAAGTTTTACATTAAGAAAAACAGCTGTAAATATACATTATATGCTCTCCTTCTACTGTGATAAATATGCCTTCATAAAGACAAATTAAATATGATATGTAAAGCAACAAACTACACCACAGGCTCACTCAGCCTCCCTTTCCATCACTTGAGAAATCCTTGGGATAAACACTCATTGTCTCTCACCATGTGGGGGGCTCTTTCCATTTCTTCCTGAGGCCCAAGTGTTTTCCCACTTACTACGTTCTTCCACTGCCACCATTCAGGGACATCAAAAAGAACCCAAAGGCAGAAATCACAAAGTTTCTTCTCACCTCAAGTCAGGGGCCAGTCAACATATGACCACGTGGTGCCCCGCAGAAACCCTCCCCTCCCACCTTTGGGTTTTTATAGAAATCTGGGACTGTAAGGCTGAGTGTGAACTTAGAATTCTCCTGCCCCCAGGAGCTGGCACATGGCTGGGAAGAGAGAGCACCTCTGCATCAGGCAATGTCTCCCCTTCTTTGTTTACACCGAGGCTACTTCCGCCACTCGGAAGGTCCTCATGAATATCAGAAAACACTTGTATGTGCACAAGTTCTCCCAAATAGATAATCTTTGGACACCCAACGAGCTTAAGATTGTGCTCCTGGCTCTGTGACCTGCCCTCGGGAGATCAGATCGTAGAAAGCGACATGGACTCGTTCATGCTGTAGTACAGGTGTGGGGACTGTGTGCTGAGAATTACATGGTTCTAGCTTCTTGATATATAGCCAAGAAGGGGTCAGTTGGGAGGTTGAGAAATATAATTAAAAACAAAATCTCCTCTCAACCCAGAAAACGTCTCCACAAATGTACAAGAGAGAGAAAACAGTTTACATATTGAATACATGTTAAACCAGAGTGTGACGTGCATCACAGGCAATCCTCTAAGAGATGGCCAGGACAGAAAGGAATCCTACCCTTTATGTAGCCAAGAAGATGCTACCCATTACATACATGTCCTCAAAACAAACCATAAATAGGCCTCAAGTAAGAGGACTCGACAATACTATTTGTCACACATAATTCATCCTAAATTCGCTTGGTTGTTGAGTTGACCGTCTATGTTAGCTTATTGACTAGGGTAAAAGAGAAACAAACTGTGCATATCTTTATGACAGGAAGTAGTTTTACAACTGGAAACAAGATGCCTACAGAATTTAGCCTTACTTACTGGCAGAAACCAGGAGATAGTATCTTCCTCGATGATTATATTTCAGAGATGGTTCCAAGTCCTTGAGAAGAATACCCTTGGATCTAAAGTTAGCAAGTGGCTTATTTAACTTTTAAAAGGCTTACACATATCTCAAAGTGACAGACTAAGAGCATATAAGTTTTCTAAAGTAAATGCTCTAAGAAATGGGGTGGAGGGTGTCTCTTCCCTTATTTTCAACAGAAAATGCCCTCCCACTGTCCACCTGGGCAGGGGAGACTCTTGTCCTGGTTTAGGGATGCCACTGCTTTGGGGGCCTCCTCCTTCACTTGCTCAACCTCCCTCCCCACCTGGGGAGTGGAAGAATTGTCAGCAGCTCTCTTAAGAAGGTATGGTACCTGGAGCCTTTGTTCTCATTTTGATTTAGATTTGGCTGCAAGCCATGGAGCAAGAGAGAAGGTCCCACTCCAAGTCCTATCACATATCCATATGAGAAGAGCTGAAAGATTCTCTTCATCCAGACTTTGACCACGTCTATTTCTGAATGGTTGGTTTTTAGGTGATTGGTTTCCCTCGTAGCTATTTGTATATCTATTTTCTTAAGAATTGTTCCATGTCATGTAGTCTTTTAAGCAAGTAACAGAAATTGAAAAGACCTTCTGGAATAGCAAAATGTTTGACTGAATTAAGGACAAGTGGGACAGGTGACTGATAAATTGACTAGTATTTATTGAACCTAATGACAACCGATAGTTGTGATAACCAGTCTGATGAACAGGACTAAGGAGGACTAAATTAAGTCCAGAGAAGAAAACAAGAAAAATTCAACATACAATGTTATGGTCTGTCAAGTCAGTGGAGGGGAGGATGTAGGGGAGAGATGAAAGGGTGAGAGGGGTGGAGTTTATATAATGATAGGTCTTGGGGAGAAGCTTCTGGGGATAGATGTAGTTACCTAGAAAAATTTCTACTTGTGTTTTTTATTACTTATCCTTCGTTGTTCAAGAAATACCCTCGCAACAAATAAATCCGCTCCTCAGAGAATGAGAGCGCTTTCTCTTTGCTCAGCCCCAGGTATTTTAAAGATAATCCAGTCCTCCTAGGTGCCCCTGATCTCAGAAATTTGTCTTTAGGATTTGTTTTTATATTAATCTTCTTAGAATTCCTTCTTCCAAAGTCAGGCCTTATTCTTCTTGCCGCTATTTCTTTAAAAGTGGTCTCTTCTTTAGGCAAAAAGCTTAAAATTCATAACATTGATTAGGTTTATGGAAAAAATATATCTAAAAATGGAAAGTTACAGGTATAACAATAAGTATTTCAAGTAAGTTATTAGTATTTTTTAGGTGGAGATGTATTTAATATGTCTTACATGTAGTAAAATATTAATAATAGAAAAATTTGCTGTAAAATGTTTTCATGTATATATGTGTATATTTCAAAGACTTCTTCCATTTTTATAGTTTATTTCACACTATTCTATTTTATACCAAATCAACTATTTTATTTCACATGCTGAAGTCAGCATCTTTAATTAAATTACATTAGTCAAAACATCTCCAGGATTTATGACCAAAAATTTCAGGAATATTTCTTTACATATGTTTAGTTAAATCAATAGTTATTCTTTATTCATATAGTATCACATAACTTTAGAGCTAAAATGAAATTGAGATACCATTTAGGGGACTCACTAATTAGAGATCATTTAAAGATTTCAAAAGAATTAATTTAGGAGTTTCTTCTCATTTTACAGAGTAGTAAAATGAACTTCAGTGGGATCAAGGGACTTGAATAAAATCACAATTCATGAAGAGTAGAGACAATAGTAAACTCCAAATTTCCCAACTGCTAGTTCAGGGCTTATTCTATTACATTAAAATAAAGTCACAGAATGAAAACAGAAACAAGAATATATGTTACCATCAAGAAAAATATTGACATCAATAATATGACCATCAAGCAAAAATCACTATCAAGAAATAAAGAACTGACGTGTTCCATATTTCAGTACAGATATTAATAAAAATTAACAGCTAATAAATTGAGAATTAAAAACTTTCCAATACACAAAAATAACTAATACTGAAAAATAAGTATGACAAATACAAAAGTCTTTCAAACAAATATACATTTTATTTTATATTTAATAGATTTTTTTAACTTAAAGAAATGTATTCATCCATGAAACAAATACATAAACTTATGAAGATTATTTACCTGATAGAATAATACTTCACAACCATCTTTAGTGCCAAACACAGGGCATAGGTAACATTCCACTATCTTCCTTATCAACATGAGAAATCTAAAATGTTAGCCATCACAGGGAGTGCTAATAACATATAAAAATAAAAGTGGAGGAGAAAAGGGAGGAAACACACTTAGACCAGTTAAAATATAGTGAGTACAGTGCTGTCTTTAATGCACAGGTTGGTAATCATAGTGGTCCCTTCCACCACCTATTCATTTCCTTCTCTCCTCATCTTTGGTCAGAAGTGTGGCTTCATGGAGTGCTGAAGACTTCATTCCTGAAGGAACCTGGTGTTTGATGGCCTTCTCTTGATGGAGTTGATATAATTCTACTGACCAGGATGATGAACACTGAGAGACATCTCAGTGAATCTCCATTGTTCCAGATTGCTCTCTCTCTCTTTTTTTTTTTAACACCTTTATTGGAGTATAATTGCTTTACAATTGTGTGTTAGTTTCTGCTTTATAACAAAGTGAATCAGCTATACATATATATATATATATATCGCCATAGCTCTTCCTCTTGTGTCTCCTTCCCTCCCACACTCCCTATCCCACCCCTCTAGGTGGTCACAAAGCACTGAGCTGATCTCTGTGTGCTATGCAGCTTCTTCCCACTAGCTATCTATTTTACGTTTGGTAGTGTATATATGTCCATGCCACTCTCCCACTTTGTCCCAGCTTACCCTTCCCCCTCCTATATCCTCAATTCCATTCTCTAGTAGGTCTGTGTCTTTATTCCTGTCCTGCCCCTAGGTTCTTCAGAAACACCTTTATTTTTTTGTCGTTTTTTTAAAAAGCATATATATGTGTTAGCCTACGGTATTTGTTTTTCTCTTTCTGACTTACTTCACTCTGTATGACAGACTCTAGGTCCATCCACATCACTACAAATAACACAATTTCGTTTCTTTTTATGGCTGAGTAATATTCCATTGTATATATGTGCCACATCTGCTTTATCCATTCATCTGTTGATGGACACTTAGGTTGCTTCAATGTCCTGGCTATTGTAAATAGAGATGCAATGAACATTGTGGTACATGAGTCTTTTTGAATTACGGTTTTCTCAGGGTATATGCCCAGTAGTGGGATTGCTGGGTCGTATGGTAGTTCTATTTTTAGATTTTTAAGGAACATCCATACTGTTCTCCACAGTGGCTGCATCAATTTACATTCCCACCAACAGTGCAAGAGGGTTCCCTGTTCTCCACACCCTCTCCAGCATTTATTGTTTCTAGATTTTTTGATGATGGCCATTCTGACTGGTGTGAGATGATATCTCATTGTAGTTTTGATTTGCGTCTCTCTAATAATTAATGATGTTGAGCATCCTTTCATGTGTCTGTTGGCAATCTGTATATCTTCTTTGGAGAAATGTCTATTTAGGTCTTCTGCCCATTTTTGGATTGGGTTTTTTGTTTTCTTGATATTGAGCTGCTTGTAAATTTTGGAGATTAATCCTTTGTCAGTTGCTTCATTTGCATATATGCTCTCCCATTCTGACGGTTGTCTTTTCATCTTGTTTATGGTTTCCTTTGCTGTGCAAAAGCTTTTAAGTTTCATTAAGTCCCATTTGTTTATTTTTATTTGCATTTCTCAAGGAGGTGGGTCAAAAAGGATCTTGCTGTGATTTATGTCATAGAGTGTTCTGCCTATGTTTTCCTCTAAGAGTTTAATAGTGTCTGGCCTTACATTTAGGTCTTTAATCCATTTTGAGTTTATTTTTGTGTATGGTGTTAGAGGGAGTTCTCTAGTTTCATTCTTTTACATGTTGCTGTCCAGTCTTCCCAGCACCACTTATTGAAGAGGCTGTCTTTTCTCCACTGTATATTCTTGCCTCCTTTAACAAAGATAAGGTGGCCATATGTGTGTGGGTTAACCTCTGGGCTCTCTAGCCTGTTCCATTGATCTATATTTCTGTTTTTGTGCCAGTACCATACTGTCTTGATTACTGTAACTTTGTAGTATAGTGTGAAGTCAGGGAGCTTGATTCCTCCAGCTCCATTTTTCTTTCTCAAGACTGCTTTGGCTATTCGGGATGTTTTGTGTTTCCATACAAATTGTGAAATCTTTTGTTCTAGTTCTGTGAAAAATGCCAGTGGTAGTTTGATAGGGATTGCATTGAATCTGTAGATTGCTTTGGGTAGTAGAGTCATTTTCACAATGTTGATTCTTCCAATCCAAGAACATGGTATATCTCTCCATCTATTTGTATCATCTTTAAATTCTTTCTTCTGTGTCTTATAGTTTTCTGCATACAGGTCTTTTGTCTCCTTAGATAGGTTTATTCCTAGGTATTTTATTCTTTTTGTTGCAATGGTAAACAGGAGTGTTTTCTTAATTTCACTTTCAGATTCTTCATCATTAGTGTATAGGAATGCAAGAGATTTCTGTGCATTAATTTTGTATCCTGCTACTTTACCAAATTCATTGATTGGCTCTAGTAGTTTTCTGGTAGCATCTTTACAATTCTCTATGTATAGTATCATGTCATCTGCAAACAGTGACAGCTTTACTTCTTCTTTTCCGATTTGGATTCCTTTTGTTTCTTTTTCTTCTCTGATTGCTGTGGTTAAAACTTCCAAAACTGTGTTGAATAATAGTGGTGAGAGTGGGCAACCTTGTCTTGTTCCTGATCTTAGTGGAAATGCTTTCAGTTTTTCACCATTGAGGACAATGTTGGCTGTGGCTTTTTCATATATGGCCTTTATTATGTTGAGGAAAGTTCCCTCTATGCCTACTTTCTGGAGGGTTTTTATCATAAATGGGTGTTGAATTTGGTCAAATGCTTTCTCTGCATCTAATGAGAGGATCATATGGTTTTTCTCCTGCAATTTTTTAATATGGTGTATCACATTGATTGATTTGCATATATTGAAGGATCCTTGCATCCCTGGGATAAACTCCACTTGATCATGGTGTATGATCTTTTAATGTCCTCTTGGATTCTGTTTGCTAGTATTTTGTTGAAGATTTTTGCATCTATGTTCATCAGTGATATTGGCCTGTAGTTTTCTTTCTTTGTGACATCTTTATCTGGTTTTGGTATCAGGGTGATTGTGGCCTCATAGAATCAGTTTGGGAGTGTCCCTGCCTCTGCTCTATTTTGGAAGAGTTTGGGAAGGATAGGTGTTAGCTCTTCTCTAAATGTTTTGTAGAATTCACCTATGAAGCCAACTGGTCCTGGGCTTTTGTTTGTTGGAAGATTATTAATCACATTTTCAATTTCAGTGCTTGTGATCAGTCTGCTCATATTTTCTATTTCTTCCTGTTTCAGTCTTGGAAGGTTGTGCTTTTCTAAGAATTTTTCCATTTCTTCCAGGTTGTCCATTTTATTGGCGTATAGCTGCTTGTAGCAATCTCTCATGATCCTTTGTATTTCTGCAGTGTCAGTTGTCACTTCTCCTTTTTCATTTCTAATTCTATTGATTTGAGTCTTCTCCCTTTTTTTCTTGATGAGTCTGGCTAATGGTTTATCAATTTTGTTTATCTTCTATAAGAAACAGCTTTTAGTTTTATTGATCTTTGTTATCATTTCCTTCATTTCTTTTTCATTTATTTCTAAGCTGATCTTTATGATTTCTTCCCTTCTGCTAACTTTGGGGGCTTTTTTTCTTCTTTCTCTAATTGCTTTAGGTGTAAGTTTAGGTTGTTTACTTGAGATGTTTCTTGTTTCTTAAGGTAGGATTGTATTGGTATAAACTTCCCTCTTAGAACTGCTTTTGATGCATCCCATAGGTTTTGGGTCATCGTGCTTTCATTGTCATTTGTTTCTTGGTATTTTTTTATTTCCTTTTAGACTTCTTAAGTGATCTGTTATTAAGTAGTGTATTGTTTAACTTCCATGTATTTGTATTTTTTACAGATTTTTTCCTGTAATTGATGTCTAGTCTCATACTGTTGTGGTCGGAAAAGATACTTGATATGATTTCAATTTTCTTAAATTCACTGAGGCTTGATTTGTGACCCAAGACATGATCTATCCTGGAGAATGTTCCATGAGCACTTGAGAAGAAAGTGTATTCTGTTGTTTTTGGATGGAATGTCCTATAAATATCAATTAAGTCCACCTTGTTTAATGTGTCACTTAAAGCTTGTGTTTCCTTATTTATTTTCATTTTGGATGATCTGTCCATTGGTGAAAGTGGGGTGTTAAAGTCCCCTACTATGAATGTGTTACTGTCGATTTCCCCTTTTATGGCTGTTAGTATTTTGCTTCTGTATTGAGGTGCTCTTATGTTGGGTACATAAATATTAACAATTGTTATAAATTCTTCTTGGTTTGATCCCTTGATCTTTATGTAGTGTCCTTGTTTGTTTCCTGTAATGGTCTTTTTTTAAAGTCTATTTTCTCTGATATGAGAATGGCTACTCCAGCTTTCTTCTGATTTCCTTTGCATGGAATATCTTTTTCCATCCCCTCACTTTCAGTTTTTATGTATCCATAGGTCTGAAGTGGGTCTCTTGTAGGCAGCATATATGTGTGTCTTGTTTTTGTATCCATTCAGCCAGTCTGTGTCTTTTGGCTGGAGCATTTAATCCATTTACATTTAAGGTAATTATCAATATGTATGTACCTATTACCATTTTCTTAATTGTTTTGATGTGTTATGGTAGGCCTTTTCCTTCTCTTGTGTTTCTTGCCTAGAGAAGTTCCTTAAGCATTTGTTGTAAAGCTGGTTTTGTGGTGCTGAATTCTCTTACCTTTTGCTTGTCTGTAAAGGTTTTAATATCTCCGTAAAATCTGAAAGAGATCCTTGCTGGGTAGAGCAATCTTCGTTGTAGGTTTTTCTCCTTCATCACTTTAAATATGTCCTGCCAGTCCCTTCTGGCTTGCAGAGTTTCTGCTGAAAGATCAGCTGTTCACCTTATGGGGATTCCCTTGTAAGTTATTTTTCCCTTGTTGCTTTTAATATTTTTCCTTTGTATTTAATTTTTGATAGTTTGATTAATATGTGTCTTGGCATGTTTCTCCTTGGATTTATCCTGTATGGGACTCTCTGTGCTTCCTGGACTTGAGTAACTCTTTTCTTTCCCATATTAGGGAAGTGTTCTACTATAATCTCTGCAAATATTTTCTCTGTCCCTTTCTATTTCTCTTCTTCTGGGAACCCTATACTTTGAATGTTGGTGTGTTTAATGTTGTCCCAGAGGTCTCTGAGACTGTCCTCAATTCTTTTCTTTTTTTTCTTTATTCTTCTCTGCAGTAGTTATTTCCACTATTTTACCTTCCAGGTCACTTACCCTTTCTTCTGCCTCAGTTATTCTGCTATTGATCCCTTCTAGAGAATTTTTATTTTCATTTATTGTGTTGTTCATCACTGCTTGTTTGCTCTTTAGTTCTTCTAGGTCTTTGTTAAACTTTCTTGTATTTTCTCCATTCTATTTCCAAGATTTTGGGTCATCTTTACTATCATTATTCTGAATTCTTTTTCAGGTAGACTGCCTATTTCCTCTTCATTTGTTAAGTCTGTTGAGTTTCTACCTTGCTCCTTCATCTGCTGTGTGTTTCTCTGTCTTCTCATTTTGTTAAACTTACTGTGTTTGGGGTCTCCTTTTAGCGGGCTGCAGGTTCGTGGTTCCCGTTGTTTTTGGTGTCTGCCCCCAGTGGCTAAGGTTGGTTCAGTGAGTTGTGTAGGCTTCCTGGTGGAGGGGACTAGTGCCTGTGTTCTGGTGGATGAGGCTTGTTCTTGTGTTTCTGGTGGGCAGTTCCATGTCCGGTGGTGTGTTTTGTGGTGTCTGTGGCCTTATTATGGTTTTAGGCAGCCTGTCTGCTAATGGGTTGTGTTGTGTTCCTGTCTTGCTGGTTGTTTGGCATAGGGTGTCCAACACTGGATCTTGCTGGTCCTTGAGTGGAGCTGGGTCTTGGTGTTGACATGGAGATCTCTGGGAGATTTTCACCGTTTGACGTTATGTGGAGCTGGGAGGTCTCTTGTGGACCAATGTCCTGAACTTGGCTCTCCCACCTCAGAGGCACAGCCCTGACACCTGGCTGGAGCACCAAGAGCCTGTCATCCACACAGCTCAGAATAAAAGGGAGGAAAAAAAGAAAGAACGAAAGAAGAAGTTAAAATTAAATTAAAAGTTATTAGAATGAAAAATAATTATTAAAAAAATTAAAAACTAATAAAAAAAAAGAAAGAAGAGAGCAACCAAAGAAAAAACTAACCCACCAATGGTAACAAGTGCTAAAAACTATACTAAAAAACAAACAAAAAAAAAAACGGACGGACAGAACCCTAGGACAAATGGTAAAAGCAAAGTTATACAGACAAAATCACACATAGAAGCATACACATACACACTCACAAAAAGAGAAAAAGGGAAATAAATATATATATATCGTTGCTCCCAAAGTCCACCTCCTCAATTTGGGATGATTCGTTGTCTATTCATGTATTCCACAGATGCAGGGTACATCAAGTTGATTGTGGAGCTTAAATCCGCTGCTTCCGAGGCTGCTGGGAGAGATTTCCTTTTCTATTCTCTGTTCTCACAGCTCCCGGGGCTCAGCTTTGGATTTGCCCCCACCTCTGCGTGTAGGTCGCCGGAGGGCATCTGTTCTTTGCTCAGACAGGACGGGGTTAAAGGAGTCACTGATTCGGGGGCTCTGGCGCACTCAGGCCGGGGTGGGGGGGGGGAGGGAGGGAGGGGTAAGGATGCGGGGCGAGCCTGCGGCGGCAGAGGCCAACGTGATGTTGTACCAGCCTGAGGCCCGCCGTGCGTTCTCCCGGGGAAGTTGTCCCTGGATCCCGGGACCCTGGCAGTGGCGGGCTGCACAGGCTCCCGGAAGGAGGATGTGGATAGTGACCTGTGCTCACATACAGGCCCCTTGGTGGCGGCAGCAGCAGCCTTAGCGTCTCCTGCCCGTCTCTGGGGTCCGCGCTTTTAGCCGCGGCTCACGCCCGTCTCTGGAGCTCCTTTAAGCAGCGTTCTTAATCCCCTCTCCTCGCACACCAGGAAACAAAGAGGCAAAAACAAGTTTCTCGCCTCTTCGGCAGCTCCAGACTTTTTCCTGGACTCTTCTGGAGGGTTTTTATCATTAATGGGTGTTGAATTTTGTCAAAAGCTTTTTCTTTATCTGTTGAAATGATCATATGGCTTTTCTCCTTCAATCTTTTAACAGATTGCTCTCTTTATCCCTAAGCATACACCAGTAACCTAATTACCCCATGCTACCTGGGAACAAGCTCATTAGATCATACAGTGACACTCTTCTCTGTCTGTTGGTTCAGTGGGAAAAAGAGCTTAAAACCTCCAGGGGATAGTTTCAGCTTCTAAATCATTGGAACCTTGACTGGGTTCGCTGGTGGAAGCAGTCGTCTCCCTGGCACTAGGGTTCATCAATTGACTGGCATTGAGGCTTAAAGACACTAAGCAAATTGTCTTAAACTCTGTCCTTTGGTGATATGAGGAGAGCAATCACTTTTGACTCTAAGCTTGGTTCCCTGATCCATTCGTTCTTGCCTTGGAGAGACGGGACCATATATTGGACGCTGGCTTAGAGCATCTGTCACACATGCCTCTAGGACACACATGCATAGGTAATCTAGAGTACTCTAAACTTTGAGGCTGGTGGACTGAATTCTTTCAGCAAGTATCCAACATTCTGTCCAATATCTTCCTTCCTGCCCAGGCTCAATATACATTTCCACCTGTCTGAATTTAGCCTTAACTCAGTGACTTTAATGCTTTAAACCCATTAAAGCTTAATGGACAGAACACAGCAGAAGTGACTGTGCCAATTCGGAGCAGAACAAAGTCTTTAAGAGACACTTAGTGTCCCCTCTCAGTTTCTTACACTCCTATCATGAGAAGTTCATGCACAGAGTTACTCCTGTTCCTTTATCCCGAGGCTTTATATGAAATACATGGGGAGCAGTCCTACACAGGGGCTCAGCTGAGCCCAAATAAGTGCAATAAAATCTTCAGATCCACAGCTGACCTTCCAGACTCTGATGGAGAAATAATGTTGGTTTTTCAGTTCTCTAAGGATCTGTGGTCATTGAGTGCTACAAGTGCATTTTCAAGTCCATCAAGGCAGCTGTTTCTAGGTGGTGGGGCATATATTAGCAGTGAATTCTGCGGCCATGAAGCCTTTATTTCACAGCCTTCCCTCTAAGTGATAATTGTCAAAAGTGACTTTGAGTGAAATACCATGGTGATGCCATAAATGGTGGCATAAATTCACAAATGGCAGGGTTAGCAGAAGCAATGCATGGAGGAGAGGAAAATTTATATCAGATTTAGTGGTTTGCTGTTCTAAGGAGAAAGCACTATCTCCTTCATGATGGGAGGGGACAATGTAATCATCTTGGCAACAGGTTGCTGAATGACTCCTTTAGGCTAGGCTTTGGTAAACTTGGGTCAAGTCCTGACTGTTTTTGTAAATAAAGTTTTATTAAATTATAGCTACACTCTTTTGTTTACTTACAGCCTAAGTCTGCCTTGGGGTTGTAATGGCAGGCAGAGTTCAACAGCTACAACAGAGACATTATGGCCCACAAAACCTAAGATATTTACTATCTGATTAGTTACAGAAAATGTCTGCAGAGTCTTACCCCAGCTGGTATCTGCTAGATCTGTATCTGCAGCTAAGGTTTGATTTCTGTTGTTGGTAGGTTGATCAACCAGCACTTGGCTATAGTCAGATCAATTTCTGTAAGAGAACAATTTGGGCTGATATATTTTCTCCATCCCTGCCAACTAAGCCACTTTGGGTTCAAGGGCCCTTTGAACCAGCGCCAGGTTAGATGAGGAAAGATGCTCACTATTATCTACAGGACAAATTTAACCTCTCCTCCAGACCTCCTGGCCATCAATTTTCCAAAGATGTTCTTTGAAATCCCTGACCAATTGGCCACCTTTCAGCTATTGCTAATGGACCAGTATAGGACCACCCATCAGGCTATCTCTCCTAATAAGTGGATAATTAGTTGTGTCACTTAAAGTAGTGATCACGGGGAAGTATTTTCCTTTGACCCTGTCATTTTAGGCCACCTCTGAAATCAGAGTCACCGGCTGGCCAGGTCAAGAGATTCAGAGCTGCAACATGGCCTTGGGACCATACACTTCATCACTTTGACAACATCTGTCTAAAGAAGACTTACAGAGCAGCATGGGCTTTGGGACGGAAAGCACCCTGGTCCTCTTCTGAAGACGTCAATTGCCTAACAGTGACACGTCCTCAGCATGATGTATGTGTGGCCCACAGAGCTCCTCGTTATCCTCTTCCACCTCCCTGCCTCCCTCCTCTTCCCGTGATGCAACTCCACCCAACTCCCCACTCAGAGATCACTTGCAAGAAGGATAGGGTCTCTTTTTTGGAGGAAGAAAGTGGACATTAAAAATGGAGACTAAAGGGGAGACATGAAGGTGGCATGAAGGTATTTGGATGAGATATTGCTCAGTGAGAAAAGCAAAATATATGAGATACATATACATATATGTACTTATGTATGTGCATAAATACATATTCATTCATACATACATATTCATAAAATTGTATTTTTTATAATATGTGTCGTATGCATAGTTTGAATGCATTTCTAAAACCATGACAGGACAACCGGTGTGTGTATGTGTGTGTGTGTGTGTGTGTGTGTGTGTGTGTGTGTGTGTGTGTGTGAGAGAGAGAGAGAGAGAGAGAGAGATGATGCATATTAGCCTTTTCGTGGTTGCAGGTGAACATGCAAGGTTGAGAAGGGTGAGGCCACTTTGGGGAGGTGGTGAAGCGGAAGGAAGGGAAAGATAAAACCCAAGACTAAGAGAGTTAATTTAGACTGAAATGAAAGCATCCATATTTTTGTCACATTTATTCATGAATTTAAAATTATGCAATTGTGTGGGTATAATATATATATATATATATATACACACACACACACACATATATGTATATATGAATACTAAAAAAGCTTTAAAAGGTGGTGAAGGGAAGGCAGAGGTCTGGAAACTAAAGGAGCAGCTTTGCCTACTTCACAGTTTGCATTGGCCCATGTTAAAGCATTGCCTGCTTTGGAGAGTTCCAGGAAGCTTGAAAGAAGCAAAAATAGTTTTTCCACTTAACATTTTACTTGTAGCCAAATTTCTTCACAGTGTATTATAAATGATTTAGGAAAGTTATGATAATTTTCTTATATAAGTGAAAAACTGCTCCATCCTGGTGCCCCCAATTAGAATTATTAGGATAAAAAAGCAAATGTTAGCAAGCTTGTAACAATCAGGTATAATAGCAAGACCCAGCCTTCATTCAGTTCTCACTATGTGCAGGCACTTTTTAAATCATTTTAACATATATTTACTCCATTAATCCTCCCAGGGAACCTCTGAGGCAAATACTGTTTTAAACCGCATTTTCAGGATACAGGAAAACAGCACTTTCTTTCTATGCTGTGTGACAAATTATCACAAACTTAGCAGTTTAAAATAACACAAATTTATTACCTCCCTGTATCCAAGGGCCAGAGGTCTGAGGGTCACAGCTTGGCTGGATCCACTGCTTAGAGACCCGCTTGGCTAAAATCAAGGTGCTGCCCTGCTGTGATTCTCATCCGAGGCTCAGGGTTCTCTTCTAAGCTCATTCAGGTGTTGGCAGAATTCTGTTCCTTGTGGCTATAGGGCTGAAGCTCTCAGGTCTTAGAGGCTGGTCCTCCTCGTAGACCGTCTGTAACATGAATGCTTCCCCTCTACCAGACCAAAAGGAAAATGCCTACTGAGCTCCAGATCGATCTGACTTCCTTTTCCTGACCTCTTGGCCGCCTTTCAAATGGCTCATCTGATTAAGTCGAGTCCCCCAGAATGATCCCCTTTTTTGATAACTTAAAGACAACTGGTTAGTGACTTAATCATGGGAACAAAATTCCATTATATTCACAAGTCTCTCCCACACTCAAGGGAAGGGGATTAAACAGGATGCACATGCCAAGGGCAGAAATCTGGGGGACTGTCTTAGATCCCTGCCTAGTACAAAACCTAAGGCAAAGAAAAGAGGTATGTCTTGCCCCATATCACAAAGTTAGAGTCAGTGAAACTCGGCAGTCTATATTTAAATTCCATGTAGATAACCACTATGCTATACTATGCAATGAAAGAAAAAGAGTTTCAGCTCTCACCTTTTTTTTTTTTTTTGCGGTACGCGGGCCCCTCACAGTTGTGGCCTCTCCCATTGCGGAGCACAGGCTCCGGATGCGCAGGCTCAGCGGCCACGGCTCATGGGCTCAGCTGCTCCGCGGCATGTGGGATCCTCCCAGACCGGGGCACGAACCCGTGTCCCCTGCATCAGGCAGGCGGACTCTCAACCACTGCGCCACCAGGGAAGCCCCAGCTCTCACCTTTTAGACATTATATTTGATGTCAAGAACTGTGAAAGGTATGAGATTTTATCCTACTGGCATGCTAATTAGTTTGACTTCCACAGTTTCATGGGAACTGGAAGAAGACACAAGACTCCTGAATCAGAGACAAAGGACCATCTACTCACAGAAATAACAGTAGCCAGAGCGTCAGCGTTTGCACTGGTTTTCTGAGCCTCAGTTCCTACAGGGTGACACAAACAGGACCACGTGATATCTACACATGCATTTGCTTGTGTTACAGGAGAAGAAAGTCTAATTTAAGGAACCAGATTTCTTATACTGGGCATAAACTTGCCTAATGTCTGCCCCAAAGGGAGATAATATCTTGTTATATTAGACAGTAAGCAAATCCACCTTCTAACTTTGGGGAGATACTATCTCTATTTTCCAAATTTACTCGACAGCCATCCTTGAAAAGATAGTCCTGAACACAATCGGTCAAGGTTTTGTAAGCAAGGCATGTGGACACATGAGAAACTCCATGGAGAATTGTTGCCCCACAATATTGACCTCTTGTTTCTATACGATCTTGTTTTACAGTAAATTTTTCCATGATAACTTTGGACTCTCTGATTAATCTTATTGACGGAGGCTGGGACAAAATTCATTCAATATGTCTCATAAGTTTTTAAATGAAATTTACTACCAATAATACTGCCAAGAGCAGCCCGATGCCAGTCTGGAGTACTGACCGCAAACATGTTCTCCAAGGTCCTAAATCCAACCAAACAAGATTTTACAAACCATCGGGATCTACCTTAACAAACCAGGTGAGTTCCTCAAGTTTTTCTATTGACCTTTCCACTTGGTCCGAGGTGTTAATCCAGGTAAAGCAGGATGGGTTAGTGACTGTATCTTGCTCAGCAAAGGGAAAATCTAAGACAATTCTTTCATCTATAAAAACACTGGTAGTGAGTTGAAGATGACCTGAACACTTTGCAGGGCCAAGGTGGCATATCCGAACGCTTGAGCTAAAGTCAAGAACACATTTCATACAATCTTTTATAATTGGATGTCTCCCTCTTTGAGAAAACTGCCCACAGTATGCACATGAATAATGAGTCTGTTATCCCTCTGGAAGCTCCCCTTAGTCAGCAAAATAGTCTGATTTTGGATGAATTTATGTATATTTTTTGAGGGCTACATGATCTACTGGCAGTGTTTGCTTAAATACTTGTAGGTCTTTAATGAACACCCTTAAGGTTCCAGTCTCTGTGTATTGGGAAGGGAAGCAAGTTAGTACCTGCATACCACACAAGGAGTATAGTCCCAGGGATGCACGTGGTGACCCTGTGAAAAAGAGAAAAAAAAGTGTTATTTGATAGTGTTAAAAGTGGCTTACACAGCAGTGATTTTTTTAGGTCCACCTTAATTCAGGATATCTGCTGCCCTATTTTCATAACTCACTTAAATTTTTGCCTTGTTTCAATATAAGGCCTAGGAGATTTTTCCAAAGCTGAAGGATTGGCCCTAAGAAATTAACTAGATTTCTTTGGGTCAGTTTGTCATTCTCCAGTAGCTCACTGGGGCTGTAAGAGCCTGAACACAAAACAATTCCTCTGTGATTTCCCACAGGAGTTTTTCTGTCTCAAGGAAATCTCCCTTAGAGGGTTAAATCTCTCTTATAGCAACCAGGGCCAACATAAAAAAAAAATACAAGACTTTTTATAGTCATATTTGAATAGGTCTAAAGCTGGCATGATAGATTGCTGGAGGGGCTGATCTTTAAGACAACTCAGATGTTGTGATTCGTCCTTAACAAGTATCAAATGTCCCATCCCCTCATCTTCCAAAAAAACCTGCCAGAGTTGTAATAAATTGCCTGGTTTGTGCCCACAAAAGTCACGAATTTCCCTTTATCAATACTCAGCATAGGTGCATGTCCCTGTGACTGTTGACTAAAAGGACCTTAGTAATAGTTGTTATAGAGGTATGGACTTGAGGCCAACCACCAAACTGGCCAGATTCATCCAAAGGAGCATTAGCAATAATCAGAGCCCATTACAACAGCTGTCTTTGAGCCCATGTCTTGATTGTGGCTGTGAAGCACCTACTCAATTATTCCTCATTAAGAGGCAAGAGTGAAGGACCATTTTCTGTGCAGTAGTTGACTACACAATTTGGTTGACATATTTACTACATGTTCCCATAGACTTTCTCCAAATCCTGATAATTGGCCCCAAGTTCCTCATCCTTCGTATTCCAAAATCCCATTTTTCTATTGACTATTTTATTGAAACCGTCAAGAACTGTGAAGGATCTGAGACTTTATCTACTTGAAAGCTAACAAGTTAGCCTGTTATGGTTTTGTGGATGCTGGCAGAGGGCATGGGATTCTGAGGCTGAGACAAAGGACAGTTTATTACACATACAAACAGCAGTGGTAGAGAATTAGCATTTGTGCTAATCCCCCAAGATTACAGGAAAGAAAGCCCAAATATAAAAAATAATAATAATAATAATTTTTTTAATAATGGTCTATGAGCCTAGCTGACCTCTTTCCTGGAGAGAATTGCTACCCTTTTTAATACCTCACAGTAAATAAACCTATTTTTTGCCCTGGAAGGAGATACCATCTCTACCTTGCAAGGCTATTCATTAAACAAAATCCTGGAAAAACAGCACAGAATAAAGGCAGCCTATGCCTTTGCTTGTGAGACATGTTGGAAGGTAAGACTTATAGAGAATTGTCTCCAATATTTATTTACCTCCTTAACATATTATTTCCTTCTTTCAAATAAAAATGTACTAACTTTCCTTAAGAGAACATAAATTTGCCCATAGTATATATTTAGTAATCATAAAAGTTGCTAACATTTACTCTTTATTAAGCAGGTGCTGGCTTACATATTTTTACATATATTACTTCTTTAATCCTCACCACATCCCTAGGAGGTGTTATTATTCTTATCCCCATTTTGAAGAGATACAGAGAGTAAGTTAAAATGCCCAAGTTCACAGCTAAGAGGTGTTAAGACCAGAACCTCTGGGATTTTAATCCCCAGGACTTTTGACTTGCTAGCCCATGATCTTGGCCTCCAAGCTAGAACAGTAAGATCACATGGACTTATGGCCAACTCTGCAACACGTAAATCTGTCAGCACTGGGTTGGACACAGGGTAATCCCTCCATGCATGGTAATTAATATTCAGTATGCCTACTATCTTTTATGTTCATTTTACAAATGCAGAAACTGAGGCTCAGAACATGTGGGTTGACCAAGCACTCTCAGATAATAAATACTGGGAACTTGGTTTTAAACTCAAATTTTAATGATTCTAAAATACTATGTTCATATGAAACACCTTGCTGCTTTTCCGAAGAAAAGCTATTCAGGAGACATTTTAACATATTCCAAAATTTATTACAATTAGTTGAAAAGTACAGTAGAGCTCAAAATAAAATCAATAATTACATAAACATAATGGTACAATTAGCCTAATATTTATCCAAGTAATGTGATTTAATGTAGTTTCTTAAACATATCTAAAATTGGAAAGTATTTTTGCATATAATATTCAGCATCATAATAAACTTTGCTAACTACTTTATTACTACACTCGGCCATATCTATTTTGTTTTGAGTATTAATTCTGACTTGGGAAAATTAATTTGTATCATTCAAAGGAACTTAGATTTTATTCTGCAGTGTTTCTCAAAGATTGGTTAGAAAACCACCTAGGTGCTAATATGCTCAGAGTATCAGAACCTTTGGGAGTTTGAGCTAAGAATCTGCTCCTGTAATAATATCCCCAGTGGTTTTAAAACAGACAGAAAGACGACTTCTGCTCTAGGTGAGATGGAGCCATTGGCTGAACAATTAGCATTTTTGGTAGATGACCTTAGTGACTAGAGAAAGAATTTGAGGGGGACAAATTGGAAAGCAGGTAGACAAATTAGGAGGCCATTTATTCATTCGCATGAAAAAAATCTGCTAGGTGATGGGTAAACACAGAAAAAAGCAGACAAGTTCTTAGACCTCTTGGTGCCTCTATGCTTCCAGAAAATCAGATAGGTAACAAAGAATTCCTTGTGTATTTTTAAGACAGTTTTAAGTACTGTAAGGGCAAATATATACTGACCTAACTGAGACTGGGGAACCAGGGAAGGCTTGAAGGAAATATTTGTACTTAGGCTGAATAAGTAGAAGTCATGTGGGTGAAGCCTGAAAGCAGAGTGGAGCAGAGTTTTCAAGGTAGAGAAAACATAATCATTGGAAGCCCTAAGGCATAAAGGAACATGGTCTTTTGGAGTAATTCAGTATTTTTAAGTTTTGGCTGGAGGATTTCTTTACTAGTACAATGTAATCATATAAATACTCTTAAGAATTTAAGAATTCTTGTCATTTTTATGTGGTACATTTATAAATTATAGGGAAAATTTTTTAATTAAAGTTTGTATTGTGAATGGGTTTTAATAAAATCTTTAACAGCAATATGAACACAATGTATTTATACATATTTTAGGTAGGTAATGCTGAGCCTTTAAGCCATTCAACAACAAAAAAGCATATTGTTTACTTTAAATAATTGTCTAAGAAAAATATAAGAATAATATAGTAATAAACAATATATATGTATGGATTATTTTCGGGAGGTAGGACTGGGTATATAATAAGATGTAAATTGAAATATAATTATATTGTATGGTATCTAATATAGATAAAATGCCTTCATAAGCTGTTGTTTGGATTTCTTGCCTTATTTGGCTAAAATAAATGTGCTTCATCTTAATAAAGTTTATATTTTTTCCTAAATAATGAGATAATAGAGAGAGTGTTAGAAGCACAAATAGCACATTAACACCACATGGGTGCATAATTTTACTCCTAAGTAATGTTTTAAAAAATATAAAGGTAATAACTCTTATTTTTTTTAGGCTTGTCACCGATTTTAAAAGTTGAGACGATGTGATGTACATAATTTTAATAATATGAATGCAGTTTGTAATAAATGTTATCTATTCTATTTGAAGAATTATTATAAACTTTTGTAATTCAGCATCATTATTGCTTATGTTTTCTACCTTCAACCAAGAGTTAAATATGGAAATATATTAAACACATTAAAAAAGAAAGCAATTAAACAAGCTAATATGGCAAAAAGTGACACATAATAAAACAGTCAAATGAGTCCTGGGCTGAGTCACTGGCAAGTTCATCAGAAGTCAACAAACCTTTATATAAGTTTACTTAATATTCACTCAGATTCCATGCTATTATATTTTAATGTGAAAATACATACAGTATTATTGGATTAATTAATTAATTATCTAATTGTTGAAAAAATAAATTAAAGTAAATGTAGTTATAGACATGGATCCAATGAAACATGTTTGCAACTCTATGGGTGTGGGGGGAAAATCAAAGATTCAGAAACACTGGAATATGGAGAAATGGAATTCAATGCAGTGAAGTACAGCAGAGAGGGAGAGAGAAGGGGTTAGTTTTAAGAGACATACTGAAGAGTCAGATATTTTAGTGCTTCTGGTAGAAATTTTTAAGGATTCTAGTCTTTTTTTCCTGTAAATATCATGAAACAATATAAGGCTATTAAACTGAAACTGACATGATCTAATTAGCATTTCATTAAGACAATTTAAATAAAGATTCAAAAATGAATCTGTTAACTAAGAGTGAATAGAAGAAACTATCACAAAAGTTCATGTAAAATTTGATGGAAGATGGACTTTTAGTTTGGTATGGGGATGAAGAGAATTAGAGTCAAGAAAAGTTTATATTAAAGAATCTCTGCAATCATTCAGGTGTGAGAGAAAAAGGCATCCCAGATTTCTGGGGGTGATCAACAAATTCGATGTTAGTGATAATTTAGGAGGAAAAGAATGTTGAATGAAATGAAAGAGATGAGGAAGATTACTATTGTGTTCATAGTTGTCATTATTTTTTATGATGTTGTAGACTTAAAATATATAAATGCTGATGGGAAGCGATGGGTACAGAGGGAGTCATTGAAGTGGTAAGAAAAGGAAATAAATGTTACTATAAAACAGAAATTGGTCTTATATAAGAATCTAACATTGAGATACTTCATCTACAATATTAATAAAATGAAAAAACAGGATGGAGACATATCAGAAAAAACTATATGGAGCTGATAATTTCATGGGGATCATGATTCATCGATACTCTCCCCAAATAGCTTATATTTTATATGTGTGGTGAGAGATAAGAGCAGAGAAGAATGTGTTGGAGATCTGAGAGGTGTGGAGAGCATTTTTCAAAATTCTTCGTGCTGAATATGAAACTGGAATTGCATTGTTAAGGGCCCAGTTTAGTTGCATGATCAATAATTTATTTCTGTACCAAACTGCCTAATTGTGTAATTTTTCTCAGGCAGCACTCAGAAGTTGAGCTGTAGTCATGGAGAGGGTAGAGAACTTGAATGCCAACAGGACAGATTTTGTTAAAATGGTTTGACCACAGAACGAAGAGGCAAGATATTGGCATAAGTGATTGAAATTAGAAAAAGTAAAAAGGCAGTAGTCGCTGAAAGAAATGATGACCTGAAATTTCTGTCACATATATTAGATTTGAGAATTGTCCTGAAATTGACAAAACCTGAAGATTGAGTGGATGAGTATGTATGTGTGTGTGTGTGTGTTGTGTGTGTGTGTATTTGTGAACACAACTCTATGTATTACCTGTGAATATGGCTTAACTGAGAGGGAGCAACTGAAACTAAATTCTACTTAAAGCTTCTTTCTTGGATGACTAGCAATATAGGAAGTAGGGGAGAAACTCCAAATTTCTTGGAGTTGGATTATGAGTTTAATTTTGAATTTGTGAAGTTTTATGTGTCTGTGGATACATCGTTCTTCGTCCTACTAGAAGAGAGAGACCACGCTGAATTTTGAACAGGGAAAGTTTAATATAAATATTATCTATACCTAATCCTCTGAAAATTGAAGTTTACAGTTGATTTGCTAATAAGCAGAGAGAGAACACTGAAGAGTATAGGAATAAGAATGGTGAGGCACAGTCGTCAAGTCATTACTCCCAGGTTGAGGTGTAGCACTCATGGAGGAGTCCCTCACACACAACCCCCAGACCTGAGAAACCAGATCTCAGTTGGAAACGGCATGGTTTTGGCTCACTGAATGCCAGAGAAAACTGAGGTGGTGTCCTGGCAGAGCTTGCTAGAAATGGCCCTCTGTGGTTCTGGGACAAGGGGTCCACAAGGAGGTGCCAAACCTAGAAACTCTTAGCTGCCTGAAGTTTTGCTAAGCTAAGCTGATGGTTGCCCTGCACTGCAAGGAACCAGGAACTGAAAAAGTCATTTATTGAAGGAGCTGAATGACATAGAAACTGCACCTACCGAGAGAAGGACCCTGGAAGTTAAATACCTATTTTTCCTTCACTGTTCTTGTGAGCACCCTTACTGAAAAGGATTAAAATTGTATCAGCCAACAAAGTACAAATGTTTAAAGGGCCCAGC
This sequence comes from Aethalodelphis obliquidens, assembly GCF_003676395.1. NCBI lineage: Eukaryota > Metazoa > Chordata > Mammalia > Artiodactyla > Delphinidae > Aethalodelphis > Aethalodelphis obliquidens. The sequence continues at coordinate 19,252,894 of NW_020837973.1, read as the reverse complement.
TCTATTTTCAGAGAAGGGAACAAAGGGTAATTTTGGAGCTGAGAGGTAATAATTTGATAAATGCTACAGTGGGATATTAAAGTAATTAATGGAAGGAAACTCATAGCTGGGAAAAGGGTTAAGAAAGAACAAGAGTTTGGAGGTCATCAAAGTATGAGTATTCTCCAATTATTTCCTTAAGTGACCACACACTTTGGCACATAAATACATATTTAAAGGTAAATCAATGGTTTTGACAGCTTGCCAGCTTACATTCTTTGTACTCTTCTAACTCATGGGCCAACAAACTTTTTTTTATAAAAAGGCTAGATAGTAAATATTTACGTTTTACTGGCCTTATAGTCTCTATTACAACTATTCAACAATGTCATTATAGTGCGAAAATAGCCATAGATGACATATATGCAAATGAGCAAGGCTGTGTTTCAAAAAGCACTATTTATAAAAACAAGAGGTGGCCCACATTTGGTCCATAGGCTGTAATTTCTGACTCCTGATCTATGATATTTTAATTGTCTAATTACAAAGAGTATATATAAACAGTATTTTAAGCATAGTTAGATCAATCATCTCTTAAGTTCTCTTTATTTGTTTTACATATAAACTCATTGTATATATTTAATTACATTAAGAATTCCTCTATGTCATGCAAGGTTTTTCTAATTCTAAAAATACTGCATAAATTTTCATTAAAATGTAACAATATTATAAAAGCATGGTTAATTTCATGAAACCATGAAAGGTACATGAAATAAATCTATATTTGATGCACTAGAAAAGAATAATCAACATACAGTAAACATAACCTTAAGTAAAAATAAAGTCATGAAATTATATTGCTTCAGATTTTTAACTGATGGTGTGACATTCAACTTCACTTAATTTTAACTTAGACACAATTCTTGAGAGAGTAGCAGATATCTAATACCACAGCACACATCCACTCTTACTTCAATATTCAGAAATCTGGCCACAAAGTTTAAATATTGGTATTCAGATAAAATATAATACATTAGAAACACTGATTTTTATAAATTAACTTAAAAATACATTACATATATTTAGATATTTTATAGATTTTTCTTGTTAAAAATAAACTGTATAATTTATTTAAAGAAAATTTTATTGAACAAAATTTACTTAAATCTTTCAAAATCTGTCAGACACACACTATTATCAAAGTTCACACAAAAAGATATTGGGTTGTGAAGGACATTTAGAAGTTAGGCTGAAAAGAATGAAAGGTCATCTCTGGAAATCATAATGAGTAAGTCATAGGATGGGTAAGAAAAATGAGTGTGCCCCGTTCAAAAACAGCATGTTAATCAACGTGTCAAGAGTAGAAGTTTTATAAGAGAATGGCAGGAAATAGGTGAGGATGAACTGGTTGGTAGGTAAGGCACTAGTCTTAGCAAGAGGATATGGGCTCACTAACTAAGATGGCAGCAGAAGGAATAGTGACAATGGAAAGTTATCAATAAATAATGATAATTTTGATGTGATTAATTGGCTGTGAGTGGTGGTTAGGGAAAGAATAAGTTAAATTTGTCTGCTTAGTTGATTTCATCTAGTAAATCTTTATTTCATCTTTATTAAATTTTTTGAAGGTTGTAACATGTTTTTATTGACTAGAGTTGTGAACAGTTGTAATCCTTCCATTATACATATATAGCAATAATCAAGTATCTGATACTGAAATAACTTACAGACAAATTCTAGTATTGAACACAGAATAGTTCTATCAGAACAATAAAAATAATAATAAAACACTGAGTTTATCTCTGAGAATTTAAATTCAGGCCATTAGTTCACAATTTAGAAATCTGAGTAATCCAACTTTAAGGTGACTTCTCATTGTTGAAGTTTGCTCTGAGGATGGATTGTAATTGGGAACTTCCTCTTGTCTCAAGCTATTCGTGCATATGACACACTTTGGAGATTTTCATTTGAGGAAAACATAAAGTTTGAGAAGGTGCATCTCTTCTATTTGTCAACCTGCAAGAGTTGGAATGAGAAAGAAAACTTGGCAAAATAAATGGAGCTGAAACATAGAAGAAATGGAAGAGAAACAGGAAAATTTGGTGATTTGAAAGTTAAGGGAATTTCACACTTGACAGTGTGAGAGGTCATCAGTATTAGACACTGAGAAATCCAGTAGAATGTGGATTATGAAAAACATTTATGTTTCAACTAGAGGAAACTGTATTAGCGGACATAATGAGAAGAAGCTCTATTTTACATGAGATGCACAAGGTTTGCGCTAAGTGAATCATGTTCAAATTCCCACACTTTCATTTATCAACAGTGTTTTGTTTCTTTTTCCCAATAGTGTGTCTTTGAGAGGATTTAAAAAAAATCTTCTTGAACTTCAGTTTTACCTGGAGAAGATAAATGTCAATAATAGCTATCTCAAAAATAATAATAATAATAATAGCTATCTCAAAGGTTGTTATTGAAGATCAAATAATCTACTAGCATTGAATCAATTTGCAGCTCCCATTTTGCAACAGTTAGTATTGTTGGTGATGGTTCTGAAGACTAAGAACAAGACTTAGGATGCTAAATGAAAAGTGAGCAAATGGAGCCTATAAATGTAGAAGCATATTTCAGGAAGTTTGACATTTATAGGAAGGAAAGAATCTATTTAAGTTAAGTGGGGCAGGTTGGAGGTTGGGGTTCCAGTCTTCCAAGTTACTGTGCAAGGCAAGTATTTAAAGCAATAGGAAACTTCTTTGCATAAATCTCCGACACCAAGAAGTACTGCATGCCATTTACGTTAGTTAATCATCAGATACTCAGAGTTTAAACAGCCATCCATAATACAGCATGCAAAATAGTTAACATACCCCTACCTAATACCACTACTCTGAGCTTAATCATGCTATTTAATTGCAGAGCTTAACTTGAAAATTATTGTTCACAGCAATTAAGTAAATGCCCCAATTTCATTAACAGATTTTCTAATTAGAACCTGCAACATAAAAGTGCTAATGTTGCTTCATTAGCTTTGATTTACTGTTTCTAATGCTACCTTTTTAAAAATTATTCTTTTCTTCAAATCTGAAACTGTGTTTTAGGGTTAATTATGTTTGGTTCTTGAAAATATCAAGGGACAATTATTCCTGGATTAAAGTATAGAGGTATCTTATATTAAAATTTCATTTTAGCTTTTCACATTAAACACATATTGGGACAAATTTTAGAGCCTCCTTGTTGTAGAATAGTTTAAAGCAATTAGTGAGAATTGTATTTGGCTTGAATTGTAAGCAAACAGGTTTTCCAAAATTGCATATGCTCCTTCACATATGCTATCTGATTGTAAGGGAGGGGAGGAAAAAAAAAAAGAAAAGAAAAAAAGCGTTTAATTGTTACATAAGCCCACTATTGCAAATTTCTTAAATTGGCAATTGAAAGGACAGAAAGGTGACTTAGGTTAATAATAATATTATGATCTAAGATAGTGCCACTAAAATCCTCAAATGCAGTAACTACTGTTCGCTAATGAAAAGACTAGGAGATTGGCTTTTTTTTCTTCTTGTTTCTGTCTTTGCCAAATTAAAAGAACTTGCCTAAGTTTTCAAGCAAGTATTGCTATATAACTACCTATTAACAGCATGGTTACAGCAAAGCATGAAAAATATACTGATTTCATGACTTGGCACTAAGATGAGGCTCTGATAATAGGGGAATCATGGACATTATTGGTAAGATTGCAGTTGAGTGAGGAAAGCAGAGTCCAGAGATTGTCTAGTCCAGCTCCATTGCTTATGTATATATGTATACACATATGCATGTGTATGTGTCTCTGTGTGTGTGTTTTTATGGGTGTATGATATGTCAGCCACTATGCTAAATCCTGGGGATGCTGCAACAAGCTGTCCCACTATTATGTAGAGAGATATAAAATGAGTAACTACAATAACTGATATTCTAAGAAGTTAAGTGACAACTAATATAAAAGATATGGAATTATGTCCCTTGTCTTTTGTTTAGTATCATTTCCACTCCACCTACTATCTCTAACAAAACATCAAAAGGAAAACAAAAGAAAATATAATGTCAAAACAGAATAGTGTTCTCCTTTTCTTTCTTTGTGATAAAGATAACTTGAATAAAAATAAATTTTACCAAAATACATTCAATAAATCCACCACAGCACAACACATTAATATATAGCTGAGTGAAAAACATAAGAAAATGGATAGGGTCTACAGCTAAATAATCTTTATGTAAATTCACATACATATACACACACTGCAAAGACATATTTTCCATGGAAATATATATTTGTAAATGTGTGTGACACATTATAATGGCTGCCTAAAGAACTTGTAGAGTGGAGATTGGGATAAATAAGGATAGTATAACACAGGAGGGCTTGTTTGTATAAACATAAAATATTTTCACTGAACAAGCTGATTAATTCTATTTTTCATATGAGAAATTGAGATAAAAAAAGATTAAGTTAAACTATTACTACTAATATTTTAATATTAAACTTTATATTTTTAGAGCAGTTTTGGATTCACACAAAATTGAGCAGAAGGTGAAGACAGCCCCCATATAATCCATGTACCTACACACCCACAACCTCCCCCCACTGTTAAAGTCCCACATCAGGGTGGGTATTTTTGCTACAGTCAGTGAACCAAATCGAAATATCATAATCACGTAAAGACTAGAGTTTATACTAAGGTTCACTCTTGGTTGTGTACATTCTATGGTTTTGAGAAATGAATAATGACAAGTGTCCATCACTTTAGTATTGCATAGAATAGTTTCATTGCCATAAAAATCATCTGTGTTCTATCTATGCATCCTTCCCTCTACCTTAATCCAGGGCAACTGCTAACCTTTTTACTGTATCCATAGTTTTACCTTTTCCAGAATGTCATAGTGTTAGAATCACACAGTTTGTAGCTCTTTCATATTGGCTTCTTTCACTTAGCAATATGCATGTAACTCTCCTCCATGTCTTTTCAGGGCCTGATAACTAATTTCTTTTTAGCACTGAATAATATGACATTTTCTGAATTAATCACAGTTTACCTATCTACTCATTTATTTTGGGGCATTGTCCAAGTTTTGGTAATCAAGAATAAAACTTCCATAAACATAAGTGTTTAGGTTTTGTGGGGACATAAGTTTTCAACTCAAAATGAATACCAAGAATCATGATTGCCAGATATGTAATAAGATGTTCTTGGATTGGAAGAATCAATATTGTGAAAATGACTATACTACATAAAGCAATCTACAGATTCAATGCAATCCCTATAAAAATACCATTGGCATTTTTCACTGAACTAGAACAAAAAATTTCACAATTTGTATGGAAAAAAAAAAGACCCCAAATAGCCAAAGCAATCTTGAGAAAGAAAAACGGAGGTGGAGGAATCAGGCTCCCTGACTTCAGACTACAGTACAAAGCTACAGTAATTAAGACAGTATGGTACCAGCACAAAAACAGAAATAGAGCTCAAGGGAACAGGATAGAGAGTCCAGAGATAAACCCACACAAATATGGTCACCTTATTTTTGATAAAGGAGGCAAGAATATACAATGGAGAAAAGACAGCCTCTTCAATAAGTGGTGCTGGGAAAACTGGACAGCTAGAGGTAAAAGAATGAAATTAGAACACTCCCTAACACCATACACAAAAATAAACTCAAAATGGATTAAAGGCCTAAATGTAAGGCCAGACACTATAAAACTCTTAGAGGAAAACAACATAGGCAGAACACTCTATGACATAAATCACAGCAAGATCCTTTTTGACCCACCTCCTAGAGAAATGCAAATAAAAACAAAAATAAACAAATGGGACCTAATGAAACTTCAAAGCTTTTGCACAGCAAAGGAAACCATAAACAAGACTAAAAGACAACCCTCAGAATGGGAGAGAATATTTGCAAATGAAGCAACTGACAGAGGTTTAATCTCCCAAATTTACAAGCAGCTCAATATGAAAAAAAACAAACAACCCAATCCAAAAATGGGCAGAAGACCTAAACAGACATTTCTCCAAAGAAGATATACAGATTGCCAACAAACACATGAAAGAATGCTCAACATCATTAATCATTAGAGAAATGCAAGTCAAAACTACAATGAGATATCATCTCACACCAGTCAGAATGGCCATCATCAAAAATCTACAAACAATAAATGCTGGAGAGGGTGTGGAGAAAATGGAACCGTCTTGCACTGTTGGTGGGAATGTAAATTGATCAGCCACTATGGAGAACAGTATGGAGCTTCCTTAAAAATCTAAAAATAGAACTACCATACGACCCAGCAATCCCACTACTGGGCATATACCCTGAGAAAACCATAATTCAAAAAGAGTCATGTACCACAATGTTCATTGCAGTTCTATTTACAATAGCCAGGACATGGAAGCAACCTTAGTGTCCATCGACAGATGAATGGATAAAGAAGATGTGGCACATATATACAATGGAATATTACTCCACCATAAAAGGAAACAAAATTGTGTTATTTGTAGTGATGTGGATGGACCTACAGTCTGCATACAGAGTAAAGTAAGTCAGAAAGAGAAAAACAAATACCGTATACTAACACATATATATGGAATCTAAAAAAAAAAAAGGTTATGAAGAACCTAGGGGCAGGATGGGAATAAAGACGGAAACCTAATAGAGAATGGACTTGAGGACATGGAGAGGGGGGAAGGGTAAGCTGGTATGAAGTGAGAGAGTGGCATGGACTTATATATACTACCAGCTGTAAAATAGATAGCTAGTGGGAAGCAGCCACATAGCACAGGGAGATCAGCTCGGTGCTTTGTGACCACCTAGAGGGGTGGGATAGGGAGGGTGGGAGGGAGGGAGACACAAGAGGGAAGAGATATGGGGATATTTGTATATGTATAGCTGATTCACGTTGTTTTAAAGCAGAAACTAACACACCATTGTAAAGCAATTATACTCCAATAAAGATGTTTAAAAAAAAGATAAATAAATATTATTGATGAATTTAAAAAAAAAGAGTATATTTGGTTTTGTAAGAACTGCCAAACTGCATTCTAAAATAGCTGCACCATTTTGCATAACACCAGCAATGAATAAGAGTTCCTGTTGCTCCACATTTTCACCACCATTTTGTGTCCTCACTGTTTTGGATGTTGGCCATTCTATTCTCATAGATGTAGAGTGATATTCCATTGTTTTAATTTTCAGTTCCCAAATGACATATAACATTGAGCATCTTTTCATATGCTTTTTTTGCCGTCTGTGTATCTTCTTTGGTGAGATGTCTGTTCAAGTCTTTTGCCCATTTTTGAATTAGATTGTTAATTTTCTTATTGTTGAATTCTGAGTTCACTGTATGTTTTTGGTGCCTTTTTCAGGCATGTCATTTGCAAATATTTTCTCCTTTTCTGTAGCTTGTCTTTTCATTTGCTCAACTGTCTTTTGCAGAGCAGAAGTTTTTATTTTTTTTAATTTTTTAAATTTTTTTGTGGTATGCGGGCCTCTCACTGTTGTGGCCTCTCCCATTGCGGAGCACAGGCTCCAGACGTGCAGGCTCAGCGGCCATGGCTCACGGGCTTAGCCGCTCCACAGCATGTGGGATCCTCCCAGACCAGGGCACGAACCCATGTCCCCTGCATCGGCAGGCAGACTCTCAACCACCCTGCCACCTGGGAAGCCCCAGTTTTTATTTTTAATGAACTTTTTAGTTGTTTTTTTCAGGAATTATGCCTTTAGTGTTATATCTAAAAAGTCTTTGCCATACCTGAGATAATCTAGGTTTTCTTCTGTGTTATCTTCTAGGATTTTTACAGTTTTTTTGTATTACATGTAGGTCTATAATCTATTTTGAGTTAATTTTTGTGAAGGGTATAAGGTCTGTGACTATGTTCCCTTTTTTGTTGTTTTTTTGTTTCTTTTTTTCTTTTTTGTCATGTGGATTACTAGTTGCTCCAGCATCACTTTTGAAAAGACTATATTTGTTCAATTGTATTGCTTCTGTCAAAGATCAGTTGACTATATTTATGTGATTCTATTCTGAGTTCTGTGTTTTGCTCCATTGATTTGTCTATTCTTTCACAAGGACCACAGTGTTTTGGTTAGCGTAGTTTTATAGTAAGTCTTGAAGTCAGGTAGTATCAGTCCTTCAACTTTGTTCTTCTCCTTCAGCATTGCATTGGCTATTCTTGTTCTTTTGCCTCTTCATATAAATTTTAGAATCAGTTTGTCAATTTCCAGAAAATAATTTGCTAAGATTTTATTTGGCATTGCACTGAGTCTATCAATTAAGTTGGGAAGAACTTGACAATACTAAGTCTTCCTATCCATGAACATGGAATATTTCTTCATTTGTTTAGTTTTTCCTTGATACCTTTCATCAGAGTTTTGTAGTTTTCCTCATATTTTTGTACATATTTTTTAAGATTTGTACCTAAGTATTTTTCATGCCTTTGGTTTCAGTGTTAGGGTAACGCTGGCTTTGCAGAATGAGTTAGGAAGTGTTGCCTTTGCTTCTATCTTCTGAAAATGACTGTTGAGAATTGTTAACATTTTTCCTTTAATGTCTCTTAGAATTCATCAGTGAACTCATCTGAGCCTGGTGCTTTCTGTATGGGAAAGTTGTTATTTACTGATTTTGATTCCTTTAATAAATATAGGCCTGTCTGTTTCTTCTTGTGTGAGTTTGGCAACTTGTGCTTTTAAGACATTTTTAAATTTTATGTAGCTTATAAAATTGGTGGGTATAGAGTTCATAATATTCCTTCATTATCCTTTTAATGTTCATTGGATCTCTCTAATAATGGAAACAGCCTTTTTCTACCAGATACATACTTGCCTTATAAGGATTCTGAGAGCCTTAATTTTATTATTTTTAACATTATTATTTCTTATTTATAAATTATGTATAGAGAAATTGATTAACCTGTACAACCTAACACACTTAGCTATGACAGAGCTCATTTTGCTTTATAATACCAAATTGGGTAAATGCAATACTAGAAGAGAATTGTAAGATATTTCCATGCCTATAAATTATGAAGTAGTTGATTATAATACTTTTTTTTTTACATAGGTAAAAGTGGCAAAGTGTATCTTGAAGTTAGAATATATTACAATAGAACAATGTCATAGTTACTAAAAGTAATTATTCCATGTTATAATGAATTGATTTACTTATTAAATTAGAAGTAGTAAAGAATACAGTGATGACTTTATAAACTGAAAGTAAATTTCTCGATTTTAAGGTAACATTTACAATACTTAACTACATTTATATAATTACTTACAACATAAATACTTCTTACTAACCTTTCAATTTTCCATAATTCTCATCTCATACAATTTGGCAAAAGTTCCATTTAGGACCAAACTGGGAAATAATTCAAATGTCACACTGAAAATTATCCTCCTTAAAGACACTCAAACAAAATTCTTGGAGAAGTTAGCACAGCTCAATTTATTTCTGCTTTGAAGGGAAACCTTTCTCTTGTAGGAAGTAATGGGCGTATGTTGTGTCTTTTTCTTCCAATATTGTGTTACATGTTGCTGCTCCTGACATACCCTAAATTGTCTCGCAAGACCATCCTCTCTTACATGGTAGGGTTCTTAGCCCTGGGTGGGGCTCTATCTCTAGCCCCAAAGTTGGAGCTACAGCTTCATCCAGTCATTCAGAGCTCTTCATTCTGTACACAGACACACACACACACACACACACACACACACACACAGTAGTGGTTGGTTCAGGGGAACAATGTTGTCCTAAATTTGTCCAATCAGATAAATGCCTGGGACTGTTATTTATAACACAAGGAAGCTCTTTTTGCATGCTGGCTTTGAACCCAGGAGACTGAGTACTGAATTGTTAGGCCACCATATAAAGCCAGAGAAAGAATACAGTATAGGAGGTGGAGCCCTGGGAATCATAGAAACTGTTTTCTGATGATAAAGTTTGAGTCCTAATTATAATGGTGTCTGAAACTAGGACTAAATACAGATTTTTGTGTCCATTCTTGAAGGGAAGTACAGAGAAGGAATGGGGCACAGAGGCTATGTTCTCCGGCTCTCAGTGCCTCTCTCTGAAGTATATTCCTTTCTGAGGCTGTTATTTCAGGCTAGGACCTACATTCTCCCTTGAGATAGAAGTTCTCTTCAGCAAACTGTGGCCCACAACTACCCTATTTGTTGTTTTATGGCAACGACTGCTGCCACCTAAATGAATGTGGATAATATCAGATGGCCTTTGTATTGACTTTAGTGTTTGCTGCTGTCTTGAACCACCAATGGTGAGTCAGAGTACCCCAGAGCACTCATTTTACAGTTAAATAAAATAAGTCCAGAGACATTTTCCTTGTTAAAACTTGTTTTATAAATAGGTTTAATCTACCTAATTTAAAGTAAACTTATAAAAGCTAAGAACTAGAATGAAATCACACAAAATATTTTGAGAACATTTTCACAAATTATATGCTCTCTTTGCATTCATAAGACAAGCCTTACATGGTTTAAATAAAAAACAAAGGATGCCTGTTTTCACATTTCAGAAACGATAGTGCATTCTGACACAAAAATGCTCTGTATGATTTGCCTAACAACTTTGCTTTGAGTAAAACAAACAAAAGTAAAACACATCAACACAAACGTGGTCTTAGTTGGTCCTAGTGGAATACAAAATTCAACACTTAAACTTTTATTTTTTCCAGGTAAGAATTACCATCACCAGGATAATCTGTTTTACAGGAAGGAAACCAAGATCTACTGGTGCCAAACTTTGTGCCAGGTGACTTACATATATTATTTTGTTTAATTCTCATAATAACTCATTGAAGATATATACTATTTAAGATACAGTGAGTTCTCTGGGCTGTATAATATCTGGCTGATGAAGATATTTTTATCCAAAATATTTATTAAAAGAAAAAGTTCTAAAACATAGTCTAACTTCAGTTCTGCTACACATAATTAGCTCTAGTATTCATACTTCAAATTGAATATTTTGAAATGAATAGCCCTGGCAAATGCATTCGATAGCCACATGCCCTATACAAAATTCCTACACTGTGTAATTACCAATGAGGTTAACAATGCAGTCTATATACAAATTCATTTAATAAAAAGACATTTGGGACCTATGGGAAAGATGGCAGTATAAAAACTAGCCATACGTATATAATATGCATTATATGTACTGTATCATGTATTTAGTGAAAAAAATCTTCATATAGGTGGGCCCGAGTAATTCAAACCCGTATTGTTCAAGGATCAAGTCTATAATAAAATTATGTTTTTTAAATCACTAAGGCTGTGCAGAGTTTATGGTGCCATTAAAAAATAATGTAGATTCCATCAACAGTAGAAAGTATGCATTTATAAAGAAAGCATTTAAAACAGAAATTATAAATCAAATTAACCATCAGCAAAGTCACCTTTATAATGATATAGCATCATAGAGTTAATATTCCAAAATCATAAACTGATTTTATCAGGAAAAGAAAAGTTGCAATTAAAACCAATGAGAAGAAACACGATCTTCTTTAATTATGGGCAATTTTGCTTAAGTGTGGAATTTATTTCCTTAATTTGAGAGGATATATAAGTTCAATATTAAGTATAGCATGCATTTGGAAATGACTTTTTAGAGGGAAATACATAATGAACTATTTTGTTTTATATATGTATTTAACAGAAATAAAATAAACTATTAGTATAATATAAAATGTGTTGTACACATAAGAGGGAAAGTATATTAATACAACCTAGACCATTCTATCTATAATGTATATTAAATAGACAAATTTTAATGTATATTCTATAAACATTAACATGCATCTAGTTGATACTGTATTTTTCAGTAAAACCTTTGCTGATCAGAAAGTGACTGACAGAAGTAAAGACAAGAAGAGGCTGAAGTGACCTTAAATTCTTGCTGTCTCACAACTGAGCTGAGTCCAGACAGAGCTGAATTCCAACCAACTAGAACATAAGCCTTGAAGGTTGATCCTTTCCATACTTCCATGTAGTGGGCGTAGGGTGACCTGCGGTCTAGTTAGAGCTAGCCAAGGCTAAGTTCGAGGGAGAAATTTCCAAGGAGCACTTAGACTCCACACAGAAGAACAATTGGAAGGACGTGGGCTCTGAATAAAAGGGAAATGATCCTGAGTAGGTCAGAAGGGAGCCTTCCCGGTTGTTGCAGAGTTGATACTTAGCTTGCTGGCATGGTCCTAATCAGGAACACTGAACTGTTGGTGAATATCCTTTCCCTTACTTGTCCCCATAAGCATCACCACTTGGAAGGAAGACTTCACTGGCAAAAGAAGTACTTCTCTTGGGGTAATTATAAGATGCCTTTGGATGTGGATCTCCACAGACTGGACCTTTCTCCTTGCTATGGTTGCTAAGTAGACTTCCTCAGCTTGTCTCAAGAAAATAGAACCGAGGGCCAGCACAAAGTTTGTGCTGAAATTTTAAGATCTATCTTAGTAATTAATTTTTTAACAGTAGCAAGTAAAATAAAAACCTGAAGATAAAAGTGCTGATAGAAGTGAGAGAAGGTGTAGATCTCAGCTTCAGACAGATGGTGGGTAAAGGACAGACACCAAACTCGACTTGGTTGAATTCCGATATTATCAGAGTGTGCATGTATGTAGGGAAGAGACCACTTTTATTTTCTTATATACCTCTGTATTTTTTTTTTTTTTAACATCTTTAGTGGGGTATAATTGCTTTACAATGGTGTGTTAGTTTCTGCTTTATAGCAAAGTGAATCAGTTATACATATACATATGTTCCCATATCTCTTCCCTCTTGCATCTCCCTCCCTCCCACCCTCCCTATCCCACCCCTCCAGGCAGTCACAAAGCACTGAGCCAATATCCCTGTGCCATGGGGCTGCTTCCCACTAGCTATCTACCTTACATTTGTTAGTGTGTATATGTCCATGACTCTCGCTCCCCCTGTCACAGCTCACCCTTCCCCCTCCCCATATCCTCAAGTCCGTTCTCCAGTAGGTCTGTGTCTTTATTCCTGTCTTACCCTTAGGTTCTTCATGACATTTTTTATTTTTTCTTAAATTCCATACATATGTGTTAGCATACGGTATTTGTCTTTTTCTTTCTGACTTACTTCACTCTGTATGACAGACTCTAGGTCTATCCACCTCATTACAAATAGCTCAATTTCGTTTCTTTTTATGGCTGAGTAATATTCCATTGTATATATGTGCCACATCTTCTTTATCCATTCATCCGATGATGGGCACTTAGGTTGTTTCCATCTCCGGGCTATTGTAAATAGAGCTGCAATGAACATTTTGGTACATGACTCTTTTTGAATTTTGGTTTTCTCAGGGTATATGCCCAGTAGTGGGATTGCTGGGTCATATGGTAGTTCTATTTGTAGTTTTTTTAAGGAACCTCCATACTGTTCTACATAGTGGCTGAACCAATTCACATTCCCACCAGCAGTGCAAGAGTGTTCCCTTTTTTCCACACCCTCTCCAGAATTTATTGTTTCTAGATTTTTTGATGATGGCCATTCTGACTGGTGTGAGATGATATCTCATTGTAGTTTTGATTTGCATTTCTCTAATGATTAATGATGTTGAGCATTCTTTCATGTGTTTGTTGGCAGTCTGTATATCTTCTTTGGAGAAATGTCTATTTAGGTCTTCTGCCCATTTTTGGATTGGGTTGTTTGTTTTTTTGTTATTGAGCTGCATGAGCTGCTTGTAAATTTTGGAGATTAATCCTTTGTCAGTTGCTTCATTTGCAAATATTTTCTCCCATTCTGAGGGTTGTCTTTTGGTCTCGTTTATGGTTTCCTTTGCTGTGCAAAAGCTTTGAAGTTTCATTATGTTCCATTTGTTTATTTTTGTTTTTATTTCCATTACTCTAGGAGGTGGGTCAGAAAGGATCTTGCTGTGATTTATGTCATAGAGTGTTCTGCCTATGTTTTCCTCTAAGAGTTTGATAGTTTCTGGCCTTACATTTAGGTCTTTAATCCATTTTGAGCTTATTTTTGTGTATGGTGTTAGGAAGTGATCTAGTCTCATACTTTTACATGTATCTGTCCAGTTTTCACAACACCACTTATTGAAGAGGCTGTCTTTTCTCCACTGTATATTCCTGCCACCTTTATCAAAGATAAGGTGTCCATATGTGCGTGGGTTTATCTCTGGGCTTTCTATCCTGTTCCATTGATCTAGCTTTCTGTTTTTGTGCCAGTACCATACTGTCTTGATTACTGTAGCTTTGTAGTATAGTGTGAAGTCAACTGGAAGTAACAAATATGATTTAATTTTAGAGTTTAAGAACTCAAAGTAAAAGAGAATGATAGTTTTCACAAACAATAGAACTAAAATAAAACTGAAACTCATTAAACTTGAAAAATTGGATAATCTTTATCCCTTTTTGGCAGTATTTGATCTAAAACTGGAAGACTATGCATTCAATTAATGATGAAACATAGTTTAAACTAATATATAAATTGTGTTGGTTTGTGCCTCAGCAGCAAATTGTAGCCAGAGACTTTATAATAAATTTAGTTCGCTTGCTGAGATATTCCTTTGCTCCAATAACATGTTAAGTCTATTGTCTGCCTTTCGTATATTCAATTTATGCACAGATTTTCAGGAAAGGTATGTAAAAATTAATGGACTGCTTATAATCATCAATATGCTGTCCATGGTAATATTCACAAAATCAGCAAATTATCAAGTATGTTCATATCTATCCTTTTATACTTCTGTCTTGGAATGAGTTTCACAAAAATGATTCATTTGTATCCTCTGTACCAAGTATAAAGCTACTGTAGGTCACCCTATAAGACGTTCCCTTATCCAATTCTTTGCTCATTGTCTCTAAACATTAGGGAGTTTTATTTCATGTATATTTTATCTGAAAAGACTTGCTGGCTCACTGTACAATGTTCTTACAGATTAGAGCATCCCTTACATGATATATTATGCAAAATTTTAAAAAGAGACAGATCTTAAATAATTTTATGATTAAGTGAAAAATCAGACTTTCCCATACATGGTGCTTTTAAACTTTATAGTGGTTTTACACTATCATAGCCGCATGCACGGCGTTTTTCTGTTCTTCACTGTAAGATGTCTCATGAAATTTTTTTTTTCTTTTTCAATACAAACAGAAATGACAAGGCATGACAAGTTAGAATTCAACCTATACTGTGAAAAGCTATCAACCTTGTCTCTCTCAAAGAGATACTATTTTTCTATTTATTTTCTTTTCTGTACTTCTAACCAAGGTGTATTTTCATCTCTACTCATTCTCAGCCTATTTCTCTGCTTTTATTTCCTCTGCCCCCAACTTTGTTCAGTGGCTGGATTCTATTCACGAGGGCTTGTTCAACACAGAGGAAACATGTTGGCTTTCCACGTTATAGGAAAAGAAGGGATTCTCAGTTAATTGAGAGTGATACGTGCCTATGTCCTAATTAAAATTATAGTTATTTACTTCCTTACTTTACGCCAGGCTTTATGTCAAGCACGTCGCATATTACAGGATTGAACTTTATCAGCAGCATGATGAGGTAGTTTAATTATCGTTCTCGTTTTACCAATCAGGAAACTGAAGCCTGTAAAGTTAAATAAATGTGATAAAGTTTATAGTGGGACATAAACCCCCACTGTGACACCTGAAGCTGGGTATGCTGGAGCTCTGGTTGATGTGTCCTTTGAGGGAGCCCCTAGTACAGCCACTTTCTGCAGAGAGTGGGTGCAGGAGGTTTTATCTCAGTCACATAAAAACCTTGTTCTGGCCCAGGTCTGAGTTTGCAATATCAATTTTTTTATATTCAGTTATTAAAATACGAACTCTAAACATGATATATTGCTAGCTCGCTGGCTTTCTTCATTCTTAATTCTGCTTCCTGGTTGAATGAGAGAGAAACCACAACCAAATCAAGAGTAAGCATATAGTAGAGATCATAAAATCAGAGAAATATATTTATGAACTATAGGTATAAGTTTTTAATAATCCTATTGTAAATCTACTCATGATAATGTCTAACTTTCCCCAAACATTGTCATGAAAGCATAAAAATAATAGTAAAAGTAGTTTGGCATGTTGAATATATGTCCTTTTTCATAATAGTTTTCTTGATAGTAATTTCAATCTATGTTCAACTTTCAGAGCATGTTTTGTGATATGCTGTAATTACCTTAAACTCATTTCAGGTAATTTCTTAAATTCATAATATGTTACTAGTTTTCTATAAAAATCTCTTTTGATTTTTAGAAAATACTTTCTAAAATGTACTCCACCTGCTCTTATCTACCTGGTGAGCTCTCAAACCAGAATATTAACTGGTCTAATCAACTATATTAAAACACTCTAGCTTTAAATTGAATGGAGCTTTGACACAGCTTTTGTGAATTTTAATATTTAAATGTGTGGTGTAAGTCTCTCTTCCAGTACATTTTGTCATCTAAATTCTATGAGGTAGGTGTTATTATAAGGTGACAATATTGAGATAAAGAACATAAAATTTACTCATAGCTACATTGCTAGTGAGCAAGAGACCAGTTATTCAAATCCAGAGAACAAAATGAGTGTCATGGAAAAAATTTATAAACAACAAAAACAGTGCAACAGGATACTTTCATTGTGATGTTTCTGCACCTCCTGAAGCTTGAACTAAGCTGTGTTCCATGTAAAGCCCCTTTATTCAGGCAAGAGTCAGGCCTGGGTGACCTATAATAAAACTTCATGGGACAAGCTGTCTTTGACCCACTCCTTCAGGTGAAAATTCACAGGTCCCTCCTCTTTTTTTATTACCTTCATATTGAATGTTACATAGTTAACCTTCTGATAGTGATGGCAGGAGTCTGTGGAAAGACACACACTCATACGATCAGGCAAACTAGAAAGCAAATGCACGAGTACCTTTAATTCATACTCTGTCTCTTTCAGCTCACCCCCTATGAGTATGGCCCAGTGAAAGGAAGGAGCATGGACAAAAGAAGATCAAGAAGAGTTATTGCTTTCCCCCAGTGAAAAAGTATGAAAAGAACTTTGCTGAACTTTAAATTCAACTTTAAATATCCTAATGGGAAGAGACAAGAACAGAGGAACAACTTGGTCAGGGAGGAGCGATGTTTAACGGAAAGAACACTGAGGAAGAGAGAGGAAACAGAACTGAGAAAAGAAGTAAAGACAAGAAATGAAGAGGCACTGGTGCTGTCATCGGGGGCGATGGGGGGGGGGCGAATGGCTGGCTAGGTGTGATCTCAGGATGTTGGAAGTTGAAAGGATGCTTTCTTATCGACTTTCCTTTAAGTAAGATCCAGCCTATCACCGCAGCAGCTTCCGGAACCGCCACACGGGGGCAGCACACAATAGTCACTGTGCAGAGGGTCTCTGGGGCCTGTCTGATTGGGTTCAAATTCTGGCTCTGAAATTTATTAGCTCTGTATCCTTCATAATTTGACTTCTTTCCTCTCTACCTCAATTTCCTTATATTAGAAATGATAACAGATAAAATTTAATCAGGAGGCTTGTGGATCTTAAATGAGGTAGAAGAGTTCCTGTCACGTAACTGCCCAATAAATTTTAGCTATTACTAATATATTGCTAATCTTGCCTGTGCTAAATTCTTCCTCTTTATAAGAGTGATCTCTCTAAATCACTCCCAACCTCTCTCTTCTCTGCTCCATCTACACTCATATGACAAGAATAAATTAAAAGCCCAGCTCTGCTGAAGTGATATATAACGTATTCTTTGGCTGCTTCTTCATTTTCCACCTGAAACTTTCTTGAACACCAGCTCCTGCATCGTAAACCTCTTCCAATCCCCTCTGAGAACATCACCGTTTTTCATCCCCTTGCCTTGTTAACTGTACTCTGCACGGAGCTTTATTCTTCATTGCACCTTTACTACTATCAATAAATTCCACCCTTTATTCAACATCTCGATCAATACTGGTAGTTGACGAAAATATGTATTAGTTATCTATTGATGCATTAACAAACTGCCCCGAATGTAGCAACTTAAAAATGCACACATGCATTGATATCTCACAGCTTAGTTGAGTCCTCTGGTTCAGAGTCTCTTCCAAGACTGTTAGCAAGATGTCAGCCGGGGCTGCATTCACCTTAAGGCTCAACTAGAAAAAGATCGGTTTTCAGGTTCACACAGTTGTTGGCAGAATTGAGGTCCTTTTGGGTGTGAGACTGAGAGCCTCAGTTTCTAGCCAGCTGTTGTCCAGAGGTCACCCTTAGCTCCTTGTGACTGGACCTCCTGGCACTGCAACCTGCTCCATTAAAGCCAAGAGTGGATCTACCAGCTAGATGGAGGTTACAATATTCCTGAATCCCCTCTTTCAGGGAGACCCTCTGATTGTCCAAACCAGACAAAAGTAATTGGAATTATCACATTATTTTATAGCTATTTGATTTGCTTGTTTTACCCCGTGGCCTGCATGACACCTGAGTCTGTGTCTTCATCTTTTTAATGTCTGCAGCTCAGTGGTGACCACAGCATAATGACTAAAATATGGGTTGAGTCAATCCAGGAATGAAATCTATAGATATATAGCCACTTAGTTTTTGATGGGTGAGAAGTTTTTTCCTCTCATATAAAATAAATTCCCTTCGGCACACAGAAAAAGTAATCTTACCATTGTGCAGGCAGCAGATGTATATAGCAACAGAAACAAAATAGAACAGTCATGGCTCTAGTGACAAAGAATGGCTTTGAGGTTACAGTAGAGAAACCTTGAAGCGTAATTTCAAGGGCATCTAAATAAATGTGTTGTAGTAGAAAAGATAATATCAACATTCAGGAATTCACTACAATTCAGTATCCACCCAGAACTTCTATACAGTTGGGCTGTTGGTATTAATGAGAACTGTCCTGGCATGCAAAACATGCTTATTAAATTCTTTTAAAAATATATTGTGAAATATTGCTGTTCAATAGGTATGGGGAACAGGGACTCAACATGGAAAAACCACATTGTGGGCATATACAAAGAAAACAAGAATGTTACTTTTTCCCCCTCTGAACCATATTTCTGAACAAGTGTCAACCTTTATAAATTGTCTTTTAATGGAATTGTAAAAGTGAATCAATTTATATAATTTTCCATAGAATCCCTTCAGTGGAATTACCAGCTCCTATAGGAAAATAAGAGTAGCAATCACAATGTATTGGATTTAACTATCAGTATTTATAACATAAAACTTTAGAGTTCAAGCTGAATGTCACAATTAGAGTTCAAAATTATTCATATCTGAATAGAGTTTTGTACTGTACAAAGAAATAAAATGATCAAGTTGGCTCAAAGACAGTTACAACTTCTTACATAATTACATATGAAAGGCTGTATTTTCCTACACTATCTTGACTTTTCTGTGTTCTCAGAACATCTTTTCCCCAGCCCCTATGTGGAAAATCCCACTTGGCCCTGAGTTAAACCTGAGTGACTGGGAAATAATACCCAGTACTTTTCCCAGGTAATATTGTAGGCGTCCTATTTTCTGACTCACACCGTGTGTGTTCCCTCTGAAAATGCACATGCGTGAAGCTTTGCTGGGGTCTCTCCCTTCTCAGATTTTCTACTCTTGCTCCTCAGCATAGCTTGAAGTCTTATACCCCTCATTGCTTATGCTCTTTGAAGCAGTTTCTACAGAAGCTGCCTTCCTGTTGCATTTCAGACAAAAAGGGAAGCATTTTATTTCTTCTGCAGCCATTTTTTATCTTAACAACAAATTGAGTTTATTTTATCTAGGATTAAAATGTAAAATTCAAGGGTTTTTTTTCTTCTTCATACAAGAAAAGGGTTATGTGCCTTATTTTTAGAGGTTAATTTTAACACACAAATTAGTAAGAAGCAAAAAAAAAAAAAAACAGATTTTATTACTAAATACCATACAATTAGAAAATGTGAATGTTTTTTCAAATGTTTTTTCAAAGTTTGAATTCTCCAGGGACATTTCCACAATAGCACATTTTCCAATGGTCTGCAGAACTGTGTTTTTATTTATTTTTGATCATGTGCTAAAAAAACGAAATCAATTCTTTCTCATTTTGCACCTGGTTTTCATATAGTAAATAATACAACCGTCCTTCTAGAGTGAAATATAGTAACGCAGTTTATAGTTTCTCCAGAAATAGCATGTTAGTCAATCAAACACAAGGAATGTGAAATTCTTCTTCACTAAATAAATCAGAGTTGCAGCTAAGAGTTTCAATAATATCTTAGGGATTAAATAAAATTTACAGGTATCATCAGCATTTTAAATACTATTGCTTATTGTTCAGTTGTACAATCTAGGTAGACATCAGTTTGACTAAAAATTATTTCATCTAGATTTTAGAATTTAAGAGGAATATATATATATTTTTTGCAGTATGCGGGCCTCTCACTGTTGTGGCCTCTCCCGTTGTGGAGCACAGGCCCCGGACGCAGACGCACAGGCTCAGCGGCCATGGCTCACGGGCCCAACCAGTCTGTGGCACGTGGGATCTTCCCGGACCGGAGCTCGAACCCGCATCCCCTGCATCGGCAGGCGGACTCTCAACCACTGCGCCACCAGGGAAGCCCCAAGAGGAATATTTTTTGAAAGAAGGAAGAATTGTTATGTTGGTTTTTTATGGGAGGAACAAGAGAAGCAATACAATTTGCTTTTGTTAATCAGATAAACAGAAATTTAAAAATTCAAATAATATGTAAAATCTGTGCTTAACTCCATTTTGATACAGAAATGGGGCGTTCAACAGCAAAATGTGCTCAAAGTGTATTTGGGGGGATCAATTTTATACTGCATTTAAGTCTAAGAAAAATTATAGTAAATTTTCAGTAACCTAATCATTAAACAGAAATCATTACTAAATGTAGTAAGACAGCTTATGTATTTATTATATTTATGATAGTATTTACCACATTTTGATCGTTTCTAACCTCCTGGGTTGCTTCTCCCCACGACCCTCCACTTCTCTCTCTTCCTCCTCCCTCTCAATCACACACACACACACACACACACACACGCACACGCGCACACACACACGCTCTATCAAAGAAGTTTTCTTTGTATAATAGGTTCTTGCAGTGTTTTCTTTAGTGACTCTTTTAGTTTAGGTGCTACTGACCTCACAGAAATTTTATAGAGTATTTATTCTAAATAGTTTGGATGTTTATGACATGATTTTATTAATTGTATGGTTTTCCCAAAATCTGCTACCTTGTATTCTAATGTATTTTCCCCTTTCTTAAAGAATTTACACTTATTAAAAAATACCGCATGTTTGTCAACTTTGTTGCTAATTTCCCAATTTTGAAAAGCATTGAAAAATAGAAAAGAGCATTCTAGAACTCAGACATGTGACTTTCTATTCTGCATGACTGTTTTTATCATCCAACTTAAATTCAAAGTTTAACAATAAAAATAAAACTTCTGGGCTTCCCTGGTGGCGCAGTGGTTGAGAGTCCGCCTGCCGATGCAGCGGACATGAGTTCGTGCCCCGGTCCCGGTCCCGGAAGATCCCACATGTTGCGGAGCGACTGGGCCCATGAGCCATGGCCGCTGAGCCTGTGCGTGCAGAGTCTGTGCTCCGCAACGGGAGAGGCCACAACAGTGAGAGGCCCGCGTACCGCAAAACAAAACAAAACAAAATTCTTAAAAAATATAAACTATTTCATAGTATTTAATAATATGAAAGTATAAAAAAGGATCAGAATGTTTTAGTTGCCTTATTTCTAAGTTCTAGGGTTTGGAAGATATCTTGTGATTAACATTTTCATGATGTGTGTTGTTTTTCAGCTGCCTGGTTTCAATTTCCAACTGAAATATGATACTGTTCAACAATGTCACTTTAAAGAAGATTAAGTATCCTGGTGTGTGACAAAGTGAGCTCAATTTTTAAATTATGCACAATGAAATAACGAAAACAAAATAAAATGGAAACTATTTGTCAGGGACTTGCTACCTAGTATGTAAATCATTTATAGCACATGTCTAAATTTTCTCACGATTCATTTTTTTTATACTCACTTGAGCATTTTCTTACATTTAGCTATTTCTTAAATTCTCTGTTTAGAAGTTTAGTGAAAAGGCAGAGCACAACTAAATACCAAAGGAAATTTTAGCTACATTTTATTTATACATATTTGGTTTGCTTGTCCCAGCTACAAGGGGGAAAAGAAACCAAAAAAGTCCTGAGATGTCAAGAGGCAAAATTCCCAAAATTTATTTAGGCTTTTTGGTGCTTTGTTTGAATCCATTCTGTGGCCCTTAAGTTAGATGTTGTGTCCTTGAGAATCTTCCGAAAGAAAGAATTGTTCTGTTGTTGTTGTTGGTGGTGGTAAAGAGCTATGTTTCACTGCCAACATAAAGAAAGCAATACCTGAATGTATACTAATAATTGTGTAATGATGCATATTACTCTGCATGGGACATTTTCCTTTTATGCTGGGTATCCTAGGGAATATATAAAAGTAGTACCACTTCTACTCTCACAAGTGTGCTGGGCTGAGTGATCCATTCTCTGCACACCTTATAGTAATACTAAGCAAAGTCTCATATTTGTATAATCATTCAATATTTACAAAAGTCTTTTTATTTTATCATTTTATTTTATTATCTTCTTAAGAACCTGTGATGCAGGAAGAAAAATGTCTAAAGATGTTAAGGAGACTACCCCTCAATTCTCCAATAGGCTATCCTTTCCTTGCTTGCAGGGCTAGATCAGGGTCCAGTCTATTTTCAGGAGAAAGATGTTAGAAATAGCCTCCAAAAGATTGTGTCCAAGATCTACACGTTTTCTAAATCACATTTGCTTCCTATGCAATTTGACTTCCTAAGTCATCCTTGGGGTCTTATTATTCTTCCTTTTCCTTCTAACTCTTCTGTTTGAGCTTCCCACTAAGAAAGAAAACAACTGAGATAGAATTGGAAATAATGATAATATATTCCAAGATGTATTCTAATTCCCTCTGCTAATTATTTTGCCTATCTTATGTAGGCTTTGAAAAATCTTTGGTGATGGTTCGCAGCTCAGAAGGAAACCAAGTCTCAGTATCAATTTTAAACTGCTTGCCCTATTCTGAAAGGGATTTAATAAGAGGCAAATTAGCTTTGTAAGTGTTTGGATAGCCATAAAAATGGGAATTAAGCCAGGAGGAGGGATGGGACTAAAGGAACTATTAAAGCATACAATGGTATAAGAGAAATAGGAGTGTATTGGCAATTAGATTCAAGCTGTTCTTAGAGAATCTAAGATAAAGATGGATGGTATTAAGTTTTTAACATTTTTTATTTGCCTCGGTCAAGGAAACAATATTAGAATCTGAATTTCTTTTTGAAGCTCTTTCATAATTCCACTCCCCTAATGCCGATCAGTAAATATTTGGATTTCTTTTATTTCTAAGATGTCTCTCACATGAACAATTTTTTTCATAACAAAAGTGTTCAAACTGACTACTATAATTCTAAATCATACTTGGTGAAATTGTAACATTTAGATATATGTCTTCACAAATTAAATTCATAGTGTAAAAACATGCAAGCAGTAGGTGTGTGGCACAGAGTTAGATTTATACAGACACACCATTATTAGAACTGCACCAATCAGTAACAGTGGTGCTTATCCAATGTCACGCCTTTGGAAGCCAATCAATTAAGGAGGCATCACCAGTCAAAATCCAACAAAACTCTTAATTCCTGAGAGGCAGAACTGAGCAAAGCAGTTCTCAGGGAGAAAAAGCCAAGACAGAAAGTGTGTTCAGGTGATGTATGATTAGACCTTCCTAACTAATTTAAAGGATAGACTTCTTGGCCCTTTGCTTATCATCTTCACAGAGACTCTCTCTTATAAACTTAGAACATAAAGTAACAGGCAAACATGGGAATAAGACATGTTTTCACCGAAGATGAAAATCTTCAAACTTGATTAAATGGCCACAGAGTAAGTAGAAGCAGTCCTATTTCCTAGTAGACAAAATTCATTTAGCATTTGGAATCTTGATGAACATAATGCAGAATTCAGATCTCAATGTGAAACTGATTCCACCATCATTGTCAAAGAATTCCATGAATTGGAGGTCAAGGGACATCAGTTGAGCCTGCAGTTTCAAAACTGATGATTTTGAGCCATGAATACAAGTAATTTTGTATTTGAATTTTGGTCAAACCTACATATTCTAAACCTCACTAGACAATCTGCTAATGAAGCAAAACTGAATTTAGCTAAACACGTTCCATTGAATGAGAGAGAACATCACTACAGTCTTAGTAATAGACTGTTAAGTTTTAGTATAGTCTTAGGAGTAGATATTTATAGATTTTGAGGGTACTGTGTTCAAATAGTTTGAGGAAGGTATTTTAAGTTAAAGAGCTGATTGGAATCGGGCAAGGTTCTAGGCATTGTTGTTTAGGGGGTCTGCGTATAGTCAGAAGAGGTTCTTCAAGTGGAACTCAGGAAGTAAACTATTGCTGATTGTATCAGTCTGCTAGGGCTGCCATAGCAAAGTACAACAGACTGGGTGGCTTGAACAGAAATTTATTTTCTCAAGATTCTGAAAGCCAAAAGTCCAATATCAAGGTGTAGGCAAGGCTGTTTCTTCTAAGGCCTCTCTCCTTGGCTTGCAAATAAATGGACATCTTCCCACTCTGCCTTCTTGTAGCCTTTCCTTTGGGTGTGTCTGTATCTCAATCTCTTCTTATAAGGGTACTAGTCATATGAGATTAGGGCCCATCCTCATAAGCTCATTTATCCTTAATTAATTAATTAATTAATCCTTAATTGATTCCTCCCTAAGGACCTTATATCCAAATACAGTTACATTCTAACATACTGGGCATCGGGACTTCAACATATGAATTGTAGGGGATCCAATTCAGCCTATACCATTGACAAATAAGCTGTTAACTCAGGTGAGCAGATTGTTTTAGATAAATTAATCTGATGAAATTTTCTGAAGCAAGTAGTTGTGCTTTAGAGTCTTACCTTTCTTGTGATATGTGTTCGTATGACACAGATAGTCACCTTTCTAATCATTTATTTCACGTTTTTATGTTTGGCTTTGGTACCGCTAGTCCAGGCCTTTCACACAGTGTGAATTTGGAGAAGTCATTTAACCCTTACAAAGCTCCTCTTTGGAGATATTAGCAATATCTACTTTTGGAATTCTTGTGAGATATAAATAAGGCAATTATTGTAAAGCTCCTAGCAGAGCGCCCCACATTTAATGTGAGCTAGGTTACTGTTGCTGAGGTTGATGATAATAACGTTGTTACTACTGCAAGAGCTGCGCAGAAGTCTCTATTTTAGGGTTAAGTTCAAAAGAGAAAATAACATTGGGAGTCCTTAAGATTAGGGCTTCCTTATTTTGGTAAGGGTAATGGCTAACAGACTGAGGGTTTCTTTCTTGTAATTTGATTTTGTGAAATCTGATATGATTTAGAAACTACTAAATAAGTACTTATTATATGGAAATTTTTATTGTTTAATTTAATTCTTGAAGAAGTACATAAAATAGATTCTTTCTAGTTTAACTATGGGAACAAGGAAGCTCAGAGATGCTATTTAATCTGCTCAAGCTTATTCAAGTAAAAGAGTAGGAATTGAACTCAGACCTATCTGATACAAAAGCCTATGTTCTTAGTAGTTCATTTAACCAGCCATCTAACAAATACTAGAAGACAAGACACAATAATAAACTATTTTTATCCCTCAAATTTATATTAGCCTTTTCATTAAAAAAATTGAACTTATTCTAACTAGATAAGTAGCCACAAGATAATCACCCAGATAAAAGTTAGACTGCCTGATTATGCAGGCCTTCAACATGCCATAACTCCGGGAATTTGGTCACCATTTGCAAAGATGCAATTTGACCTGGGAGAGTAGTTGAGGGACTAAAAATCCTTAACACTATGGAATAAACTCCCATTTTTTTTAGGTGCCTGGGGGAGATGCATCTATAATTGATTACTCAAGTTCCAGCTGTTCTCAGAATTGTGTCATTGAAGTCATGAATTATTTGTTGAATCAAATATGTGGATAACAGTTAAATCAGCAGTGAGTTTATTTACCTGTTGCATAATCTCTTTTATAAACATGCTTGTCCAAACAGAAGATACATATTCATCAAAGAAATTAGTCTAAAATTATTGAAAACTATAGATAGTACAAAATAAATATTCACACAGAGGATAGCATTAGGGGATGGATGTCAAGCTAGCTTCACAAAATTGTCAGAGACCTTTGTTTGGAAGATACTTGTCAACACCTCTGAAATGACTTTCCTCAATAGGTTCTTAAATTATTTCCTTAGCTGTTATTATTTTGAATCCATCCCCTTGAATTATAAATTAACTCTGAGAAAGTGAGTAAGGTTTTGTATGCTCAACTGGAGCAGTTTTTATCCATTTTCCCTGATAAGAATTCTCTGAGGCCTTCCTTATATATCCTCTTTTAGAACAGTATTTCTAAACCTTAATAGGCATAGGAATCACCTGAGGATCTTATTAAAATTCACTAGGTTTGAAGTCAGGGCTGATACTGCTGGTCACTCTTTCAGTAGCAAGGGGGTGGAGCCACACTGTCCAATAATGTAGCCACTATTCATATATATTCTGAGCCCATGAAATGTGGTTAGTCAGAATAGAGATGTGTTGTAAGTCTAAAATAGGAGATTTTGAAAGCTTAGCATGAGAACACGAATCTAAATTATATCAATAAAAATGTTTTTTATAATAATAACATGCTGAGTAGACAATGCTCTGGATGTATTGTATTAAGTAAAATATATTATTAAAATTAATATCATGTTTTACTTGTTTGTGTGGCTACTATTTTATAATGAATATTTGCCTTGCATTATGTTTCATTTGCCCATCACTGGTCTAAGTATAGGGTCAAGACCAGAATCTGATTCAATGGGACTGAGATGAGACCTTGATATTGTCACACTTTACTACCTGTGCATATTAAAGATACTAATGTATCAATCTATCCCACAGGATTGTGAATTTCCTGTAGGCAAGGACTCTTCACTCTTTCATGGTAAGCAATTAATAGGATGACTGACAAAGAAGAGGTTGTCATGTTAGATATTTACAACACACCATTTTGAAACTACATTACATTATGTTGGTGACTACAATAAGTGATGCAGTGAAGGAAAAAAATATCATTTCTGGAACACTAGGTTTTCTAAATTTGGTATCAGATGAGCTTGAGAGAACTTTCCAAAAACTTATATTACTTCTTTTATTCTGGTGTTATTATGGAGAATGTGTGAAGTCATGTCACAACCCCATCTCAAATATATGATTATCTTACCTGAAACCTAAGGAATGATACAATGTAGTTCATAGGAGTTTTGTACAGGGAATCTTGAGATGATAAAATATCTTGTAATTAATTCTCAGTTATGAATGACTACACTGAAATGGAAGTTTACTCTCAACAAAGCAATACACTTCAAACACACAGGAACTTTTTTGCTTCTGCAACGTATCGTAAAATATATAGTACTATCGGGATCTATGTAGCGACATACAATGGAGCATGTGTTTATGTGTGCACAGGTACATAATACGTTTTAGACTGACATGAAATAGTATGTACTGCTCCATTCTCAAAACGTAATTTACAACTGTTAGAGATATGGTACTGTAGTTTTTCCTTACGTGAGGCTATAGAATTAGTGATTAAGATCAAAGTCCCTAGAGCCAAAATGCCCTATGCAATTTATCATCATTTCTGTTTATCAGTGTTTTCATCTCTAAAATAGGGGTAATACAGGAAGTCTCCTACATAACGAACCTTCAAGTTGAGAACTTTCAAAGATGCGAATATGCGTTCGCATGTCCAATCACTTAAGTTAGTTCACAAGTCTGGCGTAAACTGTCACGTGTGTGCATCCTCTACAAGTGGTTGTGCTTTTGTGTTCTTTACTGTACAGTACTGTATAGAGTACAGTAGTACAGTATCTTTATTTCAAGCCCAGGATGTTCAGAAGCAAGTGTAAAAGCAGCAGTATATAGCCAATTGTGTTAGTTGGGTACATAGGCTAACTTTGTTGGACTTACAAATAAACTGAACTTACAAACGTGCTCTCGGAACAGAACTCGTTTGTATGTAGGGGACTTACTGTAATAGTATTTATCTCATAGGGCTGTTGTGGGGATTAAATGAGTTAAAAATTCTAGACTATGGAGCAGATTGGAACCTAATTATGTTCTGAACCAGTAACTAACAGAAAAGATTTAATGACCAAAAGCAAAATTTGCATTATAGTTTAAGTATAAGAAATGCAAATTATTTAGTTTCAGTTCTATATCCCCCACTGATGAGAAAACTTGAGGACAACTGATATATTCTATTGTCTTGAAGCAAATAGCATTATGATGTTTTCAAATTTCACTTGCAGACACTTATTTTTTGAATGAGAAAAAATCTTAGTGTTTCTCACAATTCAAGGTAAAACATGGAATATTATTTTCTCTGGTAAAATTGAAAAAGTATTATTCTGGGTGTAAAAACCATTTTATCTAAAGTTAGAAATATATTGTTTTTGGACTTTTGAAAGCATATTATATTTTTTTTCAATTTTAGTCTCAATATTGTTCCATACATAGCATTTCCAATGTAGTCCTGAAGATATGAGTCATGTATTATTTATGTGTCCTCTTGTATTAGCACTTTAATAATCCATTTTCCACCTGTGTAGCATGGTTGTTTTGTTTCAGTATTTTAGCAGCCCCAGTGTGCAATGCATTCTGTCATTTCTATATTTAAGAATCACAAAAATACATTTTGGAATGTGACATGATGAATAAATGTAATGTGATATTTTGTGTGGAATTCTGGGACAGGAAAAGGAAATTAAGTAAAAACCAAGAAAATCTTAACAATGTGTGGACTTTAATTAATAATACTGAATCAAGATTGGTTCATTAACTGTGACAATTATACCATAGTAATGTAATGTGTTAATAAGAGGAAAAAACTGGGGAATGGTATACTATGTAATATTATGACAAACTTTTCTGTCAGTCTAAAAGTAATCTGAAAAAAGTTTATTAACATTCAAAAATACATTTTAAATTTCCTGAACTGTGTAGTACTAATATGCTTCTATTTTCATTCTCCTGCCCCTTACCCTCCACCCTGACCTTTCTGTTCTTTACTCTTTCTTACTATTTCATACAGTATTTTTTCTAAGAAATTAGAATTATAGTCTTAACAGAAGCCTGTATTGCACCTCTACACCTGCGAGTTAAATCTAAGAGTTTAAGATATAAGAATTATATTTATTTATAAATATACAAGCGGTCTTTTAATTAAAAATTGAATCTGCTTATTTACACCATCCTTAAATATGGATGACACTTGTAATGTTAAGAAAATAAAATTTTGTAGTCTAACTCTGTTCATATCTACAAATATTTCTAAATCTATGTGGATGACTGATGAATAATGAAGGTCTCTCCTGGAATAGAAATGTCTAGTTAGTAATGTCTAGTCACCACTCTCTTCCACTTTCCTGCCTTTCTAGGACAAACATTTATTTAAATAGAAAATTTCAGTAAAGAATTTTTATCATGGGTCTCATAAAATCTACTTCATAACATTTAATGATTATTCTTACTTCATCCCATAAAGTTAGTTTACTGGTTTTTTTTTTCTTTTAAAAATTACTTGATTAAACCATACTAATTTCAGGTTGTATATTACTTTTTGGACTTTTGATACATGAGCAAATTTTGATTGAGTGAGGTCAAAGAAATGCATCTTTGCAAATGGTTTGTTAAGAATCCCTTTAGCTTCTGTCCCTCTACTCCAGTGCTCTCGTACTCCAACCAGCATTTCCAAAGTGACTCCAAGAGGAAGGGCAGACAGGGTGCAAATGAGTGTGCTTTAAAGACATTTCTGCTCCAGAAGACCTCAGGCTCCTCAGAGCCTGACTTCCTCTCATGTTTATAGGGTTTCCAGAGTCAGCATTACCTACATTATAGATCCTGTGATTTTATTCTCCTTATATGTAGTTTTCATCCCTGTTGCCTGATTTTTTGGATTTTGGACTCTGTTTCCCTTCCTAGACACTATGGTAACATAATTCCATCCACTAATGGCCCTGCTCACCACCTGAGAACTTGAGACTTAAAGTTTCATTTCTCTGAATCTAAAGAAAATTAGATAATAACAACAACAAAATATAGAAATTGCAGTACATCTGAATAACTATAATGTCTGAGTTCTATAGTGAAATTTATTCATTTACATTTGCACTTAAAAAAAAGACACAACTCATATCGAAGATTCAAGCACGTACTAACACTTAATAGCAAAATACTACTTCAGTTCAGTGTCCAAAAATAATAATAATTATATATTATACTTTATATATGATACACAAATATTATATAATAATATAATACATAAAGCATATATAATATATAAATTTATATTTATATATAAAGTATATATATAATTTAAAGTTATTGCACGTTTTATGTCTTCTAATTTTTATGTTTCATTTTTTATTTGTATAGTCAGAAATGATAATATATTATTAAAAACTATGATTTTTATTTTTTTGCCATCATACACTACACAATATTCCCTAATGGAATCAGAAAATGTTAGCCAAGTTTAGAACGCATATAAAACAGATGGGCTGCAGACTTAAATCAAGGAAGTCAGCAGTTACTTGTAGAAGTCAATATTAGACCCTATATGGAAGGGATCAGATGATAGGCAAAAGGGTGGGCTGTTGACAGGAAGGACCAAGTAAGTCAGGACTAGAATCTATAAGAAAAAGCATGAAAGATGCAATGGAAGAGGGCCGTATTTAGAGCTGTCTCTGGCTTGACTGTTTTAGATTAATTACATGTATTAGCCTTCAAGCTCCAATTACGATGGTTCTCATGAAATCACTTTACTGAATCAGATCCTATACATAGCTCCAGTTCCTCTGCATTGATTCTGCCTCATTTTTCCATTGCTTTAGTTTTAAAGAAATCTTGCTCTTTTCCTTTCACAAATTCTGTAAGGGTGACCTCTGTAGTCACTCCCATCCTAAAAAGTCAAAAAGGTTTTCTGCCATTAGAAAATTCATCCTTATTTCAACACCAGAGGCATAGAGCACACCTCAGGCCAAAGCTCTGAAATGAGACCATTAATATAAATGGCATATTTGTAAATAAGGGGGAAACAGAGCCCTCCATGTGGCCTCAGACAAGGAAGTTCTCATAAGCCTGTGCTGGATATCAATGGACTCCTTTAGGACTCTTATTTTCCTGCTACGTTTGCGCTTTATCCTTTGCTGTAATAAATCTTAGCAGTATCACCTTTAGTCCAAAAAATCACAACCAAAATGGAAACTGTTCAATTCTTTCTAAAATAATTGGGACCAAAAGTGAATATCTTCTTTTACTAACCTCCTTGCTACAATTTGAGGTAAATTCACTTTAAGTTAAGAAAGAGAAACAGAGAGACAGACAGAATGAATTCTCTCAAAAGAATTTATCGGTACTTTTTTCCCCGTAAATTTAACTAGGGTTATATGCACCTGCCAATTTAAACACAATATGTATGATGCACAATTATCTTGCACTAAAGCATAAAGAAAAACAAAAGTTGTAATGCCACTCATGTACAAATCCTAAATATATCCTCATATCTTTGGTATGAGATTTTAGGTACACTCCTGGATAAAATTAATCAAATTCAAACCTGGTGTTTTTTTATGCTCTCACTCATAGAGAAAGAACAAAACAAGACCTAACAAGAAAATTCAGGAATATAACTGTGTTCAAGAACATACCTATGGGCTGCCTCAAACCTCTCTCTAACAAATGCACAGGATTTTAACTCTTTTAAGACATATTATGAAATGTTTAAATAATCAGTGCATTATCTACTTTATGTTAGAAACATTTAGACAATTGAGGCAATCAGTTTGTCGGTGATTATTTATATATAATTGGAATATATGTATATCACTGTATATAACAAATGTAGAAGTCAAAGAATGAAATACAACAAAGTGTAAAACAAGGAGCTTTCTCACAGGAATTTAAACATTTTGAAAGTGTGGTCTACTGACTCACCACAAACACTAGCAGGACAATCTGTTGATCTAATCAAAGCTGAGTTAATTATACCTATTGTCATAAGAAAGAATATAATTTTGTCATTTTCTCAAAAGAAGGAAATTAGAAAAGTGAATTATTGGATTTGGGGGTCTGGAGTGGTTTGAGGTGGATCTTTCAAAGAGGAGAAGTAGCTGGGATTGGGCAAAATTTATGATACAATAGTTTATGATCAGTAAGCACAGTGAGGCCAGAGTCCTGAAACCAGACTTAGTGGGCAAGTGGTTGTCAGGTAAGCAAGCACTTTTCCCAGAGAAGGTTAGTCTGAGAATCTCTTGAAGGAAAAAGCAATTGTCAACTGGTTTATCATCTTCTCTTTCTGAACAATAATGTTTTGGAGCAGACACTTAAGTCATATTATCATAGGATATTTAAGTTCTCAGTAGAGGGATACAATTCAAATAGTAAAAATTACCTCTTCCAGTAGAAAGTACTGGGAAACTTCAACTCAAATGCAATCATCAACAGATAGTGACCACCCAGTTAATGGCACATGTCCTGTTAGGTGCAGTCTCCTAGGTGTGAACGTTAGATAGTCCCTCACTTCACAGACCATATAGTCTGGTATATGATGCAGGCAAAAGGAAGGGCAATTCAGTGTGGTGTGATGAGTGTTTGATAGCATTAAGTACAGGGATACAATGGCAGCACATGGGAAGAAGACATAATCCAAATTTAGAGGGTTCTCAGAAGGCTTCTTGGGGAAAGTAATGGCTTGAATGAAATTTTGTAACAGAAGCTAAGAGACTTGATGCAAGAAATTAAAATATAAAAAATATGAGGACAAAATTTTGGAAAAGAGCATCTTTTTAAACAAGACTTAACCATAGCTAGAACACCGATTGCTCTGAAATCTAAGAAAAGCTAAAGCTTCCTATCCAGCAAATGTACATAATGAAGTGTGTTCATGTGAAAATAAAAACAGAACCATTTCTGTTACTTTCACATGTTATTATTTATTCGTTTCTACTAAGGGCCAATATATGAGCTATAGAAATAAATCTAAACAGTGCACAAGAAAAGTAAATTTAATTCTGCTTAGATTTCCTTTAGAAATGAAAGCTACTGTGATTTAGCCTTAACTTGGTATCAACATTTCTGAGAGGTCATTTATGTGGCTATGTGTATATTATGTTTTAAACCAATCAATTTATCATTCATATTTTGGTAACAGTAAGAATATATAACATTCAAGAGACTCCCCTGTAATCCAGTAGACCAGATTTAAATTTTAAAAAATATCAGAATTCTCTAAGACAGTTTGAATTAAATTGAAGTTTCATCTCTTTGTTTAAAATTCATTCAGACTATATTTAGGATGGGCTGACATTTTTTATGCTATTTGTGTCATCACGGAAACTATTAAGAATATGCTTACTTATGGTTAAATTTTTCTAAGAACTCTCAGAAGAGTTTCTTGAATTTTTTTCTACTGATTATGGATTTATTTTTGTGGAAAACAGACAATGCTTTATTATTCTCAACCCAAGTTCAGGGATACTTCTTCTAGCACTGGAAAATTCATATGTTCATTCATATTTGTTCTTTACTTATAGTTTTTTAGCAAGTAGCAAACTCTTATTTTTAGACAATATTCTATATTAGTGAGTCCTTAAAATAAACAAAAAATTCGCCATGTTCAAATGTCCAAAATACGTATACATCTCTCCAGTCAGCCAAGAAATAAACTTTTTGTCTAATTATACTAAATTTGAATTTGAAATTTCCCTTGCTCAAAGAAACTTAACTTAAAACATTAATCATTAATAATTTTACTCCAACTTCAATCAAACACTGAAAGATTTATTATCTCTAAAATCACATTTCTGTTGTATAGAATATGAAGCCTAATCTATTATTTAAAAAATTTAAATGTAATTTTTCTGTTATAGATAACAATTTTCATAACAGAAGATAAGACTTCTTTGGGGATCATTGATGATTTCTTAGATGTGGGATGAATGAATTATGTTTGGAGCTTCTTTCTTCAGCAAAGAAGCAAAGCTAGCATCAAGAGTGTTCCATCTGTGCAGAGAATACCAAGATTTTCTTTTTTATTTTTAACCCAATTTTTTTTTTTCCTGGCAGAGAAATGTGTCACCATATCAAGAGACATCTATGGCCTTTCAAGTGTTTAAAAGGAACTCAAACATTGAAATGTTTCTTTGATGGTGTCAGCATGCTCACAGTGGATGACAAGCAACTCACTTCACTGAGAAATATCTAAACTTCCACCCAAACGCATGCTGACTAGAAATGGCAGAGATGATAATTACATATTTGTTCAGAATATTAGTAGAAACATTAAAGTTTCTGGAGTGGGACCTGTCATTGATGGTGGAAACGGTTCTGTTTTTTATTATATTCTCTCTCTTTATATTACAACAACCAAGGCATATAATTTAATCACATTCTCTCACACTGTGATTATTTATTTTGTTTTCAATAATATTGGGTAATTGTTAGTCCACTTTATGAAGAAGACTTTAACTGGAATTATGATAAAACTTTTCATAGTAAATTTATGTATTACATAATATAGAGTAAAACATAAATAGAACATGAAGTCAAAGATGCAGGGAAAAACCCTTCAGACCATGGTTTCAAAAAACAACTAAAAGAAGTCTTGCCCAAAAGTACTGGACTGCCTATGAAAAGACTCCACTAGGTTTATCTGCAGGGCAGGCATTTAAGATCTATCTTAGAATCGACTCCAACTTGGCTCATCTGAAGAGGGTAAAGTGAAAGTGCCCTGGATTGAAGAGCACGTGTATAAAAAAGAGCAGTCGGGCTTCCCTGGGGGCGCAGTGGTTGAGAATCCCCCTGCCGATTCAGGGGACGCGGGTTCGTGCCCCGGTCGGGGAAGATCCCACATGCTGCGGAGCGGCTGGACCCGTGAGCCATAGCCGCTGAGCCTGTGCTCCGCAATGGGAGAGGCCACAACAGTGAGAGGTCCGCGTACTGCACAAAAAAAAAAAAAAAAAAAAGAGCAGTCACAGAATAGAGAAAATAGCCAAGAAGCCTCAGGGAGATAAAAGAAGCTTCATTTGTTGGGGGAAACAGGGTGATAGAAAGTTTAACATTTTGAGGTAAGAGAGAGTTGAGCGTGTTTATTACAGGGAAGAAGCCAATTAAGAGGGAGATTGCTAGAGAAATCAACTGTAAGAGATTTAAGATCTCTGATGAGGTTACATATTTGTTGAATGGAGATGGTTTGAAATAGCTAATACATAATGAGAGAAAAACCTGACCACATAAATATACACAGATTTCCATAAAGTTTTGAAGATTCCATTGAGAGAAAAAAAAAAACCTATATTTATCATGACACCAAATTTTGAGGCCATGTGTTTCTCTAATGACTTTTCTTCAGTTGTATCCCACAGTGTGCATGTTGGTAAAGAATATATAGATATTTACCAATAGGTATATTTGGAATCTAAGAATATCCAAGGCATTGTATGGAGTAGAAAAAACAAAAAGGTTCTTGCCTTCAACAGAATTATAATTCAGTTGAGCATAATTAGCTAAAATTAGTTTTAAAAATAAGCAGTTCAAAACAACAATGAATAATTGATATCCACGCTCCATATCTGGATAAAAGTGATTCTGTGATCTAGTTTAGTTTTTGGATAACCTCCTCTCTGCCCACTGACTTCATAGATAATTGTCCATCTTCAGTAATGCATTACACAATTGTACCTTCAAGTAAGAAAGCAATCATATCTATTTAACACATTTCAGAAAAAAATGCATTCTCCACGTGTCTGCAACATTATTCACTGGAAAAACTCTTTTGCCAAGGTGTTTCTCTATCCTGCTTTAATTAATTGTTTGTCAGTGCCTCCTTTCTGGCTGAGATCTGGGTATAACCAGGAAGAGTCTTGATAGCAAAGGTTCTGAAGTGTAGTTCTAGGTGACTGCCATAAAACGGTGGTGTTATTAAGTGCAGGGCATTTAACCCTTCAAACAAAATTCAACCTGACTTAACCAAGCTGATTTTTGAAAATAACTCATAAAATAATTAAGATAAGCATCTATAGGAAATTTATAACAAGTTAGCTATCACATTAAAGTACTAAAGGAGCAATTAAAATCCAGATTCTCTTACGCCTCTGCTTCTTTTCTGCTATTCCTCTTGGTGAGAATTATGGGTTCACTTAATCTGGCACCATAAGCCTGAACTTTGTCATCACCAGTTGCTGTATTAGTGTTTGTCTATATCCCTAGCTGTTGTTGCCAATTTGAGATCTGACCAAAGCCAGTGAAGTTTCAATGTCTTTCTGCTAACCCCATGCCCTGCTTAAACTTTTTTTCTGAATAATGATCAGACTCTATCTCCTTGACAGGAAGAACCTGTCTTTTCTAGAGCTCCAGTTAGATAACAGACAATGGAATTGGTTCAACACTGTTTGCTTTTGTGAAAGAAGTCAGATAATATTCCTGACAATTGAATTAAATGCTTTTCACAAAAGGAGCATTTTTTTAAGTCATGTACCTTGATAATTTTTATAAAAACCTGTGTAATCTTATAATGCTTTAATAAGTTAATTATTTTAATAAAATATATTTTTATTAAGTTAAATACTGATTTCTTATGTACATACAATGCATACATATACAAGGTAAGTGAATACAAATATATTTTAAAAGTTGTCATCTTATTATGTAAAAACAATAATGAGTATTTACTATGTGTTTGACAATATGGCAAGTTTATTTAATTATTTAAATTTATTTGATCCTTTAATTTTCACAGTAAATGGATGGGGTTGGTTTTATAAGTCCCATTTTACACATGATAAAATTGATGGTGAACATGATTTTGAAGATCTTACGGCTAAGAAAGGCCTTTGCTGTATTTCAAATGGAGGTTAGTTTGTATGGAATACGTAGAATATTACGCTTCTGTACATTTTGCTATGCTAAGAAAATATAGCCTTAGTGGAATGGCAAAGCTAAATATCATTTCAACCATCATTGATTCCACCGTACTGTCACACAACTGAAGATCTCCCTATTATAATTTCTCACTCCACATACACTTTGTGTTCAAAGTGAAAGAAATTGCTCACTGGACCACTCACTCCAAAATCTTCATACTTTGAAAACTAATTTTAAATATAATTTAAGTTTCTATATTTCAATAGATTGACGTAGCTGGAGAACATGCCTTGATATGTTGGAAAGTTTTCTGTTTGATTTTAGTTTGATTTTAGGTTTCAAGCCTCAAAAGGATAGACTATGATTTATAGGTATCATTTCTTATATTGAAAAATACAATAATGTTGGTGCAATAATCCCTATGAATCCTATAGATTAGTGTATTTAAGGGGGTATGGTTTTATTAAAATTTGCTTTGGTTTTCACTGTTTGTATGCAGGTCTTATTTATTAGCCAAGAATATACTGCACAACCATGCTGAACAAATAATGCTATTACACATATTTTTATTGAGGTGTAATTGGCATATTTTTCAGATGTATGTTTCGATATCTATATATATTATAACTTTTATACCTGAAAATATGTAACTTTTGAGGCCCTTCACACATTTCATCCATCCACCACCCACCAAAAAATATTTTATTGACTTTAATTGTAATTGGTCCTTGTAATTGTCATTAAGAATATAAATTTAGACAAATCAGTTTATATGCCTATTCAGCTTTAATTCTTGTTATCCTAAGCCAATCTCAGTTGTGGACTTAGAGTAATTTCCAAGATTAATATATTGATAATT
Organism: Aethalodelphis obliquidens; assembly: GCF_003676395.1. NCBI lineage: Eukaryota > Metazoa > Chordata > Mammalia > Artiodactyla > Delphinidae > Aethalodelphis > Aethalodelphis obliquidens. The sequence continues at coordinate 19,215,031 of NW_020837973.1, read as the reverse complement.
AATGTAATACAATAAGTAGAAATAAGTTTATACAGAGAAAATTTATCAGTAACATTATCATGATTCTTTCAGCTGGAAATAGCACGTGCTCTAATATCTAGCCAATAGATAGATAGATGATAGATACAGATAGATAGATAGATGATAGATAGATAGATAGATGATAGAGATATAGTTGATTGGATATAGATATCTGTTTCAGGATCCAGGTCTACCTATTAATCAGATGACCTGGTTCCCCTGCTGTTTTTCTCTTTCCTTTAAAGCAGTGTTCCCCAACCTTTTTGGCACCAGGGACTGGTTTCGTGAAAGACAATTTTTCCACTGACGGGAGGGGGGTGATGATTCAGGTGGTAATGCGAGCAATGGTTCAGGCAGTAATTGAGTGATGCAGAGCGATGGCAGATGAAGCTTCACTCAGTCACCTGCCACTCACCTCCGGCTCTGTGGCCAGTTTGTAACAGCAGTCCGCGGACCCAGGGTTGAGGAACCCTTCCTTTAAAAAGCACTACTTTTGAGACCTCAGGCATCACCTCCATGTTATTTCAGAGGCCTATACCTGGATTTCACTTCTAACACAGGTGTCTGAGTTCAACACACATTTAAACTTCTTTTCTACTGGAGGTTTATATTTGCCTTTTTAATTTCAAACTGAAAGTGCTAAAAGACTTTTTACTCTCAAGATCCCGTCCCGTGTTTTCTGCTTCTTTTATTTTTCTGCCAATTACTTCAGTGAGAAAGTTATTAACTATTTCTTACTCAACCTTTTCTTTCATCGTTGTATTAGTTTCCCATTGATGGTGTAATAAATCAACTTAGAGGCTAAACACAGCACAAATTTATTTCTTACAGTTTGGAGGTCAGAAGTCCAAAATGGGTCCCAGTGGGCTAAATTAAGGTGTGAACAGGGCTCGCTGAGTTCCGTTCCAGAGGCTCTGGAGAAGAAGCTGTTTACTTGCCTTTTCCTGATTCTGGAAACTGGGTCGAGTTCTTGTCTTGCTGGCATCTTTCTGATTCTTTCTTATGCCTCCCTCTTCTATTTTAAGGACACTTGTCATTACATTGGACCCACTCAGATAATCCAAGACAATCACCCTATTTTAAAATGAACTAATTAACAATCTTAATTCTATCTGCAATCTTAATTCTTCTTTTGCCTTGTAATATAACACATTGACAGGTTCTTCCAAGGATTACAATGTGGACATCTTTTTTTTTTTTTCTTTTCTTTTCTTTTTTTGAGGTGAGGAGTGTGTTATTTGTCTACCACAATCCCAACCAGTAGGTTACAGAGCTTTGGAGAGTTTTATATGTTTCACATGATTTTGAGATCCATCCTCATGTATCCTACACACTACGTTTTACACAGTTTACATTCAGCTTTCAAATCACCCAATTTCATTTTTGCAATTAGCAATTAAGAGGCATGTTTCCAGTAGTCTTCTACCACTAATTAGCTCTGTGTCTTATAAAAGTAACTTGTTTTATAGGTAAATCAGTGTTATTGGATTAGGTGATTTACAGGACACTTTCCATTTTTAAAAATGATAGTATTTTAAATAATAGTAAAATATAATATACTGTGATAAAAACAATATAATTATAATTGATTTTGACTATCAATTCTTTTTTTTAATTTTTAAAAATTTTTTTTGCTGTGTTGGGTCTTCGTTTCTGTGCGAGGGCTTTCTCTAGTTGTGGCGAGCGGGGGCCACTCTTCATCGCGGTGCGCGGGCCTCTCACTGTCGCGGCCTCTCTTGTTGCGGAGCACAGGCTCCAGATGCACAGGCTCAGCAGTTGTGGCTCACGGGCCTAGTTGCTCCGCGGCATGTGGGATCCTCCCAGACCAGGGCTCAAACCCATATCCCCTGCATTAGCAGGCAGATTCTCAACCACTGCGCCACCAGGGAAGCCCCTATCAATTCTTAAACAATGCCATATTAAAAATACGGTTTGAAAGCATTATGCATATAATTAAAACTTGATTTGAATAAAATGTCTTCTTTCCAGTCGTATAAGAAATTGAAGTTCTTTCCATGAGTGTTTCTCTTAAGATAAAGTGATGAGGTAAAATGATGCTATTTTTACTGTGTTAAAAATAGTTCTTGAATTTCTGCTCATAGGAGAGAAAGTTTATTTAGATTCACTTTCCAAATTTTCTATATGACATTCTTTATTAAACTACCACTATTATATTTGGCAATATTAGCTAATACAAGAGACTGGATTACTACATATAACATTTCTCTGTAGGTTATGTTTTAAATGATAATCTGGTTACTACAATGAATAATATTCCATTATGTCAAAATGTTGTGACTGCCTGGGAAGGAATAATATGATAGAAATTTAAAACTCCATTTAGCAAATTTTTTACAGACTTCGTTTTTTCATAACCACAAACAGAATCTCCTCTGAAACAATATCTAAACTAGATTCTGCATTAAAACTTTTTATGGATCTATGAATATAAGAAAATGTGCACCCACAATAAATATAATTTGTTCTCTGAATATCTTTGACATTGAGTAATTTTGATTCAAAGAAGATAATATTAGTTGTTATTTTAAAAGAAAATTGACTCCTCAATCATAATTTTTATTTAGCTGTTACTATAGTTGATATTTAGGGTGTTTTCTCAAAGTAGAAGAGTTTAGGATTATCTTTGTTTTCATTGTGTCTTAATATAAGCATCATAAAATTTATGGAAAGATGCCATTTTCTTGTTATCACACGTTGTAGGAAAATTGCAATTTGTGTTTGAGAGTTATCTCTCCATATTGGAAACTAAGTTTTACATTCTTTATATTTTCAGGTAATGAATGATAATTGGATGAACTTTAGTGATGAAAAGCCAAGCTTTTTTTGGTTTTTGTTTTGCTTTATTATGCAACAAGAACAATCTTGCTCAAAAAGAATAAAAACTAAATATTTTTCAAGGTAGATTAAATATACCCGTTACCAGTATTTTTTTTTTATTCCTACCAGCAGAAGTGCTGATTTTTCTCTTTTCCTCTCAACTGTTTTCTAATATTATTGATATTTCACAGATTTTTGTTAACTGCTTCTAAGTTAATAGTATGTCTGCAGCATAAATGCTGAGTCAACTAGACTTGATCAATTGAATTTTTTGAATGGAGATGCAAATTTATGCCCTTGGTATAATTAGGACTTGAGATAATTAGTTCTAGTTACTATTGTATAATTGTGATATTTGGTGAATCAAGTGGTGAAACAAACATGTAACCTTCTGGTACACCGTGGAATTCCTCACTCTTACTTCCATACAGGATGGCCATGTTCACTGTTCATAAAGGTTCACAAGAGTTTTGGAAAAATGTATTTTGTATTCTTTATCTTCAGATTATGCCTTGTAAGGCACAATTCATTGGTTATTACTCTTTGCTAAGCAATTAAAAAAATTAAGCATTTGCTGCTAATTCTCATCTATCAAGATGGAGGATATAAAACAATATCCCACAAATAAAATCCCACAATAATATCCCACAAAGCTTTTAAGACAATACTTATTAATTTTCACATATTAATTTTTGTTAAATTGATTTGTGATTTTCAGTTTTATTTGCAAGATGTATAATGTTGGAACTTGTATATAGAAACAAAATAAAAATGATATACATATGTTTAAGCAGTCACAATTGTGATATTATCTACAACATTAGCATGCGTATATAAAATAATTATGTTGCCATATTTAATGTTATTTTACTCATTTCTAAATAGTTATAATGCATGTTTGCCATGTGTAAGTATTTTTTTAATGAAAACTTCCCAAGTTGCCACATAAATATTACACGCTGGCCAAATGTCTCAGAACAAGGGGAAAAAAAGGAATTATGGGATATGTGATTGGAATCAAAACTGTAATGATCCATTTATGTGTCATTATTAGACATCCGTATGACTCTTCCGCATATTGTTGGTTATGGATTAACAAAAGCAGAATTGTGATTTTCTTAAAAACTGAAAAATAGATGTCTTAGGACTCAGACATGGAGTGCAATGTATCTTAATGGTGTCCCAAAGACTGTTCATTCCATTGAATTAAAAATAATACACAGCTTATGAAGACTCAAACACTAAGGGATGACATTTTTTAAGTCATAAAAATGAAAGCACTGACATGAGTAGGAAATCAAGCAGTAGCAGTATATAACAAAGGACAGAGAACACACAAACAGAAAGGAAACCTAGTAAAAAGTGAACAGAAAAATTACAGTTCTCAGAAAATAGAGATGCTGCGTAAAATGCATGTGAACTGTAATTGTGATCTGACCAAAGTAGAAATATTCCCAAAATATAAAAATAAGAGACATTTATGTCACAGCTGTGACATCAAATCAGTACTCCACAAAACGCAAAAGGATATTTAAAACTTTTTTTGCAATTTCTTGTTGATAAATATAATTTAGTACACTTTTAAAAAGTGTTTTAAAGCCAGCAGAGCAATTACACATTGAAAAAATGAGTCACATTAAAAATGATTTGTAATGAAATAATACCACACCCACTGTGGAAAAAATGTGCCGCTATTTGAGAGGCGTCAGGCAGGAGGGTTGCTATTTTAGACTCCCCAAAAGGCAAAAGTGAGGTCACAGCACAGAAAGAATTAAAGGACAAACTGTATGATACCTGCATTTTCACAGCTATGGTAGACGGCTTGCAGCTATGGCAGTGGAACTAATCAAACATGTACATCTGATTATTTTTGATGTGTTAGAGGGCATTTGACCTCCTGAAGAGAAAAGTCATGAATTTCATAATGAGACAAAAAATGGAACAAATATACCCACAGCCCTGAGAATATTTGCTCTGAAAATGCTTTCCTTATAGAAAAGTATCGTTTCTATTACCTTTTGGTATTTGTTTAAAATCACAGATTTGATAGACTCCACTCCATAAAGAATCTCTCAAGTAAGCTAAAGAAATAGAAGGAAATTCTATCATCAAAAATGGGGCACCGATTGAAATACTAATATATATTACTTGCATACTATAATTTATAAAAATAAGATTGTCTATGTATCATCACCTCCTTTCTATGACGATAATAGCTCTTGGTGAATTATATCTTTAGGAATTCCTAATCAAATAGCCATTTTCTCTATCTTTTCCTTTTTCAAATTTTGGTTACTGAGAGAAAAAAAACAAATTAATTATAATGGGAATTGTTACTCTATATAAAAACAAGCATATAATTGATAAAATCCCAGTATACTTTTCATACATAAGTATATTCCTGTACTAAATACAGTACAAGAATATATTTATTTAGTACAGAAATACACTTAGTATATATTCTGGAATAAACAGTGACCTCAGCTGAAGATGATTTTCCATTTTCCCTATCAGATAATTTTTTTGAAGTTTTGGGACATATTGATTATTTAAACCATTAGGAAAATAGATTAACAGGACAAACATCTATGACAATGATTTTTTTGGACTGAGATAGATCTATCGATATAAATCCTGTATATAAAACCATTTATTGTATACATTTAGTGATATTTTTACAAATTCTCACATTCCATATAAATGTTTTACGCAAACTTTACATGAATCTTTGATATTGACTTCTATTTCTAGAGCTAACTTTTACATCATGAAATTCCTTTCCAAAGAATATAATCTTACTGTCATCTTAGGTTTTTAAGAAACTCTATATGGCATCTCTGAAAATTTTATTCATATTATTCGTAGGTCATTAAGACACTCTTATTTTAAAATTTTACCTTGAGGTACATATTCATGATTGCTAAAACTTAATCACTTGCAATTGTGAGGTCTTACCCTCAGATATAAAGTTAACTTTGACTAAATGCCTTTACTTTTTTTTTTTTTTTTTGGTCTGTTTTTTAATGATTCTGCTGGGTTGTATCCAAAGTCATCCAAAACTTTATAAAATATTCAGACAATTCAACTTGTTGTAAATAAGATACTGAGAGCGCCTCATGTAAAATGAGAGACAATAAACTTAGAGTATATGACCTCTTTGGTTCAGTGAGAAGAGCTGTAGGGGAGGAGCAACCCATCTCTGCTAAGGATATATGGCTCAGGGAAGAGAGTATAATCTCTGAGATGTGAGAAAGACTTTTAGTTGCTCAGATTCATTTCCAGCAGACAAAAATAAAATACATTATACTTTATATTTTACATTTTTTTTAATTTTCAAACTTTTACAATAAAAATTTTATTTAACATATCCATGTAGTAGAATCAGTAGAATGCTTTTTCTAAAAATCTATAATTAGAATATGGATCCTCTGGGGGGAAGAAACAAAAATCAGCTGACAAAAGTTTTTCCATGATGAGTGTCTGAATTAGTACTGTAGGGTGAAAACTATAACACTTTGCAGAGACAAACTTTAAAAGGCTCAGTGGGGGCTTCCCTGGTGGCGCAGTGGTTGAGGGTCCGCCTGCCGGTGTAGGGGACGCGGGTTCGTGCGCCAGTCCAGGAGGATCCCACATGCCGCAGAGTGGCTGAGCCCATGAGCCATGGCCAATGAGCCTGCGCGTCCGGAGCCTGTGCTCCGCAAGGGGAGGGGCCACAAGGATGAGAGGCCCGCGTAACACACACACACACACACACACACACACACACACACACACACACACA